>NC_143537.1:2461615-2831615 GCF_031878675.1 Megascapheus bottae | reverse complement strand
ACAAACAAACACAAAGAAGACGTGGGTTATCTAATTCTATAAAGTCAGTGTTCTTCCCTGCCAGGTCTACAATGATCACTAGAATCTTTCATGTCCCCCCGCCTACACCCCCAGCCCCATCTCCCATGTGCAGGCATTGTACAACAAGAAGCAAAACCATTCCCCATCTACAGCTCTGGAAGGTAAATATTCTGCTCTGTAGAATTAGAAGGAGAGAAGCGGTCTGAGAAATGCTAATGATAATAATAAAAAAAAAATAAGAATGACAACTGTGCTGTGCTCTGCGGAGGGAAGGAAAATGAAATAGAGGCTGGCATCCGGGTGTCTTTGGAAAGCAAGGACTCCCTGAATCCTAGGAGGGAATTGTACAACTAAAAGTGTGGCACAGGGCTGGGACAACGTGTGCCTCACCTAGTAAGGCCTGGCGCCCTCACTCCAGACTCCCTCCGTCTAGACATCAGCTCTGTGTAGCTGGGAAAATGAGTCTTCCCCTTGTGGCTGGAGTCCTCCCAGTCCACAGACACTGCATCCATCCGAGTGGAGGCTTCCTGAGTGGAATCTGAGCCCCCTGACCACATCTCAGTCCACCTGCAGAGCCTGGCACCTTGGTGGGGAGGGGGCAGGGGAGGGAGGGTCCTGTGTGGCAGGCCTTGATCTGGAGAGTCTACCATCACAGTCCCCACAGGACCAGAAGGCGTTCCTGTGTTCTGCACTTGCCCCAGCGTTCTGCTTCTGAGCAGGGGAGGCAGGCAGGCAGGTAGGCAGGCTGGCTGGCTGGCTGGCTGGCAGGCCTGGTCTGGCCCCTCTCCTCCCAGCTTTCCCTTGTCTGGGAAGGATGAGCTGGAGAAAACTCGGGAAGTATTAAGGTTTGCAGCCTTGGACTTGGCTGTAAGTTTCCATGAATGTTCACAAAATTCCTACTCTTCTCTCTTCTTCCCCCTATTTTATTACGCCATAGAAACATTTTTTTTAGGGAGGGGGAGAGAAGGATCAAAATGAAAATACAGTTAAACTACCCCATCAATTACTTAAATTACCACCTAGAAAATATTTTACTTCTCTGGAATTGATTTTCTTATGATTAAAAAAAAGAGTATGTAAGAAGGATGCGTGGATGGCTGCTTAAATCCATCCTAAGTGTCAAAATTCATTGGCCAATAAATGGCACTCAGTAGGTGTTGTACATAATATACCCATAAAATTGATCATTGAGATTCAGAGCCTGAGATTTTCCATCCCTTTGTGTGTGTGTGTGTGTGTGTGTGAATCAAGGCAAGACTAGTCTCCGCTAATGCCAGCTGTATTAGAAAAGCTTTTTCCCCTGTTTTACTTTTTTAATGTAATTAGAAATTCACTTCAACATCCCCACTGACACAAAATGTTAATATTGGTGCACTTAATGAAATGCTAATATTTATGAATTAATTGGTGAAAACCTTGATGAAAGCAAGCTAACCGGAATCATTTATGTCAGAGGACACGATTTCTCCTTGGTGACTTTTTCATTCTGCTTTCTGAATATTGTTTTAGTAAAAATCCATTGGTGTTATCTCAGTAACTTTCTGGTGGGAAGAGTTCTCTATGACAAAATTAACACGCTAGATCCCCACCTCAATAGTCTTGTTGAAGATACTGCAGCCACTCTAATTCTCATGGGCCCACTCAAAGTCACAGGAGGGAAAATACGGGATTTACAGGTTTCCTATAATTTAACTTTGTGTGGGTTTAAAGCATCCGTTGTTTTTGGTGACCAAACATGAGGCCTCGGTTGGCCAACGTGGACGACTTTATCTTAGCATGAATGCGATGTAGCATGTATTCATTCTTCTCGCCCCGTGCCCCCACTGCCTGCACTGAATTTACCTTCCTTCATTCCTTGTGCAGACCCCGGTCCTATCCACTGTGACATACGACTTTTCTCCCAGGAATCTTTAATTTATTAGTCATCTATCTATTATTTATTTCGTTGTGTGCTGTTAGTGAGGCTTGAATGAAGACCCTGGCACCATCTTACAGCTTTTTCATCCGAGGCTAACGCTTCATGACTTGAGCCACATCTCCAGTCTGGCTTTTTGGTGGTTGACTGGAAATAAGAATCATAAAGGCATTCCTGCATGGACTAGGTTTGGACAAAGACCCTCAGATCTCAGTCTCTGAGTGGCTAGGATAATAGGCATGAGCCACCCGTACCCTGTGTGTGTTAATGTGTGTGTTTGTATGTAGATGTGTGTTTGTGTGTGTTTCAAATTTTTAAAAGCACAACTTCAGGCTATTGCATGCCATAAAAGATGGACTTAAACTTGAGGAGAAGTGACACTTTGGTGACATACAGTCAACCTAAACTCTGGACCACTGGCCCAAGAAATCTTGGAAGCCTTTAATTCTGGGATGGAGGTGGCAGGAATTTTTATCTTCTAATTTTGATGCTCGACATCTGAAACATGAAAACCTCTGACCGCATCATTTGCAATTTTGTATAATTCCGCCATAGTCTTACTGGATTTCACACCACCACTCCCAAATGCATTCATGGTGTATTGGAAGAGTATAAGACTATTTGACTTTGCCTGACAGTGGTTTTTCTCTGTATATTTGTGCCACCCTTCTTCTATGGTTTGACAGCAAAACCTCTTCCTCGCCTTGATGCCCATTCTTCTAGGGGAACAGGTCCTAAGCCCATTTCCAATGCCTGTGTCCATGAGCACACACCCATACCCACAGGATTAAATCCTTACCCACTCCTGTCTCTCACAGGCATCTGACCCCCCCCCCCGCCCCGCTTCTACTTTGGGTTCTAGAGATTTATGCTTTGTAAGCGCTGGTTCATGCTACAGGGTTTTTAATGCCAGCTTTTCTTTATTTTGCCAAAGAGCTGGGTCTATCTATCTGTCTGTCTGTCTGTCTATCTATCTATCTATCTATCTATCTATCTATCTATCTATCTATCATCTATCATCTATCTATAGATCTAGCTATAGAGATCTATCTAGATACATCTATATCTATATCTATATCTATCTATATCTATATCTAGATGTATCTAGATAGGTCTCTATAGCTAGATCTATAGATAGACAGACAGACATATCTTCGCTGTGGCATTTTGTCTATACCTTTATTTGCACAGTATTTTCCCCCAAACTTTCAGTCACATGATTTTATCATCTTGGATGTAGAGATGTGTCTCATCTCTCCCTCTTAGCCACAGATTTCAAATAATAATTGTGCCTAATGGCAATAAGTGATTGGTAGGAGAATAAAGCCGCAATTGAATGCGTAAACATGTATAAATGCGTCTCTATTTCACTTGGGATGAGGTGCTTCTCCACAAATGGTTTAGGAAATTCAGTGTACGGAAATGAACCCAAACTCCAGTTCCTCATCGTTGCTAATTTCTTCAGGGGGTGGGGGCAGGACATGACAGGAATGAATAAAAGCCTGGCACAGTTCCAGTAGCCTGGTTAGCCAGTGTTTTCTCTGGCTTCCATCACAGTGTGTCTAACCAATAGAATACTTCATTCTCTCCATGTGGGTTTCCCTTCTTTACCTGTAGTGCGGGATTTTATTAAGCTGTGAAATTATCAGAAGCACTCATCTCCAAATACTCTTGGACACCAGAAACAAGGGAGAAAACGGCTAATGCTGTAGGCAGATGACTCTCCACACTAGTTTGCAGAGGGCAGTGTGACCAGCTAGGAACTGGCATTTTGTAGACATCTTTTACGTAGTTGCCTTGATTTAACCCCTCAAATTGTAGTGTCTTCCTTTATTTTTTTTTAATCTTTCAGAAGTTGCACAAAGGAGTTGCCATTCAACAAAGTCGACTATTAATACCGGGTGTCCTGATCAAGGTCATGGCCGCCCCTTCATCCCTGTCTCCATCCCTCCCAACTCCATCTCTTCCCTTAATTCTGTAGAACACCCATGGGTTCTCACTTCAAGAGATCCCATGATGGCCATTAAAAATAACTCCACTTCCAGCTAGTTATTAGATAAGATTCTGGGTACAAGAGAGAAACTGTGTCAGGCCCTAGGGTTATAACCTGACAGGTGGAGGCAGCTCTGCCCAAGTCCATATTTCAACTTCTATCAGCTGCCAAAGCGGCAGAAATAGCAGGAATTGAAAAGTTCCAAGGAATCAAACCCAGAACTTCCTGCATGCAAGAAAAGCATTGTACCACTAAGCCACATTCCCTGCCCCACCCTGAGCATTTCTGCTCGAGGCTAACACTGAGCCACAGCGCCACTTCTGATTTTCCCATGGTTAACTGGAGATAAGAATATCAAAGGACCTTTCCTGCCCAGGCTGGCTTTGAACCCTGATCCTCAGATCTCAACCTCCTGAGTAGCTAGGATTGCACTGACGCTCGTCTGAACCAATCCTTGACAGTTCCTCTCATCCTTTGGGTGGAACTGGCCCCATGGCTTCCAGTCGTGTGTGGAGTTAGTGAACTCATGACTTCCATTGACTCATGATTTTATTCATTTACCCCAGACACATTGTCTGATAAATTATGGCATTTGGTGCTTGAAAAGGTTTTTCTGATTGTTTCTGACGTGGGACGTTAGCACTTTTTCCTTCCTGTTCCATTAGCACGTGTGAATTGTTCAAAGGGGATTTCTTTGTCACACTTCCATCTGTATCTTCAATTCTGTCCCTTCTGTCACACGTCCAACTGTCTCACGTGTGTGGAGGAAGTTTCGATACTGGCCCCTCCTGCTCGGAGCTCTCTTCTGTCTTCTCCCCATCTGATGGTATGCTGTACCCTAGAACTTATTCTACGTTCCTGTCCTTCTTTTCCAGGCTCCATGTTTCCACGCTTTAAACAGGAAGTCACTTGAATGTATGACTGTGACAGATGTATTTCGTGAAAGCAACCATAACACATGCATTTATAAGAAAAAGATGTGGCTACTGTTTTCACAATTGTAGGCACTAATATAAATTAACATTATCATTATTATTATTATTTTTTTAGAGAGTGATTTTCTTACTCCACCTGTCATTTTTCTATTGGGGGCTCATGCATGCTTTGAGGAAAGGAAGTATCTAGAAGTATTTTGGTCCAGCGAGCATGCTGTGTATGTGAGCCTGTTAAAATATTCTGGCTTTGTGAATCCATCGAGGAAGTTAGCCAAGATGGAGACGTTAATTAGAAAATATGGGTGCATTCTGATTTTTATGGCGGATCCTTAGAGGTGAGATGATTGGCCAAGAATGTGTATTTCGGATTCATATGTTTTAATTAGAAAATAAGACTCTCAGTGGATCTCATTTCTGGCTCACTTTATTATTTCAGTTGTTCAAAACTCAAATAATTAGCATATGCACATGTTAAGTGTTTTAATCTGGGACAGTTTTCACTCACTGTCAGTGGTGCATCATAAATTAAGTGCAAAAAGGGAACGAACCATGCAAAGGTTTTTCTGTCTCTCTCTCTCTCTCTCTCTCTCTCTCTCTCTCTCTCTCTCTCTCTCTCTCTCTCTCTCTCTCTCTGTCTATATGCATCATGTCTTTCTTTGTATCAATATATGATCTTTATTTAGCTTATTTTTATATCATCTAGCATCTATCTACTTTTATTTAGGTATTACTACCGTGGTCTGTCTTCTAGGAGGTAGATAGGTAAATATTATCTTTATTTAGCTTATTTTTATATCATCTAGCATCTATCTACTTTTATTTAGGTATTACTACCGTGGTCTTTCTTCTAGGAGGTAGATAGGTAAATATTATCTTTATTTAGCTTATTTTTATATCATCTAGCATCTATCTACTTTTATTTAGGTATTACTACCGTGGTCTTTCTTCTAGGAGGTAGATAGGTGCGTGTTTCTTGCCAGAGACCCTGTGAAAGCAGCACTGGGCAAGCAGCACACACGGAGGACATCCATCGTTCCCTCCCGTTTACGATGAACACCTCTCCTGCAGCGCACGGGATTTCCAAGCCTCATCGCTCAAGATGCAATCTGTGTATTTTCATGTTTCAATAAGGGGTCATCTTCAGGATGAGACTTAAACTTGGGCATCTCTCTTCCTCTTCAGGCCTGTGTCCTCCCTACTCCAACCAGGACACAGACAGGTGACAACCCTGACCCTCTCTCCCTCCACAGAAAGCTGTCTGTCCTTCCATCTCTGGAGAGTCAGGTGTCTGATGAGCTCATCAAGGCTCATGCCCTCAGCTCCCTGGCACACCATGGTATCGTAAAACTTCCACCCGATTAGGCTTGCATTGGAGTCGACGTTGTAGCAATGAGTCTTTCTGCAGGACTCTGGTGTGAGCAGAGAGCAGTGGTGAATCACCATCAGCCTTATCCACCGAGGACAGCTCCACGGGACAGCACGTCCCGTTACTCTCAGCTCTGCCAGGGCACGAAAATGAGCAGGCAGACCTGGTTGAGTTTTGGTTTGTGTCTTTTTTTTGCAAGCAGATGTTAGTTCACAGTCAGCAGCTTTGGCAGAGAAAACAAGTGCTCTAATTGGCCTTTGAGGATATAAGACACCTCTCATTTCTTAAACAAAATAAAGGTCTCTATGTAAAAGATTTATTCATTTTTTAAAAAAAAAAGACATGCTTTTTTTTTTTTCTTTTTTCTTTCTGCTCGCATGGAATACCAAAGGCCTGGCTGGCACACTGGCTGGGTTGCATCCTGAGCTGAAATCCACATGAATCCTGCCGGGTGGAATTTGGTGTCAAGCAACAGAATGCCACATGGAAAATGCCAGCATCTGTTTGATGGCATGTGCCCATTCCATATGAGGATGAAGAAGGGGCTCTGATGGGGGCGTTGTGTCCTGTGTGGAAGTCAGTCTCTGGTGGACCACGTTCTGCGCGGCAAGGCATGCAGCAGGGAGGTGTTAAAGCAGCAGGAGTTGAGAACCTAGGGGTGAGATGAGTAACTGGGCTAAGTAAATGAGAGCGTGCTGGGTAATGAGGGCTTTGCTGAAGGGGAAAACTTCACCTGTGTCTGATTCACCTTCTCTGTCTTTTTCCCCCTTTGCTGGTACTGGGATTTGAACTCAGTGCCTTGTGGGTCAGTGCTCTACCACTTGATCCATGGCACCAAACTGGACTCCACTTCATAAGCATCTGTAGAGACTTTTAAGTATCAAGCAGCTATTTTACGATAGGAAGGTAGAGCTAATTGTTGAGAATGAGGTATCAAAGTATGATGAATAGGAGGGATGGATGTAAATTATTTCCCACCTGCACCGGCCACTGACCTTAACACAGGAGATTCTATTTAAAATGACAGCCTAGTTCCTTGTGCCTGGAATAGAGAAGACATGTATGCACATGACGATACGTGCGGACTTTTATCTAGAAACTAGCCCAGTGCCCCAGGCATTTGTGTTGCCTGCTGAAAGACAAGTTTTGAGAAGAAACATGATGGTGTGGTGCTTTTAAGAGCAGATGAGCTTTGGCTGGAATAAGTTTAGTAGCTTATGAGTTTTATCTGTTCTTTCCAATCTTAGGTTAGCTGAGTGCAGGTTGTTTGCTGGAGTTTACCTAGATTTCCATGGCCATGCAATTATACATAAACAAACACAATCCACATTGCCACCAAATTATTCTCTTATTTACCAAGTATCAAATTTGCAAACAAGTATCATAGCAGGTTTGACTCAGCTGGAGTCTGTGAAAGGTTTTATCGCAAAGCATGCAAAACCCTTGATCATAAACTTGTCTCAGCATGTGCAAGCTTTACGCTAAAGAATGTGTTCTGGTGCCAAGAACTTTACTAGGCAGAGGTTTGTTGAGATGCTGCATTTGGCACGTGCTCGATTCCACTTAGGGCTGCAGGATCTGAAGGATCAAGTTGCCTGTCAAAATCCTTACAGAATTATTTTCTATAGAAATATTTTTTAAATGTCAGCATGTTAAGAATAAGCAAGCTCACATCTGTAATCTTAGCTGTTTCAGCATCTTAAGGATCCTGGCTCTAAACCAGCCAGGGCAGGAAAGTTTACAAGAGACTCTATCTCCACTTTGCTGGAAAAAGTCAGACTGGTGGTGTGTCTCCGTCGGTAGAGAGCCTTCCAGGTGCGTGGAAGGTGAGTTCTTGGTTCCAGCCACACACACACACACACACACACACACACACACACACACACACACACAAAGAGAAAAATCAAGTTCTCTTGATAAGATATCAATTTTAATCCAGAGATGATATTTTCCATGAGCTCAAGTGCTCCCTGAAGCGGCCATGGTTGTCTGCTCTGGTGTGGGTCTGCGTTAGTGTGCCTCTACCGCCCCATCTAGGTAAAGGACTTGGGTGTCAGCCGCTTTTAGTCCCTTCTGAGTGTTCTGGAATTGCTCCCCCATGGACACCCTGCCCCTTTTTCTTCCTTTAATCTGGAGGGAAAGATAGCCTGAGGTCAAAACTGTCATTGAGAGAAGAAAGTGACAGCAAGAACTCCAAACCTTTCTACCTGGGGAGCCTGGAGATCTTCTCCACATCCATCCAGTTCAGAAGCTGATACCGATCCTCCCCAGGCTCTTCCCTCATAACAGCCTGAAAAGACACATTTGAAATGCCACTGGCTTTTCTCTTGCTTACACAAGCAGCATTTTCTTCTTCTCTCCTTCTCTCTCTCCCTCCCTTCCTTCCCTCCTCTTTCCTCCCCCCACCCCCTCTCCTTCTCCATTGCGATCTCATTTAAGAATTACTTCGTATGACAGTTTATTTTGGTCTTTTCAGGTGAATTGACAGAATAATTGATAAGATATTATGCTTCTGCCTCAGTGTCGGAGGAATCCCATCTTAGGAGAATGGTTAGGATGGTGCAGGACAAGGGGTCAAAGGTATTGATCTCTTTTCCCTCCAGTGGAAGATGGAGCCCAGCATTCTTTCTGGGTACCTTTACAATTCCTGGTTTACAAGTGGCATATAAGTTCCATAGTGTTTGATCCTCCTCTGCTTCCTTTTTCTGTGCAGCCTATTCTTGCTGACATTTCCCCTCCTCGCCCCCAAAACCAATAAAGAATAAAGCCAGAACAGGTGGAAAGCCAGGACACAGGGAAATTTTTTTTAAAGGAATTCAGATTTAGCTAAGTCTATTACAACTAAATGTCTTTCTTTTTTTCTTTGTGAGACTTCTCAAACTTGGCCTTCCAAAAATACACATTGCATAATGAACTTTGGAGAAGCAATTCTTTCCCCGTGGCATTTATTCCTGTGATACAAACCTCCAAAGCTATCTTTAATTATTACTGCATAGGCTATCCCGTTATCTTTAATTATCACCCCCGAATGGTTGCGAAATCAAATACTGCTGGCAATCAAGAATCATTATACAATGCCATGATTGCATCTGTTCATATTAACAGATAAGCGCAGAAGATCAAAACAGTGTCTGATTTAACCACTCCAACTGTCTGAACAAAATATTGTATCTCACACTCTTAATATCTTGCAGTGACTTTGATCTGATTAAGGTCCAAAGAAACACAACTGCAGATGCAAATGTTCTGGCATATTCTTCCCCCCTGAAATTAATATCATGGAAATTCCACTGGATGGACTTGCTGGAATCCTCACGAAACAGAAGTGATTAGAGGCAGAGTGCATATTTCTGATGGGGAGATATCTAAATCTCCGAGGCTGCAGGTGCAGGATTAGAGTAAAACCCCACAGAAAGATTCAGTGTTCTGTCTAAATACTCCAGCACAAAATTAATTAGGCAGTTGATCACATAAGACAGCCATGGCGGATGATCTGAGAGAAGCTAGCATCATCTCAGAGTCAATAACAAACTTGATTCGCTCATTAGTTGCTGCTGACATTTTTTTTCCTGCTCTGCCATTTGCAAGATGGTGTGTGTATCAGAGATGAGAAAAGGGAGGAGGGGGGGTTGTATTTTGAAAATGAGAACTCGGTTACAATATTTATCTCTGTTGGAAACTCTAATAGGTAAGCAATGTAGAATTTGTAGATAGACCTATCCCCACGCAATTCTCTAAGATATTTGGCTGAAAGGCACATCAAAGGATGGAAAAATAATGAGACAGGCTCCAGCTGTCGGATTCCTACAGCTTTTGATTTGTGCTCTACTAGGAACCCCAGGTTTTGATCCTGAGTTGATTATTTCCATGGTACTGAAGTTGATTTGTGAATTATTTAAAAAGCTGACCGTAGGCAGAAAACAAGGAAGAGTTTGCAAACTACCTCTGAAAGGACATCTTGTTTCTGTCTTGTCATGGCTGGCATTGTGTGTTGGGGGGATTCTGAGGATGGATGGGTCCTAGAGATTAAGAGTGGTAGAAGAGCAGAATAAAACTAATCAGGGTTTTCCTTTTTTCTTTTCTTTTTTTTTTTTTAAAGAAACCAAAGGGGGGAAATTGCAACTAATGTGGCCAAAGGTAGGAGAATATGACACCTTCTGCCTTGACCTTCCATTTGGGGAAACTGGAAATATAAAAGGGTGAGGGTTGGTTCCTATTTCAAAAAGTCAAATATTCACTCAGAATGGAAACTGGATAGCTAAACTGTACTAGAAATTAAAAACCTTCTCAGCCCCAACAGATTCAAAGCACCCCCTCCTTTTTTTTTAAAAAAAAAAAGAGTATATTTACCCTCTCTAAAGGTTATCACTAGATGCTCTTCAAAACATGTGTCATTCCCTAATTATGAAACAAGGGGATGATCTGCAGTTTTATTAGAGTGACCTTTTGGGTTTTAGTCTAAGTAACTTTGCCCCAAGCTGTTTTTCTGTCCTGATGGTGATTGTAATTCCTCGAGGATTCTAGGCTTTCTTTTGATTGTTTGTGTGTGTGTGGGGGGGGATTGGATTGGTGTTATTAGGGCTTTGTAATTGTTGGGTAGGGGCTCTAACACTGAGCAAGGTACCCAGTGCTTTGCCCACTGGTTATCTGCCCACAAGGTCTTGTGCTTTGCCTGACCTGGAGCCAGGACTGTGATCCTCCTATTTTACACTTCCCGGGGTAGTCGAGAGGTCATGTGACACCCCACCGTGCCTGTTTCTTTCACTGAAATGGATTCTTGTGAAGTTCTTTTGCCAAGATTGGCCTCAAACTAGGATCCTTTTGATCTTAGCCTCCCCAGGCATTGAGGATTAAAGGTGTGAGCTGCCACAGTCAGCCAACTATTTGAGTTTTTGTTGAAGTATTGGCATTTTTTTCATTTTCCTCTCAAATTGCGTACTGAGGCCATTGTGTATTGATCGACTGATTGATCACTTGATTATTTCCTTTTTGGTATGTTCTCCTAGTGGAGGGTTACACAAGGAAAATGATTGGTGAGCATCCCTGCTCATAATGGGTCTGTCCAAGCATTTTGGTCTCTACCAGATTTTCTTGTCCCCTTGAATTGACAGGACTTGTAGGAAAGGAAAGGGGAACTCAGGACCTGAGCCTAAGAGTGTCCTGTCATCAGCCAAGCAGTGACTATTAGAGTAGATTAGTTATAAACTAATTAGTTATAGCTAAAATAAATGTACAGGTAGAGTCTTTCTCAATGCCCACAAATGAAAAACAGTGATTCGAAGCACTGAATCCTCCTCTCTGCCCGCTCCTATGCTCTCAGTTTTGAGCAAAACTAGGATCATTATGTTTTGAGAGCTGGGTTTTATTTGAATTAATGAGTTATGAAGAGAGATTCCTTGACGTGTACAGAATGTTTCATCATGTAAGTGTTTCCTCCTTTACATAACTTATTCCATATGGGTTGGACACAGGAATTATGGAGAGAAAGTACTGTTGAACACTGCATGGCTCCACAGTCTGTCCTTTCTGGGACAAGTGATGCGACTCAATCTTTAATTCTCCCTCTCCACCGGACACATGAATGAGGGAAGTTAATGAAACTTCATTTTACAAGTGTTGAACACTTTAATGGTGACATTATGCCGTTTCCTTTGCTTCTCTGATGTCTTGAGCATTCACTTTGCTTCTTGGATGGGAAGATTCAGTGTCTGTCAACCTTGAGTCAGGATAGGAAAAGGGAGATGTTCTAAATTATTTTTTTTTCGTGTTTGCACCATCATTAAACCCATCCATTGAACTTTTTTTTAATCTTCAAGTAATTTACACCTCTAATATTTTAGGTCACGAGTCTTTATTTTCTATAACTCATTTAGACTTTTTGGACACAAGGACCAGTAACATCATTAAGTGTTTTGGTATCCTTGAATCTAGATTATAACATGATTCAGTTGAAGATCAGCTTATGTAAATTTGTTCTTTTTCGTGCCAGTCTGGGACTTAAAAGCAGGGCCCAGGGTGATGTCCCTGAGTGTTTCTGCACAAGGCTGGTGCTTTACCATTTGAGCCACTTTGCGTAATTGCCTTTATCCATCCTATGAAACTTAAAAAAAATAGACTCTCAGCACTTCTGCATGTATACGTTAGAAAGAAATTAGATACCTGTGGCTAATCTGATAACTTGGATTGCTGTAAGTGCTGTGATGTGGAATTTGAAATATGATAATTAAAGGAAGCGCTAGAAAAATCTAATTAAATTTTGGGTGTTTTTTTTCTGCTGTTGTCTATAAACTGCCAAGGTATAGCTGCAGTGCCATATATACTATTTGAATAGACTCTTATGCCAATTTGTTCAACTGTGTCAATTTATTGAGGAGGAAATCCAAAATTTTCCTTGATAACTCTATCCACCATGAGTGCAATGTACCAAGAATATAATCTCTGTGTCCAGCTGAGGGAAATACTAAGTGTGAATATTATGAAAACTTGATTTATTTTTCCAGGCCAATGGGTCTAAATGGACAAGAACTAAGGTTATTTTAATTGGTCTGGATAGTTGAGATTTACAATTGTGATTCCTTTTAGTTTATTATTCTTTTCCTGTGAAGAGTTGAGCTTCATTATTTTCCTAGTTCCTCCTGGTATTTAGCATACAGTGTCATTTGTTTAAAGTGCCATTGTCATAAAGTGAGAAAATAGAGAAGCCATATCTTGAGTGGTCAAATGTTGAAGTCTTTATTAAAAGGCTTGTGACAGCATGGTGAACTCTTGTCTCAAAGACCAGCAGCCACCAAACATACTTAGTAGTGTTAGAAAACTAAGCCATGAAGGCCAGAAAGGAAAGAAATAACAAGAACAATACCAACAAACCGAGTCAGCTCCGGTGAGCTGCACCTTCCCCCTCCAGGACCGACAAGATGCCTTTTTGAAATGGGGAGATCTGTTCTGGCTGGCGCCATCTTGGCTACAGAGTGGATGGTAGGCTCTGGGGGAAAGATGATGGGCAAGCCTGAATCCCTGGAGGCAGGTGTAGGACCTTGGCTGATAGGTTATTAAACCTGTCACTCCAGGGCCCAGGACTGGGAGTTTCCTGTGACCCCGCCCCCTGACCTGACCCTATTTAGACCAGGACCAGCTCAGGCACCATTATGCCATGCCACCTGTCTCCATGCTCCTGTCCTGTCTCCTGTTTCCTGGCTTGTCGGTGGTCACCTCAGTGTCCTACTTCAGCTCTTCATTGGAGCTGAGTTGGATTGTTGGTATTATTTTTGTTCTTTCTTTCCTCTCTGGGCTTTATGGTTCAGTTTTCTAACAGTGCTACATGAGGTTGCTGGCTGCTGCTCTTGGAGGCAGGAGTGTCTACCATGCAATCACAGGGCTTTCAATAAAGACTCCAAGCTTTGACGCCTCAAAATGCGGCTTCTCTGTGTTCTCACCTTGCAACACCTTCAGTGACTGAGAACACATCATGGCGAAGACAACACCGGCTACAGACTCCTTCACCATGCCGTTCCAGATGTTATTGGCACTTGACTGTCATTACTGTCATGAGTTTGTACTGTGGGTCCGGTTTCTCTTGGCTCTTCTAGGCTTTAGCACAGGGTGGGGCATGGAGCAAGTGCTATGTAAATGTGATTTGAACTCCATTAGGGAAGTGTCATAGCCTTCAACAGAATTTTCTAGAGCTAGGGCCAAAACATGTGTATGACTCTTGTGTCTCCCTAGGAGCGTTATTTCTACACACAAGAATGGCAGGGAATAACATCTGCTTTCCCCGAGTCTTTAAAGTAGTATTTGCCATTGTTAGCCATTGTTTTATAATGAACAATCCTCAAATCCAGTGTTTTGTCAGTTCTGGGTCTGGACCTGGGCGCTGTCCCTGAGCACTTCAGCTCAAGGCTATCACCCAACCCCTTGAGCCACAGCACCACTTCCGATTTTCTAGTGGTTAATTGGAGATAAAGAGTCTCAGGACCTTTAGTGCCTGGGCTGGCTTTGAACCACGATCCTCAGATCTCATCTTCCCGAGTAGCTGCAAAGACAGGCGTGAGCCACCACGCCCTGCTTCAGTGATTTGTTGTTGTTAAATCAATCATTTCTCATCTCTTACTGACATGTGGCTACGGAGGGAATTGATTCAGGCAATGTGTGGAGTCAAAACATACTTCAGTATCAGCCATCTTGCTAATAAAAGACTCCTTTCTTCCTTTTTTAAATTTTTTTTGTAAGAAAGCTGCAAACACGTAATCATCTGGCAAGGCTTTGTGTCAGAGCAAATCGTGAGAGCTCTCCCTGTATCAAAGGTGAAGTGTATTCCTCAGGTCTGCAAAGGGGAGACCAGCCGAGCTTCCGGAACAGGTCGTGCATTTCTGCTGTCATTAATGAGCGCGTCAGTACTATCACTCCATCCTCTGCCATAGTTATACTGACCAAGCAAGTGAGAGAGAACAACTTCAGAAACACCAGCAGCCCAATTTTCATTATGTCCTCGAAGTCATGTAGTCCATGTTTGAAGCAAAATCCAAGCCAATTTTTCTTTAATCACAGCCTTCTCCCACTCTCCCAACAAATAGTGGATAATGATCGTTACAGTCATTTGTGCAGAAATCAGCTGTGGTGTCCCAGACAGAAGATTAGAACCTTCAGCTGGAATTTGAGCAGCAGGACAGTTGCAAGCTTAAAAGCAACAACAACAACAACAAAAAAACAAACAACAAATCTCATTTAGTCTCAAGTGATACTTTGCAATAAAGAAAGAGGGTAGGGGCAGGGCAATTAAGAAATTAGACACATGAGTGTAATTGTGTCCCAACAGAAGACTGGACTTGTCATTAGAGGAAGCAGCAGAGAGAATCTGAATATCAGAAAATGATACATGAGGTAAATGTGACAAAGCTTGACCAGTAAACACTTCTGAAAGAAGCATATAACTAAAATGAGAAGGTAGTGAATCTGAGAAATTAGAATCAGGCAAAATAAAGCCTTCCCTCGCCCTTCCATGGTAGTGGGAGTGCTGTATTTTGCATGTTTTTCCTTGAGGCTTTATGAGCCTCTGGCTTGGACAATTCAGAACAATGTGAGAACAATTACTCTAGCATTTCAATCTGAGTATGAGAAATAGAGCTTTGACGTTCGGTTTCTGCCCCGCTCTGCAGGTGAATTTGCGAGTCTCTCTCTCTCTCTCTCTCTCTCTCTCTCTCTCTCTCTCTCTCTCTCTCTCTCTCTCTCTCTCTCTCTCTCTCTCTCTTCCCCCTATCCTCCCTCCCCTTGCTTACTTGCTCATTCTTGCTTACTCTCCCTGGAGTCCTATGATGGCACTGTTGATTCCTTGGTTTAAATATGAACCAGAGAGCAAAGCTAAAATGTCAGCTCATACATAAACAGATCACTGCAGGTACTACTTAAAGATAAAACTAATAAGGAAAAAATGCCTCATGGAACAGTAATCCTTCTGTAATGGTTTTCCATTTCCTTCTAACTCTTTATGTGTTTTCCAGACAATTTTCTTTATTTTCCCTCACATGAAGTGACAGAGACATGCAATTTCTTGCCCCTTTGGTTTAAATTGTGTGTCATTTTTTTCCCCTGCCAGTCCTGGATTTGAGCTCAGGGCCTGAGCACGGACCTTGGACTTTCTCAAGGCTAGAGCTCTACCACTTGAGCCTCAGCACCACTTCTGGCTTTTTTCTATGTATGTGGTACTGAGGAATTCAACCTGGGTATTTGTGCATGCTAAGCAAGCACTCTACCACTAGGCCAAACTCCGGGCCCTTCTGTGTCATTTTCTAGTTTCCCAGGCCAGTATTGTGGAATAGGTGATACAGAACAATGTGAGAGTAGTTACTCGTTATATGTGAGTAGAAAAGAGGCACATTGTCTTGTCAAATTATTCCTTATGCCATCTTTAACAGAGGAGACAATAGGTCTGATTTTAAAGAATGGGTTTTCAAAACATAAGCGTCTAAAACAAGATACACTGTTTTACAACATTTTGTTTCTTAGTCTTCCATTTGTTTTCCAAAATTAAAGTTAGGCTTGGCAATTGATTTTTATTTTTCAAATGTAATTCACATTAGTAAGACTACATTCTTCAATCATTCTTCCCAGTTCTTAAGCCAGAGAAATGTGGAATACACTGTCACCTTATCAGGGTGTAGACACCTACCAGAAAACAAACAACCCTTGTTAAATAATAATATTTTTTTTAAAAAAAGAATAAGAATAAGCTGTTTTACTCCTGAAAAGTCTTATTATGACTGTAAATCCCCTTGGAGGAAAGTAAAGGAAGGTTGAATGAATCCTGGTTTTACTATTCTTACAATTAATATAGACCTAATATACACATTTCCTTTGTCTTGTAATCTCTGTATATTTCCATCACTGGACTTTCCATACCAGATTTTATGATTAGGAGCTTGTAGCCTTTTCCAATGGTTACTAAGCGCCATTGTATTCATTCCCTTAGAATCAGAGGGGAGACTTTGGCTCTAGATGAATGAACTTGGACCTGTCCTCCACATCAGAATAGATTTCACTTCTCTCTTGATGGTTCGTTTGTATCTGTGTTTTTATTTACCAAACATTTTGCACGGCCACATATTGTGACAAACGCTGGGAATGAGATACTCATGGTGAAGTAGAAGACATCCATGTAAGTGGTTATAAAATAGTCAGGAAAATAACCAATCACAGATCAGGAAAATGCACAGCAAATGTAGCAAGAAAGCACTCTGCTCTCTCGGATGTAGTCTGAATGTCACCCCAGAGAGTGTTGTCCTCATACTGGATCTGGAAGGCTTATCTTCAGTCTGCCAAATTCAGATTTGATCCTCAAATTCCAAGAGGATTGTGTCCCAATAAACCCATGGTAAGGTGAAGATAGAAGTGACCGACCCCATTCACCCAGCTGACATCATTGCTTGGCCACAGTGTCCTGTAGAGTTTGGGTTGTTTATTGCCTTGGTCTTGAGCCAGACCTGAAGCTGGAGACCCAGTGAATCAAAGGCTGCCGCAGGCGAGCAGGGCAGTTACTGAGTAGGATTAAAAAAAAATTAGTAGCAATCAGTGCCTACAGTAGAGAAATACAAAGATCTTACATCGGCAGCTCCTCATTACATCTCAACTAAGCTGAAAAGCACAGATACACTAAACCAATAAAGACGAGGGACCTGAAGTAAATGAGATGTAGACTAGAAAGTTTTAAAGCTCAGTGAACAGAATGTGATCCTTTATAAACCCCTTGAAAACAGTCTATGAAAAGGAGAAAGAAATTCAGATGAATAAAATCAGAGATGAAAAGGGACGCATTATACCTGATCCCATAGAAACATACAAGACCATTATTTGGTGGCGAACAGGAAAACAAATGTGATAATCCAGTAGAAATGAATAATTCTTGGAAATACTCTATCAAGATGGAATTATGAAAACATAGAAAACCTAAAAGGTCAACGGCCAAGCGATGACATGGAATCAGTAGTGGAAAGCTCCCATTAAAAAAAAATAATAATAATCTTTAAAAAAAAAAAGTCCTGGACCAGGAAGTGGCTTCATTGCTGAGTTCTACCAAAAAGAGGCCTAGCACCAATTCTCCTTCCATTACTCCAAACATTAGAAGTAGGAATTCTTCCAAGTACATTTTTATGAGTCTGACATGATACAGAGCCAGTAGAAGAAAAGTTCATCAATGACAACAATCAAAGTGCAAGCTGCCCAAGACATGTGAAAGGGTATCAATGTATGTGAATTAATGCACCTTCTATCTGGCAAATATCATGTAACCCTTCAATTAATTACAATAAAAAATACATGAAAAAAAAAAGTGCAAGCCCCTCACTTTGACAAACAGATGTGCCAAATGCAAAGACATACTATGTGCCTGAGGTAGTAGTTATACCAAAAGGTTCTTACCAAGGCTCCAGCCTGTGGACTCCAACAGCTCGTTAAGAAGGTCATTTGGAACAACGGGATCTGGTCTCGCTGCTCACTCTCCTGAGTGGCCTTAACTTTTTCTCAGCTAGGTAAACTCTTTACAACTCAAAAAAACAACAACAACAACAAAAATCACTCATCATGAACAGAGTAGAGTTTGTCCCAGGATGCAAGGATGGTTCAATAACTGCAAATCAATACATGCAGTGCCCCCTATGGACAGGATAAGGACAAAAGCCATGTGGTCATCACAATTAAGGCAGATATGGCCTGCAATACAATTTCATGTCCCTTTCTGATAAAAAAAAAAAATCTGCTGAACAAATTAAACAGGCAAGGGTTGTGCCTCAATGTAATAAAGGCTACTAATTATGAGCTAGCAGTGAAAGGGGACGGCTGGATCTGTGGGTCTAAAACAGGGAACGAGACAGGCTATCCAGCTGCCCATGTGTATTCTGCTCCCTTGTTCTGGTGGTGCTCAGGGTTTGAACTCCCATGCAGGGCTCGTGGTACTAGCTACGCGTTGTTCAGGTAGGTAGGAAGAATTTACACATGAACAAGAACAGAATTCGCTATCCAGAGACAGCCGAGTTGTGTGCCTGAACAGATGGGATGAGTGAATGAGCTGCTGGAGGCCCACGGGATGGCACGAGGAGAACTCTGCTACCACTGTGTAATGGTGCTAGGGGTAAACGACTGCCACCATAAATAGCGGGACGGTGGAGCCGAAATGGTCCACAGCACTCTTAAATCAGGTTGTAGGTCCGCCTGTCTGGATCAAAAGCCATTAGTTGTAGGGGATTTGGATTTTCTTGCTATTCATCCTTTTTATGTTGATTTTAAAACCATGTGTGTTGCTTGCTTTTACATGCTTCTTTTTCCTTTGAAGACCTCCATTTTTTTTGGTATGTGGTTTATATTTGATTGACACCTAATATGACAGTTTGATACCTATATCTATCTATAAGGGTCAGATCAGCTCATAAATTATCTAAGATATGTATTATGTCTTTGCATTTGGCATATTCAAACAATCTTTCTCCCAGCTCTTTGGCAATTTCAATTAATTGAAATTTGCAATTAATTATTGCCAACCATATATTTCCCATGCATTAGAGTTTCTTACACCAATCCATCTGTACCCATTAACTATTGGCAAAGATACAGATTTATTCCTCTATGTTTCTTTTTGTATAATTATTTTCTTATTGTATTTAATAAAAGGGTTACATGATATTTGCCAGATAGAAGGTGCATTAATTCACATACATTGATACCCTTTCACATGTCTTGGTCCCCATTACCCTATCCCCCACCCCCATCTTGGTTGTTTCCCCCTTCCCTGTCCAATTTCAAGTAACCAAATACAAATGTAACCAATATATCAGATAACAAAGTGAGATACTGTGACAATGTGAGATAACAAAGGAATAGCAAAAGAGATGAGAGATAACATAACACCTTAAGGACAGCAATCATTCATTATATGGCTTTTGGTTCAATATCCTAGAGGTCCATTCAATTAGCTTCATACTATATGACCCTATGTATCAAGTTTTTGCTCTATTGCAAATCTTTGCTATTAGAGCCCAAGGTTTCTACTGGTTATGATGAATGAGGGAAACCATTGAGCCTAAGTTCCTTTGAATCTGGCTTACTTCACTTAATATGATTTTTTTCTAAGTCTTTCCATTTCCTAACAAATGGGGCAATGTCGTTTTTTCTGACAGCAGCACAGAATTCCATTGTGTACAAATACCACATCTTGTGGATCCACTCATCAACTGAGGGACATCTAGGTTGGTTCCATATCTTTGCTATGGTGAATAATGCTGCAATGAACATTGATGTGCTAGTGGATTTAGTATGTCCTAGTTTCTGGATGATTGGGTAAATGCCAAGTAGTGGAATTGCTGGGTCATAGGGGAGCTCTATGTTTAATCTTTTGAGGCACTGCCATACTGCTTTCCATAGTGGTTGAATGAGTTTGCACTCCCACCAACAGTGTAGTAGTGATCCCTCCTGGCCACATCCCCTCCAGCATCTGTTATTATTCGTTTTCCTGATCCTGGCCATTCTAACTGGAGTGAGGTGGAATCTTAGCGTTGTTTTGATTTGCATTTCTTTTATGACCAGAGATGTTGAGCATTTCTTCATGTGTCTATAGGCCATTTTTGTTTCTTCTTCAGAGAAGACTCTCTTTAAGTCTTTAGCCCATTTTTTAATGGGATGGTTGTTAGTTTAGTTTTGGAGTGATTTAATTTTTTGAGCTGTTGATATATTTTAGATATGAGGCCTTTGTCCGTTGTTTGGTTGGTGAAGATCTTCTCCCACTCTGTAGGCTTCCTATTTAATTTACTAGCTATATCCTTTGCCATACAAAAGCTCTGCCGTTTAATGCAGTCCCACTTATCCAGCTTTTCTCGGATTTGTTGTGATTCTTGATCCTTATTAAGAAAGTTTTCGACCTGTGCCAAGGAGGCCTAGTGTATCTCCTATTCCTTCCTGTAGTTTTCAGTGTGTCAGCTTTTACATCCAGGTCTTTGATACATTTGGAGTTAATTCTAGTGCAGGGTGACAAAGAAGGATCCAACTTTAGTTTTCTGCAGGTGCTTAACCTGTTCTGCCAGCACAACTTGTTGAAGAGTCTTTCTTCCATTCTATTTTTTTGGCTCCCTTGTCAAAGATTAGGTGGCCATAGGTCTGTGGTTTAATATCTGGGTCCTCAGTTCTATTCCATTGGTCTTCAGGCCTGTTCTTGTGCCAGTACCAAGCTGTTTTGAGAATTATTGCTCTGTAATAGAGTCTAAAGTTTGGAATTGAAATTCCTCCTGCACTGTTCTTTCTGCTAAGAAGTGTTTTTGCTATACAGGGTCTTTTATTATTCCATATGAAATTTTGGATTGCCTCTTCTATTTCTTTAAAGAATGACATTGGGATATTGATGGGTATTGCGTTGAATTTGTAGATAGCCCTTGGCAAGATTGTCATTTTCACGATGTTGATTCTTCCAATCCAGAAGTATGGGAGGTTTTTCCATTTCCTTAGTTCTGCTTTAATTTCTTTTTTTAGGGTTTTAAAGTTTTCATCAAAAAGGTCCTTTACATTCTTTGTTAAGCTAATTCCTAGGTACTTTATTTTCTTTGAGGCTATTGCAAAAGGAGTTGCTTTCCTGATTGTTGCCTCGTTCCTCTCACTGTTGGCATAGAGGAAGGCAGTTGATTTTTGAGGGTTGATTTTATAGCCTGCTACACTTCCAAAGTTTTGAATCAGCTCAAGGAGCTTGGGAGTAGAGTCTATAGGATTCTTTCAATACAGAATCATGTCATCTGCAAAGAGGGATAGTTTTACTTCCTCTTTCCCTATTTGGATCCCCTTTATGCTTGCTTCTTGCCTTATTGCATTGGCTAGGAATTCTAGTACTATGTTAAAGAGTAGTGGAGAGAGTGGGCATCCTTGTCTTGTTCCTGATTTTAGAGGGAATGGCTTAGGTTTTCGCCATTAAGTATAATACTAGCTGTGGGTTTGTCATACACAGCCTTTATTATATTGAGGAATGTTCCTTGGATTCCTAGTTTCTCCAGAGCTTTTAACATAAAGGGGTGTTGGATCTTGTCAAATGCCTTTTCCGCGTCTATTGAGACAATCATGTGATTTTTGTCCTTGCTCCTGTTGATGTGATGAATTATATTAATTGATTTGCGTATGTTGAACCAGCTTTGCCTCCCTGTGATGAATCCAGTTTGATCATAGTGTATAATTTTTTTGATGAGTTGTTGTAGACGATTGGCCAGTATTTTGTTGAGAAGTTTTGCATCAATGTTCATCAAAGAAATAGGTCTATAGTTTTCTTTCTTTGATGAATCTCTGTCTGGTTTGGGGATGAGGGTTATACTGGCTTCATAGAATGAGTTTGGTAAAGAACCTTCATTTTCAATTTCGTTGAAGAGCTTGAGGAGTATTGGTGTGAGCTCTGCTTTGAAGACCTTATAGAATTCTGCAGTGAATCCATCTGGCCCTGGGCTTTTCTTAGGTGGAAGGTCTCTTATTGCCATTTCTATTTCAGAGCTTGAAATAGGCCTGTTGAGTTGGCTTAGTTCTTCTTGGTTCAGTGTGGGTATGTTAATATTGGCTAGGAATTCATCCATTTCTTCTAGATTCTCAAATTTGTTGGCATAAAGGTTTGAGAAGTATTCCCTCATGATATTCTGGATCTTGGTAATTTGTGTCGTGATATTACCATTTTCATCTGCGATTTTGTTTATTTCAATATGCTCTCTTCTTTTTTTGGTAAGATTTGCTAAGGGCTTGTCAATTTTGTTAATTCTTTCAAAGAACCAACTCCTTGTTTTGTTGATTCTTTCTATAGTTTTTTTGGATTCCAAATCATTTAATTCTGCTTTGATTTTAATAATTTCCTTCCTTCTACTGGGATTAGGGTTGGTTTGTTGCTCTTTTTCCAGGAGCTTAAGGTGACACATTAACTTGTTGGTTTGCGAGTTTTCCAACTTGTTGTTATAGGCACTCAGAGCTATAAATTTTCCTCTGAGTACTGCCTTTGCCGTGTCCCAAAGGAGCTGGAGCTGGTATTTTGTGTGCTCCTTATTGTTAAATTTCATAAACTGTTGGATTTCTGTTCTGATCTCTTCGATGACCCATTGATGATTCAACAATGTGTTGTTTAATCTCCATGAGTTACAGGGTTTCTGTTGGTGGAGATGTGTGTTCAGTTCCAATTTGATGCCTTTGTGGTCTGAGAGCATGCATGGAATAATTTCAGTGTTTCTGAATCTGTCCAGGTTTTTTTTATGGCCTAAGATGTGGTCTATTTTGGAAAATGTTCCATGTGCTACTGAGAAAAATGTATATTGTGTATATTGTGTTGTTGCTGGGTGGAATATTCTGCAGATGTCTGTTAGATATAGTTGGTCTATATAGTTGTTGATCTGTCCATACGTGAGAGTGGTGTGTTAAAGTCACCGACAATCACTGTATTTCGATCTATGTATGGTTTCAGTGTAAGTAAAGTTTGCTTGATGAAGTTCGGAGCTCCGGGATTGGGTGTGTAAATATTTAGGATCGTTATGTCTTCCTGGAGGAAAGATCCCTTTAGTAGTATGTAGTAACCTTCTTTGTCTTTTCTCACTAATTTTAGTTTGAAGTCTATTTTATCTGATTTGAGGATGGCAACTCCAGCCTGTTTATGGGGGCCGTTAGCTTGACAGAGTTTATTCCAACCTCTCACTTTCAAAAGATGATTGTTTTTTGGGGTAAGATGTGTCTCTTGAAGACAGCAGAAGGATGGATTTTGCTTTTTGATCCAACTAGACAGTCTATGCCATTTAATTGGAAAGTTAAGTCTATTGATATTGAGCGTTAGGATTGGGAGATATTTATTAGTTCCTATAATTTTTAAAAGCTTTTATTAGGGCCTGTGTCTTTCTATTTCTTGTGGTACTTAGATGGTATGCTGTTTAGGTGCCATTTCTTTCCCTATATTGCATTTATTTTGGTATTCTATGTATAGAACATCTTTCAGAATTCTCTGTAGTGTTGGTTTTGTTGCGACATATTGTTGCAGCTTTTCCCTGGAATGGAATGTTTTTATTGTTCCCTCAGTTATGAATGAGAGCTTAGCTGGCTACAGTATTCTTGGTTGGTAGTTATTTGATTTAAGGGCATGACATATATGCTTCCAGTCACTTCTTGCTTGCATGGTCTCTGCTGAGTAATCTGGAGTTATTCTGATTGGTTTTCCTTTATAGGTTACTGATCCCTTCTCCCTGGCCGCCTTTAGGATCCTTTCTTTGATCGGATTACAATGTGGCAGTGGGATGTTCTTTTCTGTTCTGGTCTGTTTGGGGTTCTAAAAGCTTCTTGTATCTGGATGGGTCTGCCCTTCTGGATATTTGGGAAATTCTCTGAGATGATTCCCTGAAGTATATTTCCAATACCATTGACCTCTTTCTCCAGACCCTCCTCAATACCAATTAGCCTTAAATTAGGCTTCCTAATTGGATCTTGGATCTCCTGAAGCGCTCTCTCATATTTCCTATATTTGGATTGACTCATTTTCTGTTCTTTCTCTATAATAACTAAATTATCTTCAGCCCTGGAAATTCTCTCCTCTGCATTGTCTAACCTGCTATCAAATCTATCTACTTTATTCTTCATCTCCCTTGCTTCTAATTGCTCATTTTTGATGCCTTGCATCTCTTCTTTTTAGATCATGTAAGGATTTCTTTAGCTCCTTTATTTCCTTTTGAGTGGTTAGCTCAGTAGCTTTATTTTCTTTGGATATTTGCTGGAGTTTGGTCACCTTTTTGTTTGTGGTTTCTATGAATTCATCCATTTTTCTTTGAAAAACCTTTATTATGGCCTCCTTTATGGCTTCTTCTTTTTCACTTATCACCTTGTTTATGGTTTCCTCTTGTTTAGCTATGGCTTCCTCCCTAATCTCTTTCTGTATATTTTCACATTTTTCATTAATGATGTTTATCAATTGCATTTGTAAAGCACTTGGAAGACTCTCCTCTAGGTTTGCCAGTGACTGTTCCATTGTCTGTTTACATTGGGTGGGGGATGTTATTCCTTGATTTGACATTTTTCTTGAGTTTCTTGTTCTGCCCATTTGAAAATGGGAACATGATTAATACTAAACACGATTATAGTTTTTCAGATATAACCAACCTCGGCTTCTTTAACTGGCAGACACTAGATATTCACAATTTTTGATTGGTATTATCATTCTTTCTTTTTGTACACTTACAGACCCGTCTAATACAACCACTGGTCACTGATTTATGACCAAAACAATAAGCCTCTCAATCCAATCTCTATTGTATTTAAGTCCCTCTGGACCTAGAGTGTCATTGAACACCTAGATATACAGTATTGCTCAATTGCCATTAAGTGTAGATCCATGCATTATAGGGGTTGAAAGATGAACAGAGGACCAGAGATAGAAAAATAGTATGAGAGAGATCAGGGGAGGTACAAGAGGAATAACGTAGGAGTGTAAGATTAGTATAGTAATGAAGAAAAGGTATAGCGTAAGGATATCTGACCTAAGTTGATTAGCAGGTAGCGTATTTGAGTACAAAGTTTGGAAAGTATTAGATAAAACTTATGAAAGTAAGAAGGGTAATAAGAAGAATATATCGAGAAAAGAGGGAGGTAGATATAGGAGATTTCAATGATGGAAAATTTTAAAAAGAAAGAAAGAAAAAAAGGAAAGTAAGACAACAACAAGCACAAAAAAACAAAAAGAAAAACCATACAGAACAAAAAAACAGAGAAACAAAAAAGAAAAACAAAAAAGCAAAAAGAACAACAACAAAAAAAATTTTAAAAAAGAGAAAGAAAATGGTGGGGGGAGTTTCCTCACTATTGTGAACTCTTACTTAAGAAATACTAGTGTTGAGACCAGGAGATTAAAAAGCAGGTGACTGTACCAATATAGATATCATTTGTATTCAGACTGTACTCAGAGCTGTCATATGTTTCCAGGAATGACCACAGTGACAGAGGGATGCAGGAGAGAAAAGAGGGGGAAAAAAAAAGTGTAGGTAGGATGGTAAAGATAAAATAAGAACACCTATAAATGCAAATGAAAGAAGGGGTGGAAGAAAAAAAAAGAAGAAAAAAACCCAAAGAAAAAGAACAAAAAAAAAAAGAATTAAAGAAAAAAGGGTCTTCTTCAGGATATTTTTTTTGGGGGGTGCGGGGGTCAGGGCAGGATAGGAAACTTGTGTCTCCACTAAATTCGGGATCCAAACCGTTCAGAAAGTCTTTTTCTCTTGTGATTTGGCTATGAGGATTTTCGGATCCACTTGTTTGTTTGGGAAAAAGAAGCTGAAAGATCGGCGGGCGGGTTTTGTTTACCAGGCTTGTGGCTGGCTCGGGGGATGGACTTCAGCAGCGCTGGGGCTGGATTTCCGGCTAAGGGATCCCTGGGAAATCCTTTGCCAGTAAGAAAGATGGCGCCGCCAGCACGACCTCTCAGGTTCCAATTGCTTTGGCCTGGGTCATTGCCAGTAGTTAAGATGGAGCTGCGCTCAGCTTGTGGGGGAGGGGCTCCCTCCCAATGCCGATCCGGGAGTAGAAGTGGAAACTTCTCCTGGGTGGTACTCACACATTGCTGGATTCTCCGGTTCCGTGAAGCTGGCAGGTCCGTGCCCAGCCGGGTGTCGGCTCTGGGCTCCCGCAGGCTCTGGGTGGCTCTGTCTGCAGCCGGCGGCGGGTGAAGGCGCCAAGAAGTGCTGCCGCTCAGATTCAGAAGAGCCGCTTTGTCTGCGCGGCTGCTCCGAGTGGCAGGAACCAGTCCTCGCTGTCTTCTTTGTGCCGGATTTCTGCCTTTTTCCTCTGTGACTGAGATCTGGGTGTCGCTAAAGCTTCCTTAGGCTCGATTTGAGGTATGCACTGTCCCCTACGCTGCCCAAACTGGCATCTTGGCGAGAGCTCAGAAAGACTCCAACTGAACCGCCGCCATCTTCCCGCCAAATCCTATTCCTCTATGTTTCAAGTAAACATTTTTCCTTTCTCCATACCCTTTCTCCATTATCTACTCTAATTCACCGTGGTCCTTTTCAAACGTGTTTTCTGTAAACGGTGTGACAGTGTCTTGCATACAGGTCTTATCTCGCAGCAACCCTGGCTGCAAAATACCACTTGTTAGAAAAACCAGTAGATTCCAGGCTGAAGATCCAAAGAATACTTCTTTTTGTTTTGTTTTGTTTTGTTTTGTTTTTTGCCAGTCCTGGGCTTGAGCTCAGGGCCTGAGCACTGTCCTTGGACTTTCTCAAGGCTAGAGCTCTACCACGTGAGCCTCAGCACCACTTCCGGCTTTTTTCTATGTATGTGGTACCAAGGAATCGAACCCGGGTCTTCGTGCATGCTAGGCAAGCACTTTACCACTAGGCCAAACTCCTGGCCCAGAATACTTCTTTTTATATAAAAAAAGAAAATTTGCTTATTGCCATCCTTAAGTCGTTATTCAAAGGAGTTTCCATTTAACAAAGCAATTTATGAATACAATTTATCTTGGTCAGTGTCACCCCTCATGAGAAAAAAAAGATCCTCTGAAATCATTAATAGGATCAGCAAACAACTCCACCCCTGCCTTGCCATTGGACTGAACTATTCTCATCACACAGGACATCCTTCACATTCTTTCTTCTCTGTGGACCTTTGCTTTTCCTTCTCCTCTCCATTCAGACAATCCCTACTCATCTGTGACTCCTACTTCAAATATTTCTTCCTCCAGGAGACCTGAGATCCTGAAGGTCAGTGCCATCCCTCAGGTAAACGCTGCAGGCATTGTCTATTTCTTCATGACACTTGCCTTGCCTGAGAGTCTTCCTCCCTTTCTTTGATGTCTGTGTTGATTTACTGTAAGCTCAATAAATGAAGCAGCCTTGATTATCTTTCTTCTGTAAATCAGTAGCTCCACCAGAATCCAGCTCTAGACCTACTGTAAATACATATTGGATGCAAAGTCTTCTTTCCAATTCTGCACAGATTCTACCTAGTTCCCATCTCCATGTGCTGTTTCTGTCTCCTTTCCTCCTCCTTCTCTTTCTCCACTTCTGGTTCTGCAATCCTGTACCACAGATGTGCACATGCCAGATAAATGGGGGAAAAATGTCCTTAAGTTCAGCACTAATTAAGATAGGCCAATCTACTTTAAGTACAGAAATAGATGCACAGCAGATTGATGCTTCCCTGCCTTTGAGTGCCCTTTCCTTCTCACTTTGAGAGATTTGGAAGTCGTATGTTTCTTGAGTGGCCTAGAAGAAAGCATTCTGTGGTGAATATACCTCAGGATGGCTCTTCACTGAGGCAACCACCAGTTTATCCAACCTTCAACCAACCAATTATGTACAGAGGTCCTGCACTGTATCATGCACTTCTGTGATTTAAACCTGGGGTCAATCTCCTCTTCACCGTCTTGGTTATCTTCCCACATGACTTACTCATTCCTCAATTTCCTCACTGCCTGAAATAGAAATAGTAGCTCACATTCAGGAAACTGGTGAGAAGAAGAGAGCTATTCTATGAACGAGTGGCTAGCAGATAGAAAGCCCCGTGCAAGTAGGACCTGGCGTTACTCTTAACATTGCCATTCATTAGTGCGCTCACACGTAGCCCATCCCCAGCCCTGCAAAACTAGTCTATGACCTTCTGGCCGAATCTGTGTTGCTGCCTTGTCCTGTTGATAAAGCGTTATTGGAACACAACTCACCCGTTGCTGCAGAATCCTTTGTGCTGCAAAGAAAAACCTGAGTAGCTGCCCCAGAGATTGGCTGAAATGATTTTATGTGCTTGCTTCTCCACAAGAAAAAGGCTAGCTGCAGCGCAGATACAATTTTCCATCAGGGGATAGCTTGGGGAATGTGGGCTAATATTCTAATTTTTTTTTCCATAAGACTAACACCATCTTCAATGGTCATGCCACCTGCTTCCCCTAAACATTCATTTTCTTCTTTCCAAAATTGGTTCTGGGTGTACCATAATAATTTTTTCTCATAGGGTTAAATATTAAAATGAGTATAAAGTACTAGAAATCTTTGGTGATAATTTTTTTCCTTGGGTCCTTTTGAAGAATAAAAGGCTTATTTTATATTGATATTGAAGGCATTAATATTTATTACAATGATACAGCTACATGAAACCACTTTAGATCAGAAGTCAGGGTAATCTTAGGCTATCATAAAATAAGATTCGGTGGAAGGAAAATGGATTTTGATTGCAGAAAATACAAAGGAAAGATGTGAGTTTAACATCACCTGTCATTCGAGTGCTATTTGTATGGTGCTGTCGGCGCCTGGGTTTAAACTTGTCATGGTTAAGCTATAAGATTAAACCCTTTGTGTTCTAATTACTTTCCACTTCTAATTTGCTTTCCAAGGAACAGCTAGTGTAAAAATCAACTGAAAAAATATTGCCCAAATTAAATTACTCAGAAGGAGACCAATCTTGAGCTGTAAAAGTCCAATAGTTTATTCTGCTGGGTTTTTTTTTCTATCTTCTTAGTCATAGCTTGAAACAATAAAGCTATACATCTTTGCAGTGTGTTTTCCTCTTCCAGTATTTAACCCATCAGTAATGTTGCCTACAGAATTCTCATTTAAAATACTTGACCTTTTAGCCAGGCACTGGTAGCTCACGCCTGTCATCCTAGCTACGCAGGAGACTGAGATCTGGGAATCACAGTTCAAAGCCAGCCAGTCACCCAAGTCTAGGCAGCAAAACAGATAAACAGTGGGACTAACAGAATTCCAGAGGAGCCATGACACTTGCAAAAGATACGGTGGCTTCTTGTCCAAATTTTGAGTGAATGGTCACCAGAGTGACATTATTATTATTATTATTATTATTATTATTATTATTATTATTATTATATTTGAGAGGTTCCTAAAAGGCCAGTAATAAGAATAGTAATTGTTCTAAGTGATTTTGGTGATCATTTATTTCAAAGTTGCATTATTCCTATTATTATTTGTTTCAGTTTCATAGAAAATAGATATTGTGAAGCTTTCTGATTTTTCTGTGTGATGACTCCTTTCCTTCTCATGTTTTTGCTCAGGCTCCTATTAGCAGAGAGATGAGCAGGACACTTTCACTGGAAATAAATGCCGCCTCTGTTTGCATCATATGAGTATGGGAACAGCAGACCTTAGAAAGCCATTTGAACCCACATCCCTTGATGCGCCTGTCTCTCATGTATGGAACCTCTGGTGTTCACATAAAGCGGCAGAGCCATTTGAACATGCACAGCTGGGTCCCCTTAAAATAGCACAAGCTGGGATAGTTAAGGATTGTGGGGGAAAAAATAAAATAAAGGAAGCCTGCTTTGCAGAAAGAGATGATCCCTCCCCCCCAAAGCCATTCTCAAGATAGGGTGCCCTGTCACACACAGTGCAAAGGCCAGAAAATGTGCCACCACCACCACCACGCCCGTCTCAGAAGAATTAGAAAGCTGAAATTCCCAAGAAACCAGAGGGAAATGCTCACTTTTCTCACCCCGGGTTTCTTACCCCTTATATTGCTAGTCATGCTCTGGACCTCTAAGTCTTGATCACCTCGGGATGAAAAGCAGTACACAAATGTACTTTTGTCTTAAGTCGTTTTGAGCTTTCATTATTTTTTTTTCACTGTCCATAAATGATTAGAAGCCAAGTAATTGCTTCCACTTTGTATGTTTACCGTTGTTTTATTTTTGCACAGTGACTGAAGAGAGAAGTGTCCTTTCCAGCATTAATTCACTTAATTAAAAAAAAAAACGCTATCTTAATGGGGATGCAATAGAACTGCAGCTTCGGAAAGAAGTGCATCTCGGTGTTACCAGATGGGAATCTCAGTGCTCGGCATTCTTAGAAATTATACCAGCTATCAAACGATGTCTCTCTGATTTATTATTTGTTTTTAAAATATTCTGATTATAGGGATTCCCTTTCTCTGATGTAATGTGGAGATTCTTACGATCACTTCCAGTTGGCTCAGCTACTCAGTAGGCTGAGCTCTGAGGGTCATGGTTCAAAGCCAACCTGAGTCAGCAAAGACCATGAGACTTTTATCTCCAATTTACCACCAAAAAGCCCTAGGTGGAGGTATGGCTCAAGCAGTAGAGGGCCAGGATTGAGCTAATAAACTGAGAAACAACTGTCTGGGTTTGACTTCAAGCCATCGTACTGGTGTATGCATGCATGCATGCCTGTGTACACACACACACACACACACACACACACACAATTTACTCTGTGATCTAACAAATCTACTATCTCTCCATTACCATCAACCTCCCCTTTCCTTCCTTTCACATGATGAGAATATCTGTTCCACGTGCGAAACATTCAGTGGATACCTCATGAAATTCCAGCCAAAGGTGTGCTGTATGCTCATTTCTTCTCTACCACCTACATTTAGAAATGAGCCGATTCAAGAAACAAGAGTGAAGCAGCATTGCAGGAAGGGTGGCCTAGCGAGGTAACAGGGAATTAGAAAATGGGTTTTATGTGTTCTGTTATCTAGGATTTTTAAAGGAAAAAAAAAAAAACCCTTTTTCTAAACCCTAAAAAGAAATGTAGATCCAAATACTTCATGTAACTCAGAATCTAAAGACAGATGGATTTGGGAGAGAAAGGAGCAATCTAGGTTTTCTGAGCCATTTCCTGTCCTGATTGCATTTGGTTGACAACTGGCTCAGTGGATGGTTAATGACAGCAAACATTAGAACCATTCTCTGCAGCAACCTGTCAAAGATTTCAGAAAAAAAAAAAAAAGAAGCAGGAAAGCTGCCTCTCATTTGAATGATTGTGTGGAGGAAGGCGTGCTGGTAGGTTCATTCCCCATAAACTCTTCTTGCTTCTTCTTTTCTTTTAGGGAGGATGTGTGCGTAAAGGTGGAGGCTGTGGAGAGGAGGTCTGGGTAAGTCCACCATGTTTATTTCTTCCTCTGGACCACGATGTTGTGTGAAACTTGTTCAGAAGCCTTTGGGGGCTTGGGTCTCAGATGAATCAGACCAATTGAGTCTTGCAGAGAAAAATGAAATGCTGGCTTATGTTGAGCTGCCCAGAAATCTATCATGTGTCCCTCGTGCTTCCAGACCCGTGTGAGCTGTGAGCCCAACACCACACTTCAATACTATTCAAGTAGGACATGGCCACAGCCGCGAGAGGTTTCCTATTTGTCAGTCCCAGCTCACTGTGTGGTGATCGTCGTTTTACTACTCTATGTCCATTTTGGATGTAAAGGACTGCAAAGGACTCATGCTTTATATTGAGGTAGCTAAGATCGTAGGCTGGAGGCCATCACTGTGCAGGGATGTTTCTGTTGGCCCTTAAAGGGCGAAGGGCTTAAGCCTGAGGTTACATTGTGGCTCCATCTGCAGACACAGCTGCAGTGCTTGCATGGCTTCCACTTCTTCCTGAGAGTCTGACAGAGAGATCCTGGGACTTGTCTTATTCCTGTAGAGAGAATCATGTCAGATTAACTTTCAGGTGCTTCCTGAATGTACTCCAAACAGAAGCAAGAAACAGTCAGGACAGGCAGCCTTTACATGTTTGATAAATACAGCAAGGAAATCTTGAGACAGGGAAGGAGGAAGGGAGGAAAAGAAGGAATGAGGGAGAGAGGAAGGAAGGGAAGAGATGGAGGGAGGGAGAACAAGGGAGGAAGGAAGAGGAGCAGGGATGGAAGGAGAGAGGAAAATCCCCCTGTGAGGAAAGACATGATACCTGTCTTTCTGGGCTCCGTATCTCTGCTGAGGAGCGAGGCTGTCAGCGCGTTGTCCAGTGGGTGGATTTCGTGGCAATGAGGACTTGTGGTAGCTGTGCTGGGCTCCTCCAGTTTATGTGCAATTCTTCTTCCAGAATAGTGGAAGCGTCTGTCTTTTAGAGGTCATGGCCGTGTATCTGGTGTCATCCAGAGTTGTGCAGTGTGGAAGGTCAGTGGGCAGGAGATGTCTTCCGGGTGTGGGTTCATGGAGTCCACAGTCTCTGCCCGGGTCAAGACCCGCCGCCTGTGCCTCTAAGACTGTGGACTCTGTCGTGGATTGTTGATTGACCTTAGGAGAAGCTGAATACTTGGTATCTGTGTTATCTGTAAGTTGAAATGGAGCTGAAATTTAAGGTAAGGCTTGAACGTCTGCTGTCCCCCATAGAGGAGTGTCTGCACTAAACTCAAAGGGCCATGTAACAGAGTCTGGACTCACCTTGAACCTATGGGCTCTCTCTTCTGACTGTGGTGTGGCTTGAAAGGAAATTCCCAGGACACTGGGAGAAGATGTAGCTCAGAAGACCTGGCTGTGTAAGAGAATGCATGGAATGTGAGCCGCGACAGACATGTCAGCGGGTGGCATTTTGAAGGTAGCCTTCCGTTTTTACCAGGAGCCAAGGCTGGCTCGTGTGGAGGATGTAATCCAGGTGCTGTCCAGTTTTATCTGGGTGAATGTTGGCCACGCAGTTGGAAGGTGCTCTGGCCTGTGGTTTGGAGACCGGGCATGGTGTGAGACCCATCAGTAAACATTAGGACTGCGTGTGGTCTTCCTCTGGAAACTGATGGGAAAAGGAGAAGGGAGAGGGAGTTTTGTTTAAGGATATATATATATATGTATATGTATATGCATATTAGTGGTTAAAATTAACAGGACACACCTCAAGAAATCCTACGGTAATGACTAAAGACACGGGGATAATATTTTGCCAGAACATTGATTTCCTGAACATCAGAATTGAAGACAAGAATGCTCTCTAAAGTAAAAATGTATGGCTCATTTATTTTAAAAATACATCTACACGGCTGGGAGTTTGGCCTAGTGGTAAAAGTGCTTGCCTAGCATACAAGAAGACCGGGGTTCAATTCCTCAGTACCACATACCTAGAAAAAAGCCAGAAATGTTGCTGTGGCTCAAGTGATAGAACTCTAGCTTTGAGAAAAGTCCAAGGACAGTGCTCAGGCGCTGAGCTCAAGCTCCATCACTGGCAAAAAAAAAAAAATAATACTTCCTCACAAATTAGCAGTAGAAGATCGTCTTCTAGAAAGTCGACCTCTAGGAACAAGTTGAGGATTTTGTAATGTTTATCCCAGCTCCAGTTGTTTCATTCTCTTTCCTCGGTCCTGTAGTTATTTTCCCTGTTTTTCTCTTCCCCACCTCAATCAACCTTCCAAGGTTAATATTCACTCTTAATTTTAAAAAAATAAATAAGTGAAAGAAAAAGGGCCTCTCAAGAGACACATATAATTTATGTGCTGGAATCAGAGGCTGGCTTTTCGTTGGTTCCAGAACCCACCATGGCTGACTGAAATACATAATTCTGGATGATGAAAAAATTTCTACATGAACTTTGTCTTCAGAAGATTTTGGAATGCAGTAGCCTGTATGTAGTTTGGACACAGAATTCTTTTTAAAGTACAATTCTCCTGCTTTCCCTCAGATGGCTACTAGTCATGATAAAAATGAATACATCTTCCCACGTTCCTTAGAATTCAAATTTATTATCAGAAATTCTACTATAGATATAATCATTCTACTATATAATAATACAATTCTACTATAAACATAAAAACAAAATATTTCACCCATTTTCCAATGTCTGTAAGGCAAATCAGAGAAGAATCTGCATGAAAACAGACTGTATTTCATAATTAGTACACATAAAACAACACATTTCTTGTATTTCTCCTCATGCATGAGATTAAAGAAGCAAAATGCTTACCCAGCTGTTAGGATCTCTCTCTTGGGTAGAGTGGTTTAGATACCAAAGGTTTTTAAATTTTTTCAGGCCTAAGTCTTATCTATTCAAAATGGATGCTTGTATCCCTTTCCATAAAGTTGTTATTATTAAGCAGGTTTATGCAAACATCCTTGTAAAGAGTTAAGAATTTCTCTAATGACAACGAACATATTCTAAAAAAGATTACAGAGAACTTTCAATGCAATTATAAATCACAATAATGGTTGCATTAAAAAATTAAGAGAACATTGTCTGGAAATGGCACGCTCTACAGGAATGCCTTCCTCACTCCATTTCTGAGAAGTGTATGTCCATTACTTACGGTAGCGTTACAAATATACTGCCTTGGACTATTATAAAATGTCACCACCAGGGTTACCTGTGCTTTGATTTGGTAAAGAACATGTAGCATTATTGAATTCAAGCCAAGATCGGAGACAATACAGTGAACAAATCAATGCCTATTAACAACACGAGAGGGTTATCATTTAGAAGAGCAATGAAATGGGCTGGATTCCCACCATGTTAAGGAAGGATCAAGGTAGGAGGCCTGGTGGAAGGTGGTAGAGGCTGCCTGAAAAAATAAAAAAGCAAGATGACAGGCTCAAGAGCTAAGGGCTTCCATTCCCTGAACCAGAGTAGAATATGGCCAAAGCAGCAGCTAGCCTGAGGGTGTGTCTCACGGGGAGAGTGCTTGCTGGGGTTTTAGCAGGTCGACCACACCCAGAGCCACTGCCTGTGGGTGAAATGCCCTTATTCATTTTACCAGTGGTGGACCTGCCCCCATGAAAGACCCACCTGTAAGGGGACAGGGAAATGTCTGTAAGGGAATGGAAATCTGGTTGACTTCCTCAGGAAGCGTCTGTCAATTATTAAGATAGAGCATGAACGGTGACACTGAAAGAGTTCCCTTCTTCTAAAATCGACTGTATCCTTATTTCCCTCTTGGTTTAGATACGGGGGGGTGGGGCGGGGGACACTGATGGAATACAGCAAAGATGAAAGGGACAGGGCAGGGTGGCCTTGAGGAATATGGTGGAATATCTTTAACTTGAAGAAAGAGAGAGAGAGAGAGAGAGAGAGAGAGAGAGAGAGAGAGAGAGAGAGAGAGAGAGAGAGAGAGAGAGGGACAGAGACAGAGAGAGAGACAGAGAGAGAGACAGAGACAGAGACAGAGACAGAGAGAGACAGAGACAGAGACAGAGACAGAGAGACAGAGACAGAGAGAGAGACAGAGAGACAGAAACAGAGACAGAGACAGAGAGATCTGGATAGAAAGAGCACGGAGAACACAGTACCCACCCTCTGTGGCCGATAGGATAATATTTGGCATAATACTCCATGGGTATCTCAGTCTTTGGCCCAGTGATTTTGCACAGGCCCCTGGGCCAGCTGGCTGTTTCAAAACCACACGGTGCTCATACCTTTTAAATTCTAAGGGACGTTTGGGGGATGAGGAATAAAAGACATCGGTCGTCTTCCCAGTGTCCTGCCACCAAAATTCAAATGAGACGTGGCAAGTTAATTCATGGAATACGCACTTTCCCCACTTTGAGCTTGAATATAAATTCAAAGCCATCTGGGCAGACAGTGGGGAAAAGGATTGTATTTATTTATTTTTTTTAAAAAAAGGAAACATACCAAGTATGGAACTAAAATGCCTTGAAATAATCGACACATCCATAATAATATAAAGAAATGGATTGGATTTGTCAGCATGTCAGTCAGAAAACGAATTACCACTGCGGTGAAGAATGAAGGGAGGAGAGGATTCTCTGGGGAGGAGAGTGCCAGATGGAAGCTTGAGTGTGAGACGGAGCTTTCCTAGGCACTCCTCGTGAGGAGTGTGTGTGTGTGTGTAGTGCAAAGGGGACACACACACAAGGTTGAACCACTCAAGAACTGTGGGACGTTTTCTACATTGCTGGGAAGAACATAAGATCATTTTGTCCGTGTGGAAAACCCAATGATCCATCCCCACCCCCCTCCAGAGAACATTAAAAAGCAGAATTGCCACGCGATCTGACCGATGTTCTCCTAAACGTTCACCCAGAAGAACTGAAAAGCAAGAAGAGCCTGGCATCACCTGGATGCCTGGGCAGAGCTGGGGGCAGTGACTCTCTGGTGAACACCAACGCAATGGGTGAACGGAGAGAGAACTGGGGCTCCTAGGCTGGAATGGCGTTGAGTCTTGAAACAGGAACTGCTCTCATTGGGCCTCACTGGTGGCCACAGAGATCTCTATGCAATGGACTGCAAAATGATATGTACTAAAAGTTTTCCTGGAGATTTGGGGTGGTGGGGAGCAAAGCCTGAACTCTCCTCCTGGTCCCCAGTTCCCATGACAGGAAGGAAATCTGTTTGGGGGGGCAGGCCGGGAGTGTGCAGACTTCATGGCTTGTGGAGCGTAGGGTCTCAGAGTCACATTTGTTTTTCCAAGGTCAGTGATGGTGATGGTCACACTTCAGTCTGAAGGAATCTCATGCTGGCAAACTATAGCCTTAAAAGTGATGGGAGGAGTATGGTTTCATCTTATATGTCACAATCAAATGGAGAGGGGAAGATAGAAGAGGTGCTACTTTCTAAGAAAGACATTATGTTTTTGAGGAGACCATATTATTTTTTTTTCTTTCCCCAGTCCTAGGATTGAACCCTGGTCCCTGAGCTCCTTTCATTCAAGGCTGGTGCCCATAGAGCCACTTGCAGCATTTTCTGTGATTACCTGGAGACAAGAGTCTTAGGGACTTCTCTGAACAGGCTGGCTTTCCACTATGATCCCCAGGCCTCAGCCTTCCGAGCAGGAATTCTTTATAGGGTGGCACAGAATTGTAGCTTGAGCACTCGTCTCTAGATCTTTTACTGGCACCTTTAATTTAAGCTATATGTGCTCCAACGAATTCAGCCCTGTTTTGAAAGAGAAGAACTTGCTCTGATTCCTTCCATTTCTCTTAAGCTGAGCTTCTATCTTTCTAGTCAAAACCTTGAGAACGAATGTAGCAGCATCAAAAAAGATTAGTGTAATTTATATTCTGCCCAAAGTGTGTCTATTAATTTGATGACTGAAAAGGTTTTGTTTAATAAGAGTCTGCAAAAAGAACAAAAAATAAAATCCATGAGCTAAACTATCAAATGATTCCAGAAACAAAATTCAGTGGATTAACGGTGATTACCAATTTATTTCATGCCTTTTGGGTAGAAATACCATTCTTTTTGATGACTTGAATCAAAAATCCCAAACACATGCAATTTTCATGGGTTTGCTTTGAGTTGTATTCTTCTAGTTAAGTCAGAACGGAGACTTTTTCCTCCATAAAAGTTTTAAAGATATATTTTAATGTTTTATCATGGAAGATTATAGGTGTCTGCTTAGTGCCATAAAAACTACAAACCTTTCATGGAGGGATATGTAGCTAGATAGTTAGATAGGTAGTTAGATAGAAACACACATAGATAATGCAATATTTTGTCCATATGGAAAGTTAACATCTATTTAGAAAGTTGATCAAATATGCTAGGTTAACACAACTCAGTTAGACATGAAGTATTATTGCATGCTGTCCTCTGGCCAAAACGTTCCCCACAGACAGAAAGGTAGGGCACACACCTTGTCCTCTCTCACTTCTTGTGAACAAAAGAGAATCTGTCAGGGGTTCCTGTATCTCACCCTGAGTCCTGCAAATCTCTCAGTGCCTACCATTCTCCTGGTCAGGCATTCACTCCGCAGGTGTCTCCATGGGAGACGCAGATTCCCTGATGCTAAAGGTGGGAAGCAGGGTGTTGCAAAGAAGAGCTGGGGTGTTTGTTCTCAGATTGCCACTGAACATCAATGAATGAGCAGGCTAAATGCAGAGGCTGTGTGAGATTATGTGTCAGTTGGCTCTGTGAAAGCTTTCCACCTCTCCCTACAGTTTTGGAGGGCTTTGTTTCCTTCCTGCAGGGTTTTAATGCAAGCTGATAGCACAAAAGTGCTCAGAGCCCTAACCTCATAGACATAACTAATAAATACCCAGAAGAAAGGAGGGGAGTCATTTAAGAAGCATCTTAGACGGTGTAGATGGGAGACATGGCCTGTGTCTCCTCCCCCGACAAATCCACGGAATACTCCCTAACTTCTTGGTCTACATTTGATTGTGTCTCATCACAGGGATACATTTCTGGCAAAAAGGAAAAGTCAGAGAAAGAGAGCTTTCCTAGATTGACAAGAGCTATGTGAGTGTGTCTATCTGAGCAGATGGAGGAAGGAGAGAGGAAGACAGGGATGCTAGAAGCTGTTCCTGGACTTACTGTGTCCATGCTCGACTCCAGCCATTGTTTTTCTTAAGGAGTCTGTCTTTTGTTCTCTCTCTATAGAAATCAGTTCTGTGTTTGAGAACAAGAGGTCAGCCAAAGAGAGTGCTTTAAGACCAAGAATAGAATAGCAGCCTCTGCTGTATCTGTGTAAGCTAGGCCCTAAAATGAGACGGCATTTAATATAGAGTTATGAAATGCTCAAATGTTATGGAGAAGCCTCCTGAGTGAGTGTGGATCAGGCTCTGGCCTTGAAATGACTCTTAAAACTAGGACTGTGCCGGAGATCGGTAGCCAGAGAAAAAAGGGAGCAGGAAAAACAAGGTACAGGGAAACCATGTTTTTGCTTCCAGCATCCCTTTCAATGACCTGCAATTGTCAGTCCCGAAACACCGAATCCAGCTGACTACACAGCTCACAAAGGCTGTGCAGAAGCTGAGAGCACTCCTACATCCTCTCCTTGAACAAAGTCAGCTCACAACCTGAGTTCCAACAGCCAGGGGAGAGCAGATCCGGCTCTTCTGTGCCTTCCTCTGCCTTTTCTTGAGCCTTTATTGTCAGCCAGACCCTGTCCCGAATTAACTTGTAAATCTTGTGAGGAGATTATTTTTCTCATTTTCCGGATGACAACACCTAAGTCTAGACAGGTCAAATGAACAGCCTAAGGTTAAAGGCGTAAGAAGGGAGAGAGAGCCAGGATTTACTTGACTCTAAGACATAGACTTTTTTATTGAAAGATTTTATTAACACTGAATTTTATATCATATTTCAAATGTCATATTTAACAAACAAGTATTCAAGAAGGGAATCTCCCTATATAATCACTGGTACATATATTGTAGAATAAAATTAAAATTAAGCTGAGAGTTTGGATGTCATAGATACATATCAATTTATATAATATAATGTCTATAGAGTATATATCCAATCATAGATTTTCATGTCAATGTAGTTATATTTATAACTCCAAGATCATATCCATAACCTTGGGTTCCCAAATATTGAGTCATTGCTCTTGTACTGTTTGGATCTAATAGCCACATATCGAGGAGATCATGTAGCTTTTGTTCCTTAGGTCTTGACTTATCTCGCTCAACATGATTCACTCTGGTTTCATCCACTTCCCAGGGAATGCCATTATTTTATCTTGTCTGTTGGCTATGTAGAATTCCATTGTGTATAAATACCACATTTTCTGTATCCATTCATCTGCAGTAGGGCATCTGGGTTGTTTCCATTGCCTGGCTATTGTGAATAGTGCAGAGATGAACATAGCTGAGCAGGTGTCCTTATCATATCTTCGGTCATGATGTTCAGGGTAGATGCCCAGGAGTGGTATGGCGGGATCATAGGGAAGGTCTATTTTCAGCTCTTTAAGAAACCTCCAAGCTGCCTTCCAGAGTGGCTGTACTAGTTTACATTCCCACCAGCAGTGCAGTAGGGTTCCTCTTTCTCTACATCCCCACCAGCATCTGTTGTTGTCTGAGTTCAGAATATTGGCCATTCTGATTGGGTCAAGGTGGTGTCTTAGGGAGACATAAATATGTTGAAAGCAGATACTGCAGATACTTATTTCCCTTCATGACTTTATGTCTGTAATCCACACCTTGAGGTGAGCTAATGAGAGCCCAACAATGAAGTCCACTCTTCTGGAGAGAAAAAAATACATACTTTTGTTTTTAGAGGAAGATAAACTACAGTGCTGCATTTGGTTACTGTGGGGAAGCCTTCCTTCTTTTCCACTGGCTCTGTGTGTGTGTGTGTGTGTGTGTGTGTGTGTGTGTGTGTGTGTGTGTGTGCTTACTGTGGTGAAACTTCCCCTTCTTAGGTTCTGAGTGTACATTTTCAGGATGGCTGGATTTGTTCTATTTCAAATTGCATGAGTTGATCATACAAAAGGTGTATCAACAGCGTGCTACCATTCTAAACCACACATTGTATTTTTTCCTTTTAAAGCTGTGACCAGAATATACACATTTTCTCTCAGTTCCATTCTTTCCATGAAATCATGGATACTTAGAATCATTTCTGCTGTGATAGAAGAAAGGTTCTTCAAAAAAAAATAAAGAGGAAATAAAAAATCGCAATGGAAACAGATGGCCTCATCCTGGATTATGTGTGTATTTTCACAATTAAGTGTGGATGAGTCTGTGTTTTAAACACACACACACACACACACACACACACACACACACCTTCATCCCCTGTGTGAGACAATTTATAACTTATCAAAAACTTCCATTAACGTGTTTCGGGCATCCTTCTGTATAAAATCCATGCACAAGAAATCAGGACTATCTGAAAAAAAAAATGCACTATAAACATAGGAAGAGCATAGAGCCTTTGTATGCTACACAAAGTCCCTAGGCAAATCCACAGGACACAACTCAATCCACAGCTCAAAGTGGTGAAGAAGCCGGAAGACAATCTTATTCCTGGACAGAAGTGCAAGGCCTGGCTGCTCGCAGATTCAATGAAACTTCCAGCCTTGGACCAATTCCTATGACTCAGTGGAAAATGGCATGGCTTTCTCCTCCACAAATCTAGTCTGGTTTCTCTAAAGCACAGGCTGTTCCCCATTGCAGACTTCTTGTGAAATCAGCAGAGACGAACCCCAGTGCCGATGGCACCAGCAGATCTTACTGGTCCTTTGCACAAGTCAGGTACCCAAAGCATGATCACAGCTGCAGCTGGGACAGTGAGGGGACCAGAGTGTCTGTGCTCCTGACCTCAGGACTCGATGTGATTTATTGATTAAGTCCCATGCATAGCTTCTATGGATCGGGGAGGCGGTGGTTAGATGACCTTCTGGCCTCTTACTTGGTCTCTGTGAATCCTGGCTTGTTTTACAATTACTCCTTCAGCAGGGAGAGAATGAACAAGTCAGCACGTTAGCTCAGCTTCCATCAGCGGAGAAGGGACTATTGCTGACCACTTCATTTAGAACACTAATAATGCCACACACACACACACACACACACACACACACACACACACACACACGGCAGAAAGGGAGGGTGAGGCCCTTTAGAGAGGCCAGCGGAGAGGGGAAGGTAGAGAAAGAGTACGTGTGTTTGGTCAAATCTGTCACAGAAAACATCTCTCGTGTCTTTCCTCTCCATCTAGAGAAATATCTTTCTACACAGAATGCTTCCACATTCTTACCCTCTTCCGGCTCTGCTTGTGGAGTCCTCCCTGGCTCTGTTCTCTGTCTTGGATGACGACCCAGAGTTATTGTCTGTGGACAATCATGCTTCCTGATTTCCACTGGATATCTTTTTCTGAAGTCTAGATTTGATCCTAGCATCCTTTTGGTCCTCTCCTGTAGAAGACAGTCAGGCACCTGGACTTGAAGGTGTCTTTAGCCTAGAGCTTTGCTATGTAAACTCAGTTCTCTCTCTCTCTCTCTCTCCTCTCTCTCTCTCTCTCTCTCTCTCTCTCTCTCTCTCTCTCTCTCTCTCTCTCTGTCTCTCTCTCTGTCTCTCTCTCTCTCTCTCTGTCTCTCTCTCTCTGTCTCTCTCTCTCTCTGTCTCTCTCTCTCTCTCTCTCTCTCTCTCTCTCTCTCTCTCTCTCTCTCTCTCTCTCTCTCTCTCTCTCTCTCTCTCTCTCTCTCTCTCACCCTCTCACCGCGGGTTACACATCTCTTCTTTGACATGTACCTGGTTGTCAAGTTGGTATGCTGTTTCCTCGTGTCCACTGCGCCTCTCATCCCCATTCCATTGAGGAAATTCTGACCCCTTTTGAAGTCACAGATCCATGGGTGGGGATGCAGTTACTCTCGATACTCAGAGCTCAACTTCCAGGGAAGCCCCACGTTGGCCGAGGTATTCCAGACCTCTGGCCTCCCCACACTCAGAACCAGGAATGACCCACTCTGTTCATCTGCCAGTTCCTTCTTACTCTTCAGATCTCCATAATACTTACCTTTTCCATCTGAAGCAGGAACAGGACCCAGGCTCCCCATACGTTTGTTCTCACGTCCTCATCCATGCATCCTCCGTTTTATGTTCTGAAGGAGGTCAAGTTTCTGTATGATCATGTGAACCCTTTGAGAGGAAGCATGGGTGTTCTATGTGGGTGTGACTGTCATGTCAGCCAGCTCCTCCTGGAAGGAGAGAAAAGTCTGTTCCATGACCCATTTGAGCCTTGATGGGCTATAATGAATCGTTCTCATCCCCTGTCTCAGTGGTGGATCTCATGCTAAGAATGTTCTAGTTGTCTTCAGTGAGCTACGGCTCTGAGATGAGAAGATTGCACCTCGTATCGGGGCGTAAGCGCCTCTCACATCCTATAAATTCTACTCCTGAGACAGACGAGGGTAGCGTCGATTATCAGAGCAACTGACAATTGAGCGCCATGTTCAAAGCGGTACCAGTCATGGCTGCCGTCTTTAGCTGGCTTCCTTCATGCTCACCTTGAAGAGTCTACAATGCTGCCTGTTACAGAACTGTGCTACAAGTAACTGGCAACAGAACACACACACACACACACACACACGCGCGCGCGCGCGCGCATACACACACGTATTCTTAAAGAAAATGAAGCCCTGGAATAAAATGTAAGAATCGAATTAACTCTAAGTACACTTAATCACAAAGAGTGCTCACTGCATACGGAAGACCATCTAAAGACCCTAATCTGATGTAGCAGACAAAACAACTTGACTCGAATGGAAATATTGACACGTTCTAGGGAGAGATCGAGGAGAGAGGAATAATGAGAGACCATGAGAGGTATAGAAGGGAAAAGAAAAAAAATCAAACTGAATCCAGGTACTTAAATCTGTGCTAGCCAGAAGAGGGATTTTTATCTCGTCCAATTATGATCAAGTAGAAGAATATAAAAAAAAAGCTGTCGACTGAATTTAAATTGTGGGAAATGTTGCTTCCTCAAAACAGAGCTCTCGGATGGAGATGCAAAGTGTATTGATGTGTGGGTTTGACTGTGAGTGAACCAGCAAGAGTCTGTGTGGTTCTGTCTGTCCCTCGCCGAGTTCAGGTTCACTGTTCTTTAGACCAGACGGGATGAGCTTGAACAGTCATAGCCAGAAGGCCTGGGTCATTTGCCAGAACACGATCTCTTAGGTTTACTTCTACACATAATTTGCTCTAATCAATTTTGAAGAACCATTTAAATTCAATTGAATGTTTATTTTCTTTGCCAATTCTTGGAGCCTTGCATATATGATGACTCTCATTCAAACTAGAAGATTATACACCTATTAAATATGTACATGCAAGTGAAATCACTGCACATCATAGAAGCACAAATTTAACTTTGGAAAGATGTGCGTTGCTTTCAATGATGCATTTATTCATTTGCTAAGGGTGGTTTTTATTTAAAAAGAGTATGCATATATTAAGTATAACATTTAGAGGGATTCACTGTAAAAATTCCTTAATTTCCTAACAAAATAGTGCAATTATGAAAAATGTACCAATCTTACATTTATCATTGCTGGTACATTTTATACTCAACATTGAGATTTGCAGTAGCTTTATAAAAACCATATTTATTTATGAAATTGTGAGCCCATTGTGTATTTACTGATACAGGACTGTAATTATAATTTTGTGTTTGCCAATAGTCTTATCCTGAGGAATTTTGACAAAGGTAACTCTCAAATAGGGAATGGAAATAGCAATTTTAAAGGACTTAATTTTTTTTCCCCCTCAGCACTTATTTTTAGCAAGGAGAAGTTAGGATCATGATTGTAGAGAAACTGAACTTGTCTCATGTAGGGCAAGCCACATGCCAGCAGGATCCCAGAAGTAAATTAGATTATAGGAGGAAAAAAGTCAGGTGCCAGAGCTGAAGTCGAAAGAATGAGATAGACACAACTCATGGTAATATGTGTGCATCACATTAGGTGTCTTTAAAGAAGAGTCAAAGGAAAAAAAGCTCAGACTGGGGAAAAGAACAAGAATGAGATCTTAGAATGATGTTGGCTGTTAGGGTTGTAAACTGGAAGAGAGAAGCACCGCAGAGCTGACATACGTTCCAATGTTTCTATTTTTTATCTGATTTCCTCATGGACCCAGTGCTACATTTTGCAAAGTGAACTCTTCATAGATACTATTGAGGAAGTATTTGAGTGGAGCCTGTTGAAATAGTATTTCTTAGCTTATTAGTTATAATTCTGTACTAGTCAGTGTGATTTATGTGTATGTGTATAGCTATATTTATTAATGTATATATCAATATATATCATACATATGCACATTGATTTATATGTATATCACTACCACATACATATATATGACATACTTGCACACACACACACACACATACACACACACACACACACACACACACTCTTTGCCTCTACACCGATAAATGAGTGATACCAAAGTGGATTTGAGTCCTAGATAGCGTCCTGTGTGAGAGAAAAGGAGAAGCTGTCTCTACTCCTTTATAGTACAGAGATGCAGTGTGAATCCATCCACTCAAATGTATAAAGAGAACATGCGTCCTCACAAGTACGGTAGCTGTGTTCCTCTAAAGGCATGTATTGCCATCTGCACCACAGAAAAGAAACGCATCTCCATGTTGAAACGGAAAACACTGCCACAGTGAAATTCCTCCCCTGCCCTCGCGTGCATGGCGGTAGCTGGGCTATCCCGGTGGCAGTTACACTGCAGGCCAGCGCGATGGGAACGCATGCAGCCAGGCGATTGTCAGGAGCTTGACTCTGAACTTGGGGCAGCTGCCCATTTCCGAGGCCCAAGACTCCACCACTCCCACCTTGCCTTTGTGGTGGCAAGCACGTTTCCTGGGCATATTGTGCCATGCGTATTCCGAGGCCGAAGCTGGAATGTGTCATGGTTCAGAGCCATTCACTCCTGGAGGATGGATCCGAAGAACGACCACGAGCCAGTGTGCAGAATGCAGGTGACAGTTGTGGCTGGCCACCTGCTCCTTTCTCGTTTTCTTAGAGCAGTCATGGAGTCTGAGCACCAAGAAGAACGGACCTGAGAGAAATGGGGGGAAAAACATATGTTGTCACAGCCTGAAAGCCAGAGTAGCATCCATGACATACCTCTTAAAGCATTCACCTTGCGGGTGGTCACACCACAGTGCCGAGAGACCCTAGCTGGAGAAACCAGCGCTGCCAGGAAATGCGTGATGGAACAAAGAAAAGAGATTATTGCACGAAGGAAAAGGAAAAGACTGTCTTCCCGGACCCCTTCTAGGAGAACAACAGCTTTAGGAAGGACAGCACCAGCTACAACTTTGTGTTCCAAACCCAGCAGAGAAGACACCATCCCCTTTCTGCCAAGTTAGGTAAGTCAAGGCTGACATGGCAAATGGGACTTTGGGGAAAGGGTCTACACCCTAATGCTTACATCTATTGATTTTTTAAAATTGATACATGACTGCTTTCGATGCTACCATGGTAAACATGATAAAATAAAATCATCCACCAAGAGAGTTTAGAGTCATGGGGAAGGAATGTGGGGTGGGATTGTCTAATCCCATCCACCTGGAATGCTGATGCAGAAGAATGGAAAGATTCAGTCCAGCTTGGGCAATGCACATAGACACAGTTTTAAAAAGGAGATGAATGAAAGGGGATGGGGAGAAAGAGAGAAGGAAGGAAGGAAGGAAGGAAGGAAGGAAGGAAGGAAGGAAGGAAGGAAGGAAGGAAAAAAAAGAGAAAAGAAGGAAAAAAGGTAGGAAGGTAAGAAAGAGTAAAGGTAAGTCCAAAAAATCACCAAAAAGAAGACAGGACAAGAAGAAAACAATAAGGCCTCTCAGATACAATGACTGCCCCCCCAATATAATCAGACCTAAAATGATTCCACCGTCTGCCTCGTTCCCGTGTTTATAAAGCCCTGTGTGGAAGCCACACTGATTGAAGGGAGAGAAGGAAACGTTAAAAGCCTGAGCAGGGCTGCTTCCTGTGGGATCCTCACCTTCGTTCGGCAGGCCTACTCCTTCTCCCAGGGTAGACAGTGGTAAACACATGCTTTAACCCCGTGGAGCTGGGAGTTGAGGAAACACAGGACGTGCCTCATAATGGTGACAGCTTTTCGTGACATCTCTTTGGTGAGCTGCGGCTTGACCTTGTCAGAGTTAAAAGCTCATAAAATCCCTATTTACTAGTTTTTACAGTGCTCCAATTCTGCATAACAGTGCTTAAAACAAAACAAAAAAAAACACAGTGTAATTATATTGTCAATCAAGTAGCTAAGAAAGGCATTTTTCCCACCAGCTTCCCTACCTAGCAAACTGTAAATAATTTATAAAACCAGAAGTCATGGCTAAGTGGCAGTGTTTGGGGGCTAGTTAAGCCTTGTCATATGCAGTGGTGGGGTTTTAAGGAAACTGGGCATGAGTCGTTTGCTTGTTTACTCTCATCCTGCGAGAATTAAAAAAAAATAAAAATGTCATTTGCGCTTGCTGTCTTTCCTTTCGGGCTCTAATAAAAATATCAAATTGTCGATAGACATTCGAACAGGTGTACTGCAAGAGGAATAATGATGTTTTATTCATATGTGTTTCCAGCCCATTTAACTTCATCCAACAAACAACAAAAAATATTTTCTTCATTACCTCCAATTAATGTAAATGTCAAATGTGTTGAATATATTATCACACTGATAATTTGTTGTGTTGATTGATTTGCAGAATGTTTTGGATTAAAGTAACAATTTTTCTTACTTGACTCACAATTACTTTCTGTGTTCTGCTACCTCTGGATTAAGTGAGTAACAAATTTCTTCCCATTAGATCTCACACTCACTCTGGTAAATAAGATTTGCAGAGTGTCAGGGATTTGGGAGATTTTGTGGCTATTGTCAGTTATTTTATTAAGTGCTCACAGAGTTTTTTCAGCTCAGGAAAGAAATATACATCTTCTCTCTCACACGTAGGGTTTAGAATCACTCTACCATACAATGCAGATAATTTCTTTCTAGGTTTTATATCTCTCTTTTGTGTTTTAAAACCCACTTACAACCCAGGTGCTGGTATTTTCTTTCTCCAACGACACAATAATCGATATGTATAGCTCTAATTGGTTTCATGTTAAGTTTTTTTTTAAAACTCTTCTGTCTATTATTTAATCCTCTGAGTAACTACATTTATAATAATAATAAAAACTTTGTGGTCGGTATTGAAACTCAGGATGTAATGAGTTTAATAGATTTCTTCCTTTGATAGACTTAATGGGTTTTCTTTCTAAATAGATGTCTTAGTTTGATAGTAGAGAGTTGTACATATTTTTAAGCGTAGGCATCAATATCTTTCATGGATGCTTTTAAAGTTGACTAGGCAATGTGGGCAGTTTTCTGCAAGACTTGGGAGAAAAATCTAGAGTGCGTGCGTGTGCCTGTGCCTGTGTGTGTGTGTGTGTGTGTAAAATATCCATTACCTGTTCTTTGAATTAGCCTGTGTTAACTCGCAGGAGTCAGAGAGGTTGAGAGTCTGACACCACAGAGCAGGGAATGGAATAGAGGTCGTTTCTACCTCTTGCAAATGGTCATGAGAAGTGGCTTGCTCTCCCCGAATCTTGGGCCGGCCCTGCAGGATGGAGTGAGTATGGGCTCTGTAGCTGCTACCCTCTACAGATGAAAGCTCCCCCAGCCCATGGTAAACAAGCTGTTCTCATGGCTCCTCCCTCCCTCCTGCTCTCTCCCCATTCGTAAATACCATCTAAACCAGGAGACTCTCTTTTTTTGTTGATTCTTATGTTTCTCTGATGTGGATGACAGACTCGAGTCCTCAGATGGGTACAAATGGAACATTCGTGTTCCCAGGGCCTGAAACGTCATTTCTCACCTGAGTTCTGAGGCTAAGTGTGAACTCATTTGGCTCCTGGCTTTCTCCAGCATCCCCTTTGGTGGGGATGGAGGTCCCCAGAGCCTGCTGGGGACACTGGGTGGGCAGCAGGCAGTAGAGTGGCCCCAGGCTGGCCCAGACACAACTTCAGGTACCGGTTCTGTCTTCTGTCCACTTGGCACCCGCTCTCCCCATCCATCGTCCCTGCAGAGTCTGCTTGCCCCTCACCTCCAGGGACTTTCCCTCCTTGGGTCCTTCTCCTGAAGGTCACCGCACAGGAGGAGGCGTGGGGTCCCTGCACACCCCATCCGGGCCCTCTGCATCGCCCCAGGTCTTGCCTGCTCTCTCAGGAAACCACAGCCCTAATGACTCAGATCTCACAGGCTTCCCAGAGGGATTTCTATCTTCTCACAAATCAAGGCATCCGGGTGTCTCTGTGTTAACTGGCTCTCTGTCGCAGGAATCAAGCCCTGAAGGGATCAGGCTGACACTCAAGAATCTCCCTTGCTTCTGGAGATGACAGCATGAACTCAGAAATGAAGCTGCATGCTCAAACCCCCCAAAACACCTCCATCACAAACAGAGACCCGGAAAGATCTGCACACATGCAAACAAATGCACATACCTGACTCTCAGCCCGGAGTCAAGTCTGGTGTTCTGCTCTGCGCTCCCTGGAAGAGCAACCCAACAGTGCTTCATAAGCATGCTTTACATTTCCCCCTAATGTGGCAGACGATCACCTTTTTTTTTCTTTTTGTCAATCTCTTTCCCCCCACTTTAACATTTATGGTTAACTAGTTATACGTAAGTGTTCCAATTCAGCATGACAATTGTCCAGTGCAATGCGTCTTGATCCGTGTCACACCATCTCTCCCAACTGCCCCCCTGACCCCCAAGTTTATCTGCTTCCACTCTTACCTAGGTACATGGCATATCATAACCGTATTCTCCTACCCTCCCTCTCTCTCTTCCTCTCCCCTCTCCTCTGCTCACCTGTGTCTGAGAAGATGTTTCCATGCCCCCCCTACCACTGTTCTGCTCATTAAGTTAGCAGGTAGCCAAATGCATGGGCTGCCTGATAATATGTCTGCTTTTCTACTCAGAGAAAAATCTTTAATCTAGGAAAAGTTAGTTACCATAAGGCAATCTCCAGCGAACCACAGATTCTGGAAAATAAAGGAAAGAAAAGGAGAGGAGAAGAGAGGAGAGGAGAGGAGAGGGGAGGGGAGGGGAGGGGGGGAAGGGAAAGGGAAGGGAAAGGGGAAGGGGAAGGGGAAGGGGAAGGGGAAGGGAAGGAAAGGAAAGGAAAGGAAAGGAAAGGAAAGGAAAGGAAAGGAAAGGAAAGGAAAGGAAAGGAAAGGAAAGGAAAGGAAAAAGGATCAGTCCTTTCTTATCCTTGCAACCCAAATGGTATGACTGGTCAGTATTGCTTAACAGCTACATCCCAAAGAGAAGTGTTCATGAAAGCAGAAGCATACACGAGGAGAGCAAACATCTCCTGTCGGTTGCTCAGGTTGAGAAGAAAACAGTCCAGATGCGGAGAAGGATGATTTCTGTACGATTTCTATTACTGCAACTCAAAAGGGAAATATGTAAATCCTATCCGGCTAGGATGGCAGGACAGAGCCTGGAGTCGAGACGGCGCATTATATAGCATCAGGTTTGAAGTGCGGTTAGAAGACACTCTGTGGTAATAAATATTATGTTCACAGCTTTCAGCCAGCACTTGAATAGGCTCTTGACACTGAGGCGAGATTGGCAGGCTCCACTGGCTTCTCAGCGGAGGCCATTTGGCCAGCTCCAAAAAATACTTTAGAACATATCAGAGATTTCCCTTTATTTCACCTTCTACATGGACAATAGCCTTGGAGATTTAGGATAAAATGAAATGGCTGTGAGAAGCCATGACTAGATTGCCAACGGATTCATCAGAACCTGAGTTTACATATTCTCTGAGTATTTGTAATAAAATTTATAATTGTACTCAAAATTCCCAAGGAAGAAAAATCAGAGTAATTAGGAAATGGTCCAACAGGACAAATCACACACACACACACACACTCACATGTATTTTTTTTTTGGTCAGTTGTGGGGCTTGAACTTGGACAGTCCCTGAGCCTCTTTGTGCTCAAGATTAGTGCTCTACCACTTAAGCCACAGAGCCACTTCTAGTTTTGAGTACTTAATTGGAGATAAGAGTCTCACAAGGGCTCTTCTGCCTGAGCTGGCTTCCAATTGTGATCCTCAGGTCTCAGCCTTCTGAGCAGCTAGGATTTCAGGTGTGAGCCACCAGCACCCAGCTATCTAGATGTGTGCACTGATCCGGAACTGAATCTAAGAAGAAAGAAGATGGTGAGGACATGCATGCTAACTCTTCCCAACTTGTCTTTACTCATAGAAGATGGGAGAATTATTTCTTCTTGACCTGAATTTACTATGCTAAACACTTGAAGAAAAAGCAACCCCATGCAAGTCAGAGAAGGCAGACCCATGCTGACAAAGCTGCAGTATTTTTTAATGGCAGAGTACTTTGCTTAATAAAACTGACAATGTTTAATTGTGTATTGATCCTCGGACTTTTTAAAAAATATTCCTCAATCCATTCATCAGTTAAAAAATATTAACTGTGCGTTCTGGTTTGAGCAGTCTGCTGGCGCTTGCAGAGGGAGCCACACTGCATAAATAAAAGAGTTGATTTTGGGGGAGTTAGTTGCTTTAAGTTTTAAAAGGCAAGAAGTCAATTTATGGGACAGAAAGCACTAATATATAGTGCACAGATTAGAGGGTACTTTAGGTGGTACAATAATTGTGAAAAGTAAAGATGATATGTTTTTACTGAAGGAGACTGAGTACTTTACAAATATGTAGACCAAAACGATTTAACAAAAGCAGAACTTTCTAGGCTAGAAAACTTGCTAAAATTGAATATTTTGGGGATAAAAATGATCAGGACCCCCTAAATGACTGTTGATCCACTTCTGCAGAAATGTGCACTTGAACAATTTGAAGAGAGAAGACGAATATAAAATGGTGAGAGCTGTCCAGGTGCTAGGGGCTCACACCTGTCACAGCTACTCCAAAGGCTGAGATCTGAGAATCATGCCGCAAAGCCAGGCTGGGCAGACAAATCCAAGAGACATTTGTCTCCAGTTAACCAGCAAAAGGCAGAAAGAGAGCACCACCTTGGAGAAAGTAGATCAACAAGAACATGAGGCCTCACATTCGAGTTCTACTACATGTACAAACACACACACACACACACACACACACACACACACACACACAGAAGATATACAATTTCTCATGGTTCAACATGTAAGAGAAGAAGAGAAAACTTGAATTCTTCCTGCCCCTGACTAGTACTTGTATGGAAAAAAGAAAATAACAGTCACTTCCAGGGGACTTGATTTCCCAGGTGTTACTGCACCATTTTGAGAAATTAGGACAAACATTTTCATACTGAGGAACTCTGGGGAAATCTCAACGAGAACTAGCAGCCTGCAGTAACATTTGCCATGTTCCATGGAATCTGGAGCCAAGATAAAGTGAAAAATGAAGAAAGACCTTTCGGCGCACTGTACACGTGAGAACCTCTACGAGGGAGAGGTTTATTTTACATATCTTTAGAAAGAAAACAAATATTGTCTCAGTCCTCTTGATCCAGAAAGCCAAGTGACTGCTAAGAGAAATAAAATATACCCAGACACCCATGAAATCATGTTATTATTTCATGTCTGTGTGACAACTCTTCTCTCCCTAGCAACACAGTAGAAAACATCACGATTAAAGCGTTGCCCCCAGTGGTGGATAGAGAGACGTGTTCTGTTTTGAGAACTCTGTTTAATAAGGGAAATTTTTTTTTTCTGTTACCATTTCTGTGGAATTCCACCATAGCACATAAAGCCAGTGATGCAAAAAAAAACTTCCTTGTGAATCATGGTAAGCAAGTGTGGAGAATTTGGTTTGGATTTCTTTTCTAGAAATTTCTTGTGTAGAAAAGGAAAAAAAAGTAGAAAAATGTCATCATCTCATTAAAATCATAAACTACATGATTATGAGATTGAAAGCTCATTTTAAATAAAGTATATTGAGGTTCCCAAGAAAATACATTTGAGTACTACTCAGAGATTTGGTATTTTCCTTTTGCAGTGTACCGATAATTTTTCTCAGTGGTTTTTCCATTATATTCTGCCATTTTCTAGTAGTTTGTAAATTATCCAACATTTGACCTAATCTTCTACACTGTGTCTGGCTTCTTTCTTTCTCCTCTGTCTAAATATTCCGAACATGCCAGCCACAAATTTTTTATCATAGAAGGAAACAAAATTTCCTACAGAGCCTGCTACTGTAGAGTGAAGAATAGTCAGTCATTTTTTTCCTTGCTATTTGCTTGTATTTACTTTACTCTTCACAAACATATATGTGGCAAGGCACCTTTTTGCCATCATCTGAAGTTGGTATTTTTAATTAGCCAGGAATTAGCTTTCTGTATGTGTGGAAAGCGTTGGTGCCTTGCTGAACAAAATGGATCCTTCTGACCCCCTGGCAGAAATAAAAGGAGTGGATCTTTAAAAATGGCCCCATCCTTAGTGGATTTCTCCACTTGTAAACCTTTCTGCAGATCTTTGTGCCATGGCTCAGGTGCAGTTGGTCCTGAGTGTGTGAAAATTATTATTTGCATCCTGTAAAATAATAATGGAACGGGGAGGGGGGAGTCACGGTGAAATAATTGGGCTAACTTATAACGAGTGAATGTTGTTACTTCACAGAGTGCGAAGTCATCAGAGGCTCGATAACTTAGAGATAAAATATAATCAAGATGCGGCTCGCATTCCTCTCCAATAACGGAGAAATCCTGAGCTCATCATTTCTGATACCTAATGTATTTTAAGTGGAGCTAACAGAACGGTTACTTAAATACTGTGATCTAAATGGGAAAAGAGGGTAATGGCTGGAGTAGTAGAGGTCTGAGCGATGTCTGGTGCATTTCTAACAACACGTCTGCTTCCTCCTCACTTGCTTCTTGATCCTGTTCTTGCCTTGGGTCCTTGGCATACCCGCCTAGCAAACACTTAATGTTCTGTTTTCCTGAGAAACACCTTCTTAGTGTTCACCGCACTCCTCTACTGTAACAGGTTTTTTCCTCTACTAAAGCGATTTTGTGTGTAATTATTCAAATGACTCTGCAGTAGGAAATCATTCCTGGATATTCCTCAAAGATGGCGTCTCCTGTCCTCATTTTGTATTCACGGCACAGCGGTTGACAGAGAGTTGACACTCAAACGCTTGGTGAAAGAAGGAGGGAATTAATTAGTTACTTGCATTTTTAAAAGATCAGATTTATGTCTTAGTTCTGCAACTGATTTGTTATATGATCAGAGACATTATCACTTCCAGTCTGGGGCTTTCAATTTCCTCATCTTTATAACAGATACAATGGGTTGGATTTCCTCCTGCAATCTTTAATATTCTATTTTGATGTCGAGGAGATAGTACTGATTACTAATATTACCAATAATATTAGCAGCACAGGAATAATGCTTATTCAGTCCTTCCTACGCGCAAATGCTTTAATCAAATATCTTACTTACTCTTCCAGGCTATCATCGCATGTCTTCTTTCTATGAATGGTAATTCTATCAAATCCTAGGTCATCAAACTAGAAATGTAAAATATTAGTTATCCTATTCTCTGTCAATTCTTTCATCTCTAGTGTTTGTGGATGATAATAACTGAATTTTCCTTAGTTGTAGTAAGTGGTAATGCTAGTTATTTCTATTCTATTCTGTATTCTCTTCTACCCAGGCACACAGAAACATGTCCCTCTGGCTGTGGGCCCAGGGACCGTGCTGTATCTCAGTCTGTACTTGTGTGGGCCCAGGGACCGTGCTCTATCTCAGTCTGTACTTGTGAATCAGCATCTCCAGTTTCACCCAGAGCCCTGCTCTTCGTTATATTCCCAAAGCACTCACAGAAAAGAGTGATCTGTATTCTCAGCTTCTAACTGTGTTGATGACAAAACTAGCAGTGGAGAGTAACACCGGATGCAAAGAATCGTGTGTCCTGTTCGTCCAGAAATTATATTCACACCGTAGATTCACATATGAGAGAACACAAATACTCATGGATCCCTTTTCCCTGCAATTCTCCCAAAACAAGAAAAGAGATTTGTTCAAGGATAGTGATGGGTTTGGGGCAGGATAAAAATATTCTATATATCTCTATTCACCTGTTTTCCTTCTGCCTTATTAATAAGTAATACAAAAGGATAAATCAAAACCCTGGTCCAATGAAATTAACTTTATTTCTTTTAAAGCATCAAGATCAACTGAACTAAATCGAGAATAAAGAGCAGCTGGACTTTTGGTTGGTATTGCTGGTTAAAATCTAATTGATAAAATGTTCAGCGCTGACTGCTGAAATACTACTATTTTTTGAATATAGTCATTTCTGTTCGGTCAGAGGTAGGAGAAAATATATTAATCACATAGGTGGCAAATGGTATGATGTGGTTCAGGACAAGACATAATGAACACCCAGACAGAAGGGCTTCACTCTCATTAAATTTGCCTGGTTTTGAAAGGCTCTGTGTGGCACATGCAATAAGAGTAACTCATCTGTCCTGGCTGGCTTCATTTTCTTCCATGATCTCTTGTTTTCCACCAATAATGTAGTTCTTTACAACTCTTCCATTTTTTCCAAATGGGATATTTTTTTAATAGTAGCTCTTGTTACATGAAAATGCTTTCTTATTGAGCAAGTTCAGCTGACTTTTCGGGGGAAAAAGATTCAGTCAGTCTTGATATTTGCACATGCTCTCTGAAGCCTGGCCTCCCAGTAATTATTCTTTCTGAAGAATGGCATCATTTTTTATTCGTGGCAGGAAGTAGATCCTTTGATAGACTATTTTGATAGCACGCTTAAACAACGTGCATTGGTTCAGAAAAATACTGATGAATAGCACTGAGCCATAGCAAAGGTTTCCTTCTTCGCTGTTCATGTATGATTATATATATGGATGTCCAATATAATGTATATATATACATAACATATATCATTCCTATCCTATCATATCATATCGAATGTCCTTATTCCCAAGACAATGGTAGAAGGTGGAATATTTTGGCATGTTCGTTTGAACGGATTATTTAACCAATAAAAGTTTGTGGCGTAAGGACAGGGGTGAGAGGGGAAGTCCTTGGCTGAAGAGTAGTGAAGAATTTGCCAGGGGCTGACTGAGGTCCCTCACGCGAGCCCTCAGAAAGAAGCGAGTGGTTTGCCCTTTAGAGAAAAGGACATTTGGTTAAAAACTGTCCCATGTTGGAGCCCTGATGTTGGCTCTCTCAAGTTTTCACCATCCCTTTCCCTTTCTTGTAAGCCTGGATGGACTGAGACGTGTGTGCACATGCCAAACCTCTCTGCTGCCTGTCCATCTGGCCCTGCCCCTTCTCCATCCCCTCTACCCTGTCCTTCAAAATGGTGTTGAGCAGGAGAACTGTCATTCAAACTTGGAGCCTCCCATTCACAAGGTCCTTTTACGCCTTAACATAGGGTGTTTGTTTTGGAAATTCGCTACTTTTTGTGACATTTCAGTGCCTTGACATTCTGAGAGGTAAATTTCTTTTCTTCCCTCCTTCCACATGTAAGCGTGGAATGAAAAAAAATAATTTCAGATTTTACTCAAACTTCTGAAATTCCTACGAACATCGTTTAAAAGTGGCGGAATTGACTCAGCGGAGGCTACATGCCTCGCCACAGATTTGCCAATAAAGGCCTATTTTCAGGAGCTTCAAGTCATAACTGTGTCTGGGTTGTTGATGCGGGTAGGGTCTTCCTTAAAATAAGAAAGAAGCTACGGTCTAGAGGAAGTGGAATGGCAGCCCTAGGCAGTGTAAATTTCCTGCGGTGATTCTGTGATTATTTCTTCTAAATAAGACAGAAATTCCATGCGTTCTCATCCGTGGTGGGCCTGAGCAGACAGGAGTTTTTCTTCCTTTTACTCCATTTTTATTTTCACAAGAGGGGACGCTATTCAAGTATCTATTCATATTTTGGCTCCAACTATATATCCACAACTGGGCGATCTTTTCGAGGCAATATCAAATTCCATGCTTGAGTGTGTCTCATAATGACATTTGTGTTGATTTATTCTGTCAATCACACTTCAAGATTTCATCTGCTAGATGAGCGAATTATATAATTTTTTCCCCCTTTTTGGTCATGAAGGCATCTCCTAGAGAAAATAAACGACAGGAGTGGACTTACTAGTTCTTCATGTACGTGGGAGAGAGATAGGTAAGAAAGGAGGGGCCTCCAGGGTTGTGGAAAGAACTCACTTGGGTGTTCAGGGAGAAGAACACCCTTCGGGGGGGAACTATGCCCGAGTTCATCCAGACAGGAGTGTACAACTGTAGGAATGCAAGACACACTCTGCCCAGGCACTCCAGTGTACCTTAAGCTAAATATATAAGTATTTGGGGGGAAATGAGGGCAGTGGTGGGAGGTAAGGGAGAAAAGACTTTTGGTGGAATCTACAGAAAGCAGGACAAAATTTTCATCTCAGGTCTGACGCACCACTCTCCCTGAGGGTAGACACTTTGATTTACATAGCTCCAGAAAGGGGTTAGCAAAAATTCTTAACTGCCTTTAGAATGAACTAAGTAGCAACACTTAGGATTTACACTAACTTTGGTAAGATATACGCCCGTTGAAATAGTTGAGTCTGTAGTCTCTGGTCTGTCATCAAATCCGCAATCACATCACCAGTGTGAATGACTGAAAATTTAAGGTTGCACGGTTAAATCCTGTATTTTGTCTCTGAAGAAAAGCAGAGAGTCTGCTGATTGAAGGCACTGAAAGACTGGAAAACTGAAGATCAACTGACATGGGAAGAAAGCTCACCTTGCCGTTAATTTTTCTTTCCTCCTATTTCCCTAAGTCGTGATAATGCAAAAACCAACTATTGCTAGATACAGACATTTCTCTTATAAAGTGACAAAGAAGAGAAAAGCCTCGGTACACCTCTATATTCTTTATGTGCTTAGTTTTCGCTGAGGTACACTTGGTGCTGTGTTTGGTTAAATGGGTTCATTTTTTTTCCTTTGGTGGTGCTAACGTTTGATCCCAGGTCTTCATCCTTACAGTTGTGGGCTCCAATCTTCCTGCTCCCAGAGCCACCCAGCCGCCCTCTGTTTGTTGGTCCTGGTTGAGATAGGACATTGCTCCTTACCTGAATGTGAATCTGTTGCCTCTGTTGGTCTCCCTAGGATAATGGGCACACACACTTTTACTCAGCATTGCATGAAGATGTGGGTCTCATGAAAGATACCAGATTTAAACACACACACACACGCACACACACTCCCCACAGTGATGAGGGAAAATAATGAATTATGCATGTCACATTTCTCAGCTCCTCACAGTTTTCACTGAAGCCTGCCTTTCAACACTGATTGCAAACGGTCCCTGAATCTATCCAAAGCCAGAAATGCTGCACCAGAGCAGCTGTGGTTGCCTGGGACAACCCTAGACCTTAAACATGGTAGGACATGAATGGTGTTTCGAGGAAATTGTACAGGGGATTTATTTTTCTGGAAAACAACAACAACAAACTTCTTGCAAACCAAATGTTGCACATAATTTGAAGAGTCGTGGTGATTTCTTCCAAGAACGTTGCTTGTAGAACCATTATAGAGACGAATTTTAATGTGCGATTGGGAACACAGGTCCACAGAGATATTTGATCCTGTGATTTATGGTATTGTTCTCTCTGTAGTCAACTTTTTCTGCCACAGAAGCAGATTTTAGGGAAATTGTCCTACTTGTAGATAGTTGGCGGTGGAATCTAAATATTTTTCATGTAGATAAATGGCCGAGTCTAGAGATTTGCTGGGTATGTGGACACAGAGCTAAACTGGAAAATAGCAGAGAAATTGCGAGAGAATTCCTTTTTGGACACACAATTTTTCAAAGAAGAAGAGAACAGTGATATAATAACCAACTCAAACAGTTCAGTAACCTCTCACCTCCTATTTTAGAAATTACCCTCCTTAATTTCACTTTTGGGGATTAGCTTTATTTTATCCCATTAAATATAAACATTACACAAAAATAACCAATGATGATAGCATTTTCCTTAATTCTGATTGCCCATCCATAAATCTATAGAATTTTCCTTACATTTATCTATCCATCCATCCATATAATTTTTTAATTCCATCCATTTATCTATCCATCCATCCACAAACAACATGAAAAGGGCATTATTATAACATGATCCCATGCATAAATAAAGTTATAACATGGCTATTTCTTCATACTTCATTTTATACCATGGGTTTTAGTTTTATTCAGCATTAATTTCTCCAACATTCTTTATTTTTATGTGCCTTAGCAAGCCATTAACAAGGAGCTAATTGCAGAAAAAATATGTATCAAGTTATTCCCTTAAACCCCCTATCTCAGTCATTGTTTCTTCTTTAAAGAGAACATTATTGTTCTCACAGATGGCTGAAGTGATGTATTATGGGAAATTAAACATACTTGGCTTTTCTCCTGAATTTTCTACTTAGTAACTAAAGCCGTTCACCCCAGAAGTATTATTTAACTCGTCCCCAGATACCCTCTTAATCAACAGTAGTAGAATTCACAGTTGGAGAACTCTTTTTTAATGGGTCCCACACACCATTTTATTTTCCTTTTATGACTGTTTTAAATATTTGTAACATTCTAGGAAAACAGGCCATAAAGAATATTCATTTTTGAAATCAAGGGTAGAATTTTAGCCCAGGCTCACTTAGTTCTGTTGAGAATGCATAGATGTGCTCTTAGGCATGGGTTTGTGACTGGAAGACACCTTCTAGGAATACAACCTGGAAATACACCTCAGCACTTCACAGACACAGCGGGTCAATGTTTGGACCCAGTCACACAGTCATTTAGGAGGGACAGCAGATTCGAACACATGGCTAAGTGTAGAAATGTCCACGGCAGGGCTGTTCCTGTGAATGAAAACTGGAAGGGTTCGTGTGCAATTTAGGAGATTTACAGTAATGCCAGGAGCCCTTTCAGCTGTGGACCTGCTCTACTGAGGTGGCACTCTGCATCGATGCAGTTACTAAGCACTGCGAACTTACGTGGCTTCATTTTCTCCACACCCTAAAAGGAGAGGTATAATTATCCCCATTTTGCAGACGAAGAAGATAGCTGAGCTAGAGGGATGTCAAATGCTGGCTTCGGGTCGTGAAGCCAGTGAGTGGCAGAGCTGAACGCATACTATGAATTCACATTACAGAGTCATTAAGTAAAAGATGGCTTTGACATTTATGTACTAGCGTGAGTGATCGTGGAAGATGAAAAGCAGATAATAGGACAATATGTTTAGTATCGTCAACATTTATGGAATCAATTTATTTGCATATGGGTTGTAAACATAACCATCTCTGTCCAATCAGACCCATGTAAGTCGCAGTATGTCTCTGTCCATTTCACCATCTCTCTCTCCTTAGTGACAGCAGCCAGGCCTAAGGCCCAGCCGGCTGCCAGAATGCACCAAGGCATGGTGGAATTTGATACCCAGAAAGAGGCGGGGAGGGGGGCACACCATAGAAGATATTATTAGCAGAATTGGATTCCTATCTAAGCGGAACCTTTCTAAACAACTTTAACTGGACAGTGAAGAACGCATGTAACCCAGCTCACTTCCACCGGGAGCGCTTTCCTTTGAAATAGTACTGTGGTCGTTGTGCTCTCTCCAAATCATTATTGATCCTCAGGATTTCTGCCTCCTTCACAGCGGCGTTGGCTCAGCACACACGGGGAAGGTTCTATTGCTGGCGTTTCAGCTCTAAACTTCAGATCTGGCTCTACTTCCTCTCGTCTTCTACCACTTGACCCCAGCCTTCAGTCCGGCTTTTTAGTTTTCTTGGTTAAATGAAGATGGAATTTCCTGAGTCTTTCTGCATGGGCTGGCTTCAAACTATAGTCCTTTGCATCTCAGCCTGCTGAGTAGCTATGAGGATAGGTGTGGGGCATTGGAGTCCTGTAGGTAGGGTTGGTTCTGCTCTGTTTTGTTTTGAATTGGTTACTTGCAAATCTGCGTTTCCATATGACCTCTGTGAATGTGAAACGTATTTTTTTATTTGCAAATGGACTAATGGAGACATGTGAAAGAATACTTGCCTAAATGTCCTTTGTTCCTCGGTTATCAAAGTTAGCAAAAATGTAAAACTGGACCAAGGGAGCAAATTAGTCATATTCTCACACGATTTGTGCTCATTTATTCCATTATTGGTTTGTTGATTCTTAATAGTCAATCACAGAGGGAAATCCCGTACTTTCTTCATTATGTCAGTCACATTTCTACTAGCCAAGAACGTGCTGTTAGATTTCTTTCCTAACAGGAAAATGAGAAATCTTTGAAGGGGCTGTAATACAGAATTGCCTAACATATTAAAAGCATTTATTTCAGCCTTCACATATACCACATGCATATATACATGTACATGCTTTATTCCTCCGACTGCTTCCCCCAGTCAAATCATTCTTCTCTGACACTAACTATTGGCTGGGTAATATACCAAGCAGGTCATAGCTTCTCCAGAACTATCTAGAATTCACCATCAAAGTTGCCATTTTTTTCCTAGTCAGTATCTCAAGTGGCAGACGTGGATAATGATCCCCGAATGCTTCAGGAAGTTCAGCATTCCATGATTTCTATTCCATAAGGTAACTGGGGGTTTTCTTGAGGGGGGAGAGATATCTAAATGGTGAAATATTGACTTGTTTGTGAAACTAGAAAGAGGCAATGGTAGTTAGAAAAAAAAATGAACCCTGCTCTACACATTCCAAAATCAATATCTCACAGGCTCAGTGGACACGCTGCGAATAGCTGTATTCCAGTTTTCTGGGATGTTTTTCTCTACTGCTTTTGGATATAAATTGCCTTGTTATCAAGAAGAAAAAATCAGTAATGTCTAAGAGAGAGAGAGAGAGAGAGAGAGAGAGAGAGAGAGAGAGAGAGAGAGAGAGAGAACTTGCATTCCCTCAGTAAATCATTAACTGGGAAGAAAAAAAATTAATACATTTCTTCGTCCTCACTGTAAGATTTGTAAGTTACTCGTGATTCTTTGGCTTCAAAAGTTCCATTTAAGTGTATTTCTCAAGATTTCAAGACAGATTTCCTTTTGACTTTCAGGCAGTGTACAATAATCACAACTAAAATCCCTTTGGCTCTGCCGACTTCCTTAGAACAAACAGTTTTCCAGCCACAGGAATGTATGGAGGCATATCCCATTCATATTTTTAGGCTCTTGCTTGACAATTATACAAACGACGCGATTATTCCAACCTGACTTACACTGCAACGCGAGGTTCACGACAGCACAGATTTGTTCTTCCATTCCCAGCTTTCTCAGAGAGTTTGGTGAATGGCAGATGCCCGTGAATATTATTCCAGTGAATGACTGAATGGAAATTGCTCAATCTCATCTCCTCATTCACCCAGTAGTTTCCCATCTCTCTTATTTTTCTCCGATCAAGTGCAAGATTTCAAGCATAATATTCCCTTTGGAACCTAAATACACCCTCATTGCTATTATCCGATTAATATTAGCTCAATCCCACTTTGCCCAACTTTCCAATCTTTCTAGTGGGAAGGATCTATTTACTTGATATTCCTATGTCTCTAAGATTGGTAAGTGAGAAGCATTTGCCCTCTTTATTGTTGTTTATATCCTTTGGATTTGTTTATGATATTTTTTAAAATAATCTTCCTTCTTTATTATCATCTGACTGCACAGAGGTAAATTGTAGCTCAGGGAGATTGTAGTAGGATTTCCTATAAGTATAAAAAAAATCCACAGAATTCTCTGTGTTCTGTCTTCACTTTTCTTTTGAACCTCAAAAAAAAATCTCATTTGTTCTCACATGTTTACTAAAGGTACGTTAGTTTTACCTTTTATTATTTCTGATGGTTATCACAGTAGTGGTATCTTTTATTATTCCTGATTATTTTCAAATTCACTTGAAGGTGCTCCCCTCCCACCTTGCATCTCTTTAGTAAAAAAGTAACTGAGAGTATAAAGCCCATGCAAGAAAATGCTTCAGGCATGTAGCAGAATATTCCACCTTCTGTGTTGTCACAGCAGGTCAGACATCTTCAGATTCTTTACACCACAAGTTCCACCTTTGAGACGTGGCACAGGTGTGAGATGATTTTTCCCATGTGGATATACAATTCCTAGTTACCGCTATTCCTTCTCTCTCTGCCTCACAACCTGGTGTGTGGGTTTCATTACTCTCCCTCTCCTTTTAGTCCCTTTCCCCTTTTCCTTTTCATAAGGAAACCAGACTCCAGACAGCCCTACCTCTCCTCATTTACATTTAGGAACTAGAATGTTCTCCTTCCGCACATCCAGAGATTTTTTTCCCCCCACCAGACTGACAGTTTTTAATTTGATCTTGTTTTGCAGGTCATGAATTCATTTTCTAAATGCTTTATCGTTTTCTCGTTTCCTCAAATAGAATAGTGCCCCATCCATCACTTGTTATCTCCTTATCTTCATAGTTGTTTTTTTTTCCCATTCCCCCTGAAGCAAGGTCAAAAATCTGCTTCTTTCTAATTAAATCTGACATCATTTGATAATATCAATGGTATTTAAATAGCACATAAATTCATCTCCCTGTGATACATCCAGGTGAACCGAGAGATGGTGGAGATTGCCTTTACAATAATAAACAAATGACATGCATTATCTTTAATATTCCTTGAAGAAATAAATTATTCCCACATAATAACTGGCCAGTGAGGAAGAATAAGACTGATCACCTTTGAAAATGGTGAGTGCAAATTTTATGGATTGTATATCCTTTTCACTGCCCTGGAAGGCACTGAATTGAGTTTTCTTAGAACAGCCTCTGCCCCATTACTCAGAAAGCTGAATTTTAAAGAGATACAAAGAGTACTTTAAAAGCATGGGCATTTGACTAGCATAAATTGTATTGAAAGACCTCACCTCACTTTACAAAAAAAGAAATCAATGGTTATTGATGAAAACTAGACGGAATGAGTAAATATTACCATCTAGTGAGGAAAATCAAGACATCTTCCCAGAGGTATGGAGGGAAACGCCTCTGGGATTAAGGCCCATTTCCTGCTGGTTCTGATGTGCTGAGAAAATTATAAATATGCAAACCCCAGGGATGCTTGTCTTTGCCCATGTGAAAGCTTGGGTGCTCAGAACAGGGGTGGGTCGTGAATGATGGTTTGGAGATTCATCTCGGAGCTGGTGAGGGGTTCTGGGAATGAGTTTTGGGGGGGCTCCAAATGGAACAGGGTATTTGAGGAAGGCTGGTCCTTCCTTCCTCACAAGATACTGGCAGAGGAGCCATAGCAAAGGAGGAGCAGGGGCCCCCAGCCTGGGACCAAAGCCAGAGCCTTCCCTGCATCAAAGCACACCTTGGCATCTTCTCCACATCGTCCCTGGGTTGTCAGCTCCCTGTTAGACAAAACTGCAGGGTCTCTTAAAATAAATAAAGAAAAATAATTTGAGAAAAAAAAAACCCTTCCATCAGTCATGATGTATTTTCTTTTAGGAGATACAGCCATATGGTTGTCAGCTAGTGACGAGCGGGTTCCCTTTCTGAGGCAGCTTGGTGAGAAATGCCGGCCGTGAGGGCCTCGGGAGTCTTTACTTTCCTAAGACATCTGGGTGATCAGGGCCTCAGTGACACCCAGAAATTGTGCTGACACTTAAAGCGTGGCCACCAGCAAGCCTGAGACCGGAAGGAGGGGAGAGCCTGCTAATTATGACTGGACTTTAATTAAATATCGCAGGCCACATCAAGTAAGAAAAGGGAGAGTGTCTCACAGAGGCCAACTTCAGGTTGACCTCCTACTAAACCATTACAGTAGACAGGACTGTCACCATCGCATCACCTGGAAACAAGAGCAAACAATTCCTAGGACTGGAAAGGCTATCCATCTTGGCTCCCACATTCAATAGCCAAATTATATATATATATATATAGTGTGTGTGTGTATAGATAGATAGATAGATAGATAGATAGATAGATAGATAGATAGATAGATGGATGGATATATCTCCAGGCAAAATCAGATTCTGAATCTCATCCTGTCTAAATAAAAACACAGCATCTTTTTATTAGCCCATTAGGGTGCTGTGAGGTGAAACAGGCAAATTTAGATCCCAAGTCTAACTCCACCTTCTACAAGGTAGGAATGGGCGTTTGTTTGGTGGCTTAACCTGGCTCCTTTTTCTTTTCCTCTTCTCTAAAATGGGAGGGCATGAAGTGACAGGGATAGTTTGTGATGATTCACATGGAATGAGTACCGAGTCCTTGAGAAAGAAGAAAAGAAAACACACACACACACACACACACCAGGCAAAAGGTAAACAGTTCATTTAAATGTCTGAGTCATTCACATGCCCCAAGTTCACTAAGCCTGTGGAGATACTCATTCACACGCAGACATTTTATAAATACATGTGTGTGTATATCAATTTATGAAATCAAGAATTAATTTCAGGAATAGTAATTCCACTCAGACGACGCTCCATTTTCCTTTTCCTCCAAATGAATGCCAAAATCTACATTAGAATGGCTTTCAGTGTTTGAAGAAATGAAACTATTCAGAAGTTTACATAGGGAAGCAATTTGCTTGGATTGAATAAGGTAATACATAACTATGTAAAAGCCTTTCTGGGTAAATGTTGCTTTTAATTAGGAACTGAGCTCAGAAAGAAATCCTACTTATTATACCCACAAACTGAACTCAAGCAACTACTTTAATTGGAACAGAAGAAATCAAAAGGCAGATGATGATTTATCAAGGAAAGGTTTTGTTATTTTTAAACATGGAAAACTCTAATTTATAAAATATTGTATTTTTGTTTGTTTTACCCCAGCACAGATATTAGAATAATCTTCTTGTCAGAGGAGATGGATGGCAGGGTTTTAACTGCTTGGTGCCATGTCGAAACAGCTCCCCTTCTACTGAGACTGACTCTCCTCTAGGTTTTCTCCTGCCTCCCCCCACTGGATCACACACGGAACAGAAGTAAAATTTCCTCTGATCTGTTCTCGGTTGCCCTACTGGATACTTTTACCTTCAGGGTTTCTTACCCTCATTAACCAGAGGCATTTTGACCGCTTCTTCAGTGCAGTAGCTGGGCTTTCTTAAGAGAAAGGACACATTTGTCTTTCCACTCATCCATTCTTCCATCTCGGTACTGGCATGGCTGAGGCGGGGTACTTCACAGAGAAGACGAGTCTAGATTGCTCAGCATTCTAGAGGTTGGTGAGCATGCCGGGGCATCTCCTCGGTGGAGGAGATCCTGTGCTAACATGGAACCTTGCAGATTCAGGACATCTCTTCCAGTGTAAGTCCCTCTCGTGACAAACAGCCAACTCATGCAGCCAGGCTCACGTCCAGCCCTCTGAGAGCCAGGCCAGACACCTAGGACCAAGCCCTGCATCCATATCTCCCTCACCCCCTTCCCGTCCCCCATCCTGAAGACAGAGCTGCCAGGACACCACAGTGGAAAGCAAGCCACATGCATTTTCAGATTCCTTCTCTCCGTCTCCCTCACCCTCCCATCTCTCTCTCTCTCTCCCCCCCTCTCCCCCCTCTCCTCCCCCTCCCCCCATATTCACCAAGCACATTCCTGATCCTTATTTAAGGAGGAAATTTTCTCAGGGGTAAAGAATGATATTTCCATATGGGTCCCTGGGGCCATTCTATTTCCTGTATCCCTGACTTAAGTGACTTGCTGCCACCAACTAATTATGGATTTGATGTAGCTTGAGATGTTTTTCTGTCTCTCTGTCTGTCTCTGTCTGTCTGTCTCTGTCTGTCTGTCTGTCTGTCTGTCTGTCTGTCTCTCTCTCTCTCTCTCTCTCTCTCTCTCTCTCTCTTTCTTCTTCTCCTTTCTCTAGAAATTAGTCTTCCCTGAGTATATTGATAATGTATAGCATAGATTTTTTGAAGTAATATGCAGTGTGAATGCTTGAAATACATTCAGTATTTTGCAGTTAGCTCCTTACAGCATATATATATAGATAGATACACACACACACACACACACACACACACACACACACACACATACATATGTAGGTGATGTTCTTATATTAATAAGGACATTAAGCTATTAGCAGCACAAAAGTAACAACCATATCCTTTTAAAATCCACCAGCCGGCCAGCTGGGTTTTTATGTTTTTTTTGTCTTTTTCACTGTGAATGTGGTACATCTTTGGCAAACATGTGTGCAGTAATTGAAGGCTTTTGTCTGATTCTCGCCAGACATCTTGGATTTGGGCTGATGTAGAACACGAGGCATTATTTTTATTTCACACGTTTTGCCAACTGGCTAACAGGAAAGCAGCTGGGCCATCGCCTGTGGCCGCCTGTCTTTGATGACCTCTGTGATGTCTGGATTCCAAGCTGGGGCGTGAGGGGTCTGTAACTCAGAAGGAATACTCCCTGAGTCAGGAGATGGTTTTGAGCAAGGCTCTGCTTTCTTCCCAAGTAAAGGAACATGGGAAAATAATCAGTAGAGATCTGAGGTGGGGTAGGGGCGGAGATGGAAGCTTCAGCTGATATGCACATGAAAACAAACACCTTCTCACAATTAGTTCAGAGTCCACTGGCTGCTGTGTATTCCTAGCTCCAGTAATCAGTTACTTTATTTGCAAATAAAGCACTTTCTACAAAGCACATTTCCATCTACATAACAAAGCTCAATAAAGTGTTTTATTCCCTGCTGGCCACTATTACAGTTCTATTTTTTAATCCGCAGATGTTCACTTATTTCTAAGTAGGTAGAAACATGGCATTGAATGATATCTTTGTGGTTCATAGATGCGTGCCTTGCTTATCTGAGCCTCGACACCCTCCTCTTTGCTCTCCTGAGAGGTAAATAGCATGCAAACCATTGATGTGCAGAACATTTGGTAGAAGGGATACATTAGTTTGCATAATGGATTAAAACTTTGACAGGCTAAGGTGGAGCTCACAACCCTGCCCTGAGAAAAGCTACTCTGAGGTGCTGAGAAGACTCTTCGGGATGTAACAAACCTATAATTCTTTTCCTTCCCTGCAAAATATGAATATCGTCTTGTAAACTGAAAAGAAGATATTCTATAATGCTTATAGGAGAATCAAATATAAAATTTAGGATAGAAAACATCAAAGAAAAGAGATGTCTGCTTTTATCTCTTGTTATAGGAAAACTCTTCAAAGAAAATCAAACTACTCTCTCTTCATTTCATCGTGCAGTTTCCCTGGATGGCTCTTAGCTCATGTAATTTCTGCTGTGGTTGTCCATGCCATGTTTCAGTCTCAAAACTTTCTCTCTCCAACCCTCTCTGGAGCTGGCCTCTTTGGATAGTAGGATGTGGATTTTGCTTTGTCTTCCTTTTGGCTTTCGTTGTGGTTGTTTGATTTTTGTTTCTTTTTCCGATATCTTAGACCACACAAAATATTTGCAAATATTTATCCTGAGTGACTATATTTTGAGATAAATTGATTATTAGACGAAGCAACTACAAAACAAAAATAAATAATGGAAGCCCAGGATCCTGTCTATAACGGGAACTTATACATTCCTCCCTTCTGATTCCATTTTTCACAAAGGCAACACCTTCCTCTGAGCCATGTATAATGCCGTATTTTAATAAGCGATGTGTTGTTTCAGGTCATATGTTATGGTTAGCCTGTTTTCTTGTATTATTGTATGTTACTGTCTCAAGCTTGACCCAGAACATTCCTGGATCACAGGTGGTGTGAACGTGTGGTTTGCATGTGTAGTTTATCCTCACACCCCACCCGAAGCGGGGATTTTACCATTCAGCTTAAACTGGGCGCTGTGTCCCCAGAGCTGCTTTCAGATGACATTCCATACATGGAGGCCTCCCTCCAGTTAAAATCCCACCCCCCGCCCCCCGCCACCACGGAGCAGTTCTGACAGGGCCCTAACTCAGTTGGCTCCAGGGTGCCCCCTCCCCCACACACCTGGAGGAGGCATCTTTAAGGCCTCCTATTAAGGGGTCACAAAGTGACACAGATGAGTCACGGGTACCTCAGGCTGCACCGGGACAGAAGTGGGGCCCGGAGGGGGGTAAGCTTTGAATTCTCCCTGGGCATCTGTCTCCAAGCACCACAACAGGTGGTGCAACCCAGAATTCCATCCTGCCGTATTCAGGAGATGTACAGGGCTTCCTCTGCGACAGGATCACCGCCTCCGGGAAGTTGGCCGGTGAGCTGGAAAGCTCTGGTCCTGACATCACATAGACTTTGTGTTGAGGGCCTACAATCCCCTGGTTGTCCCATGGCAAATCGTCTCCTTGGCATCAGCTAAGGGTTTGTAAAGGGTGTGGTAACTATCCGAGCCTGAGATCCACTGAAGATGGGTTTGAAAAGAGGGCAGGGAGAATAAGAAAGTCCTGCGGGGATGGATCTGCTCAACTATGTTATGTGCATATGTGGAGACACCACAGTGAAACCTCTCCGTGCGGCTCAGACATGAGCGGGAGCAGCTCATTTCGAACATCAAATTCTCTCCACTCCTGTCACTCAAGAGATGCTCACGGGGTTTTGCAGCCCTGTGACAGTTCCCGGGTACAACGATGGAAAAGATTGCATGTTCCACCTGGGTTTGCGTCATCATCTCTGACCCCGATGATCAGAAATGACAGCAGTGACTTTAGGGTGTCAGCAGTCTGGCTGGGTTCTCCGCGTCGAGAATAGTCAGTTCTGAGGAAGATCTAAAGCGCCAGGCAGTGTTTCCTGTCTTTCAATGGTACCTTTGCATTCCTCCTTCCTAGCAACCTGCAAGGCAGATGCTCCTGGCTTCCCCAGTTACCTCTTAGTACCAAGAGAGGGAAAAGAAGCCCACTGGATGCTGCTGGCTCACGAAAGTCAACCTAGCTCCTCAGGAGGCTGAGATCTGAGGATCCCAGATCAAAGCCAGCCCAGGCAGGAAATCCTCTTACCTGCAATGACCACCAGAAGACCACAAGTGGGGATGTGTCTCCACGTGGGACAGCACCAGCCTTGAGTGAAAAAGCTCGGGGATGGACAGTGCTTGAGCCCCGAGTTCAAGCCCCATGACCAAACAAACAAACAAAAAGCCAATGTCTCCTAAATGAGTCACCCATTCTACCTGCTGGCGCTGTGTGTACGAACCCAGCCAGACTGATTGCATAACCCCACCATGCAGGTGAGAATATTGGGGTGTCATATCCATTTCCATGCCAATGGTTCCCCAGTTCTGCTTTACCGGGGGTGCACCCAGGAGCTTCTCTGACCTACTGTCCCTTATCCCCAGAGCAAGCGTCCTCTTTCCCCTGGTGCGTTTTGAAAGGAAAATGTCCCTTTGGGTTACATCTTCCGGTCCTAGCTCTCTGGTGTGGGTCCTCGAGGGCACGGTGAAGATTTCACCTTGTTCACAAGTCTGTGTCCTTCTGAGAGTGACCCCTGTCCACAGGAAACAGTCCGTCAACAAGCGTTGACACGGCAGGCTTTGCAGAAGGGAGAGCTGGGGTAACAAGAATGGAAGAGTGAAAAGGAGGAAACCAACATGTATTATCATAAATGCGGGAGTCACAGCCCAGGCAGATGCTGGGTACAGGGTGAGAGTGGGCCCCCTCTCTCTGCCTCCTGGCCTGGCAGGCAGGCCCTCGGCCTTCCACCCTCTCCCCCAGCTTCACCACGACTTCCTTTCAGAATCACCAGCTCTACCTGACACCCCCACTCTTGGCCAGTCACTCCTTTACAGACTTTTTCTTGGCTTTTTGTTTTTTCTGCACGTGACTTTCATGAGATAGACTCTTCAGGCAAACGCAAGGTAAAGTAGCCCCAGTTGGAGGTGCATTTTTGGTATTGATCATGCCAGGGTTCTAGATAGCAAGGAAATCATAGCGTCTTCCCATCAGCTCAAAAGCTGTTCAATCAGGCAAGAGGACAGTCCCGATCGCAGGGCTCTGCCTGCAGTTGCAAGCCTTTAGGGCCACTCGGGGATGGCGAGGCGGAGACAGGAGATGTTACTACTCAATCCCTTCTGCGTGAGCTGCTTCAAAGCCAGCGCGGATGGAGAAGTCTGGCCGGGAGAGAGTGTTTCCTCACCTCCACGTAATTAGCAGTCACAGAGCCTAAAATGCTTGCACGAAGGGGTTATCACACTGCCCTTGTGTGCAACTACTACTGCTGTGTACTCTGTTAAACTTCAAGTGCTCTATTATAAAAGAAAAGTATCCCAATGGTTCCTATTTCCAGGATTGGAGATAACCAACTCCTATGTTCCCTCCTAGGTCTTGCTATAGCAGGGAAGCCATAGGGTATTGGTAGCATTCCAATTGAGAACATTCCTCCCTCTCTCTCTCTCTCTCTCTCTCTCTCTCTCTCTCTCTCTCTCTCTCTCTCGTAACTTTTCTGGGAAGGATAATTTTTGAGACAGAATTCTAGCACTGGGTGAGTATTAAACAAAATAGACTGGGTATTTTCAAATTATTTATCCTAGATGTGAATTTGAGGGATTTGACCACAAGGGACTAGTAAAAAAATACATTTTTAATAAAAAGGAAATGTCTGCAAAGCTCAGAATTTCTCTTTGCTTCTTTTATATCGAACCCAGATTTGTTACTGAATCAGACACAGCAAGCTCACGATGGAGGAGGAGAAACACAGTCTACTTTGCTCATGTCTTTGCTTGGCTATTTATGCAGCTGTTGGCTTGTCTTGAAAAGTAATTATTAAGTGGATGACCAAAGAGGATGCAATTCCATGTGTCGGGTCGGGAGTAAAATGTACCTTGGTCAAGGCCACCCCAACTATTCTTCTCACCGATTTCCCAAACCCCATCCCTACCCTTACGCTTCCTAGTTGTTTGTAGGTGACACACATTGACTAGAAGGACTGCAGCTGTCTATGGCTCTGTTTTCATCTTCTGTGGCAGAGTGCAGAGCATCAAGGTACAGAGAGAGGAACACGGCCTCTTTGAATGGCTCAGTCCCAGGGTTGGAATCTGAAAGTCCTCACCGCATGACTGTAATCCAATTCTTCACCCCTCTCCAGCTCATCTCTGAAATGGAGATGAAAACATTCCCTTCCATCTCCTGTTTTATTGTATAGCTCACAGTAGGAAAAGCTTCACTGAGTTCAACATTGCATCAGATTAAAAAAAAAATTGGAACGTAATGAATGTCAGGAATTACAGTTACTGATATTATCTTCATAATTATCGCCACAGATTTTTTTATGGCCATTTGAAGAATTTAGTTTTCAACTATAAATCTGATAAATTGAGCGCGGTGGCAGGGAATTGGAAAAGAGGTGACATTTCTCTTTCAAAGTCATAGCTAGGTGTGTGCTTTCAATTTGATGGAATATTACCTAATTTACTATAATGCTACAGTGATGTAACCCCCATAGCCAATTATGTCAAATTAGGATGACTGGATCAATTAGGCTTTCCTTCCACATTAATACGGTAGAGACGGAGATTTCTGTGCACACGAAGGCATGCAAGTGGGTCAGGGCTGTCCGTCTCTCCCCGGGCTGGGGAGAACCATTCCACTGGGTGCTGGCAAAGGTGGCACTAAAAAAAAAATCACTTCTCCAGAGAAGTTCCCTCTGCCTCTTCTTCCATCTGCTCCATGGCAGTTTACACACTTTTCCCCACGACCCCCATTCTCCACCACGGAGACTATACCAGCACAACCATCTCTGCCCTGGTGAGCAGCCAACTTGTCGCCAGTTAGATTTATATCAGAGAGAAGCTCAAGAGGGGCTGTGCGGAAGAGAGAAGGGGAGAGAATGTTTGCTTACCTCCACTTCCCTTCTCACCACCATTTTCTGGAAGAACAATACAGGCCTGAGGGGAAGAATATGGTGGTAGAAACAGATTTAAAACTGGGGGACGAGAGGGGTGCATAAAATCTTTAAAAAAAAACCAGTCATATTATATTTGAGACATTTATTTTGGTTTCTGTGGACACCAAATGTCAGCTCATTTTTGAAACTTCCTTGACTTTTGTGCCATGAAAAGAATATCTTCTATTTGATGCTAAGAACTATGTTCCGTTAAATCAATATGCCAAATTTCCCACGCTCGTATTGCTGTCCTTGACTCAACAATTAGGCTAGTTTTTCTGTAGCCCCCCCTCCTCTTCCTCCTCCTCCTCCTCCTCCTCCTCCTCCTCCTCCTCCTCCTCCTCTTCTTCCTCCTTTTTCCCTTCCTCCTCTTCCTTCTCCTCTCCTTTACTCACGTCCCTCCTCTTCCCTATTGCTCATGTATATTCTCCTCTCCCTCTCCTCCTCCTTTCTCTGGCTTCTCTTTGTCTTTCTCTCCTCATCCTGGTCCTTCTTCCTCTTTTCCTTTCTTTCCTCGGTTTTCTTTCTTATTTTTTTCTGGAGAAGAGCTCAAGGGAGGAGGAACTTCTCACTGTGTAGCTCTCACTATGCTACCCAGACTCATCTCGAAGTCATGATCCCCCTGCCTCGGGCTCTGGGGTAGAGAATTTTAAGCATATACCACCACACTAGCCGGCCTCCCCTTCCTTTGCTCTCATCTCATTACCTTCCTGTGTATTTCAGTCACCTCTGGCTGAATGTAGAAATCATTTACAATGCATAGTCTCAGGTCTAGTTGGACTTACCTCATTTTTTTTGGAAAGACCTGCTTAATAGATAATTATACAAACTCTACAAGTCTGTTGCAACACTTACCAGGGATATGAGCTGTTCAGCTAAACTGGGAATTCCTATGGCTAATGGCAGATATCTTTGATGAGCATTTCACATGCATCACAAACTCTTTCCAGTATTTTACATGTATGCATTTGTTATTAAAGCAGGACAAGGAACATCATGGGATTCATAATAAAATATAAAATTCATGCACTGGTTTTTTTTTACTTACAGACTTGTCTCAGAAAGGCGAAATAAGCTATTCTAAACCACAGAGCTCAGCAGTCTCAACAGCATAATGTGCTTGATCGTGAGGTCAACAGTGTTTATTGATTGCTCTGTGCTCTGCTCTTCTTGTCTGACAGAGCTCTCCTCCGATTTCTGTGTTTCTGTCCAGTCTAGTCAGTGACCTGCCCCATCAGACCTTGGTAAAGAATGTCAGGGTTGGTCATGAATTGCATTAATCCCTGCTTCTTCTTCTAATAGCTTGAGCATTTTTATCTGGTAGATAAAAGATTCTAGTTTTCTGTTGATAGAACCTCATACTCGATAGGGAGGCTGTAAAGCCTTGTCAGATATAAAGAAGACTTGCAGAAATGATGTATTCATTTTTTAAGGAAGTCATAAGTAATATCAAAGATTCTGAATTCTAGAAAATTGAAATTCCTTTGAGTTATAATATTGAAGAAAAAAAGAGGAACAAAAGCTGTTTGTAACATTAGCTACTCTAGAAATCTGGCCAGGAGTTTGGCCTAGGAGTGGAGTATTTGCCTAGCATGCACGAAGACCCGGGTTCAATTCCTCAGTGCCACATACATAGAAAAAAGTCATAAGTGGTGCTGTAGTTCACATGGTAGAGCTCTAGTCTTGAGAAAGCCTAAGGACAGTGCTCAGGCCCTCAGTTCAAACCCCAGGACTGGCAAAAATAATAAATACATTTTTAAAAAGAAAATGAGAAAGAGCGAGAGCAAGAGAGAGATTAAGATCTGCGGATCATAGTTCAAAGCCAGCCTAGCCAGAAAAGTCCATGACCTTTTCATTTCAATTAAATACTAAACTATCTTCCCACTTATTTATTTTTAAGTCAGGCACTGGAACAAAGGAGTTCCAATTCAACAAGGAGAATCTTAAACACAATGCCTTCCATCCCTCTCTCCCACCTTTCTCCATCTGTCCACAGCCTCAAGCTACACAGTTTCATTGTGGCTAGAATAGTGAGGGTTCCAGCGATTTTTTGCTTGCTTTTCTGTTTGGTCCCTAAGAGAAATTCTGATTGAGCAGATGAGAATCACTTTGGGACTCTGCTTATTAACAAATACTCTGGATAATGCTGAGGTTTTGCAGTCAGTCTAAAATCTTGCTTTCAGAAAACAAAACTAAACATCATGCTGCTCTGGCAGTGTGGCTCAGTAGTAGAACATTCCAGGCATTGAAAGAGGCGAGGAGATACAGAGAGGGGAGGGGTGAGGAGGGGGAGGGGGAGAGGGGAGGAGGGAAAGGAGGAGAAGGAAAGGAGAGGAGAGGAAGGGAGACAGAGAGGAAGAAGCAAAGAAAGAGGAAAAAGGGAGGGGAGGGGAGGCATGGTCAAAGCAGGCTGGTACCTGGCTGCTCCATTAAGCTGCTGTGCCTTTGGTGATAGTGGCAGCTTTTGGTTGACTGATTGTGTCTCATCTGGTGGTGATCAGAAGTCAGGGGCAGTTCTGAAACCACTGGCAGCCTTGAACCACACCCAGCCACGCTCCCATAACTCTTGATGTATTTTACATAACTCACAGATGTATTTTACACCCACCATGGCTTTAACCCTCTTGGTAGGCATTTCCTGTGTGCTTACTTCAAAAATATTAAATCAAGCTCCCAAGAAACAGTGATGATACACACACAAACACACACACGCAGTGACTACAAATTAAGATGTCAAGTAACATATTTCATAAAATATTGCGATGTTCTAGTTCAGAGAAGATAATACCATAAGTGTTATTGTTGTGATGTCAGACCTGATTTCATAGCCTCTTTAAAAATAGCCGCAGAAGTCACTCACGTTATGGCCGCTGGATCCTGTTTCGTGGTGTTTAGCATTTTGCTTTGGGTTGTGATAATAGTCTTGCTATTCATTCTATTGGCCATGGCTCTTTTCGGGTGCTATATATAATTATGAATTAGTGGGTCTCTGATCGAGAATTTTGTCCAGTAGAATTATGGAACACAGATTAAAAGGAAAATTCCTTATGAAGCGTGCACAGTCAGAAAGCTCTAACTTTCCATTTAGATGTGTGTTCCAATATTGATTTTGTATTGCAACTCTAGGAATAAATCCTGATTTAGAGTTGACAGCATAATGCTTTAAATATATTCGATTGTTTTAGCTCTGACAGTATTTTTATTTTGTTACTGATTTTGGTATGTAACAGCATTGTCTAGAGTGTAATCTCTTTAGACTACTCTGTTTAAGAGGAGAATGAAAAGCTGGTGGCTCTGCTTAGCCATTTGAGTGAGAAATCTCATCATCAGATTACGTTCTGGTTTATATTCATGGAAGAGGACCCCCTATATCTGTCACCTTCCCAGCTGTACCCGTATTTCACACGAGGTCAGAGGAACAGGTTAAGAATCCTTTCAAATGTGCATCTAGAAAAGCGGGATGTTTTCATACCTAATCACAAAGGCAGACATTTGGTGACAACAGGACTGGTTTGTTTGGAAGATTCGAGGGAGCTTTTCAACATCCCCTGCCATGACCGAGTTTCTCATTCATGTAAGACAATAGCAGCGAGAACGTCCTGATTGTTTTCTGCAAGGATGAAGAAGGTGAGGACATACAGCTGAAGAGAGCCGTGGCGTTCTGCATAGCATGTGCTGTGCTTCCCTCGGGAGACAGGACTGGGTCTGCACTACACGGCTGCTGAGGACCCAGGTTATTGGAAAACAGAGGTGATCCTAACAAAATCCACCCCACGCTGGGCTTTGTGCTGCTGTAGGGGTCATGAAGCCGGAATATGATTTCAAGATCAGAATGCAGCCCCAAAGCATTCAGCGTCTCTCTTATTTCAATGGGCACCAGTCAAATCTTTTCCCTTCCCTCCCTCCTTCCTTCCCTCCCTCCTTCCCTTCCCTTCCACTCCCTTTCTTTCCTTCCTTCCTTCCTTCCTTCCTTCCTTCATTTCTCCCTTCTTCCCCATCTTCCCTCCCCCCCTCCTGCCTTCCCTCCTTCCCTCCACCCGCAACAATATTGTGATTTGGAATTATGGCCCAGAGCATGCTAGGCAAATATGTTAGTATTTAAAGCACACCCTTAAACCTTGTTTGGATAGGGTTTGAATAGCTAAGCTGGGCTGGATGATTCTTCCGCCTCTATCTTGAGTAGCTGGGACTATAGGCATGTACCACCATATTTGAATTCAAAGTCCTATTTTTTTACATTGTTCTATACTTAGTAGCTCTATTTTTATGCATTTTTTAGCATTCAGTACCACTAAAAAGTGTGGAAATGAGAGTGCCATTTATTTTACTCGCTCTCTTTTCCTTTCTGTAGTTTAGAATCAACTCCATCAAAGATAAGAAGTGATAAAGAATAGAGTATCAAAAATTATAGGTGTTGTCTAAGAATAAAATTAACCTCAAAATGAAGAAAATTGCATTTTGGGGCAGGGGCAATATGAGAAACCATAGACTGTAGCAGTCATTTTTTTTTAAGACGATGCCTTGCTGTATAGCCCAGGCTGAGCTTGAGCTGGCCATTCTAGCTCCTGAGTTGGTGGAAATGACATGTGTATGCCACCCTATCAGGCAATATTTAAAACCAAAAGTGTACCCCCAGGATTTCGTTTCATAAAATGGCAAAGGCGGTTCACATCTCTTGGGGGGGGCTCTCTACCAAGATCTATGGGACACCTCCAGACATTATTTTTTCGGGAAGGTTGTTTATGAGGAAAGAAAGCAGGAGAAGGTGGAGGAGGGGAGGGGAAGACAAAGTGCAGGGGGGCAGCCAGGATTGTGTTGGATATGGGAGTCACCAAAGGCTTTCTGGAGATGTGGACATCTGGAGAGAGGCTCACAGAGAGGGAGAACTTTCCAGGCTCAAGGAACTTTAAGAACAAAGACTGTGAGGATGCTCAGATGGCCCAAGACCCACCAGCAGGATTCTGGATGTTCCTCTGAGCGGCAGAGCTCATCTGGAGAGAGGCAGAACCATAAGAGAGGTGTCGAGTGCGAGGTCAGAGGACAAAACAGCGCCACGAAGGAAGATCACGACCAAGATATGGCATAGCGGGGCCACTTCGGCTCTTCTTGATAGGGGGATATGCACATCAGTTGGACTTGTTACAAATATCAAAGACGCTGGGGGTCTTTCTCGGGGGTAGGGGAGGGGCCTGGGTATAACTTTAAGCACAGGAAAGGTATGTCTAGGTATAAAGTTTCAAATTTGCCATACTTTTCTGAGTCATGTCGGCAATGTTTGTTTGTTTGTTTGTTTGGAGGCAAGGCCTGGCTATGTGGCCCCCAGCGGATCTAGAGTTTGTATCTTCTTGCTTGAGCTGCCCAGGTGCTGGAATGACAGACAGTGTATTATGAGACAAGCATTATCTTCATTCTTCATAATTGTTTTATGTTTCATTTTTATGGGTACTGGGATCTTTTAAAGAGAGTTGGACCAGACCATACATTAGAACTTAATGCTTTAGAGGGTTTGGAAAGCTGAGGGAAAAATAAGCCTATCTTCATTTTAGAGAAGAGTCAACCTGGCATTTCAATATAAATAGAGACCAATTTAGACAAGAGACATAAGGACAAATCTGGAAGTCTCTTTCAAGATGTGCTAATTTATCCATGTGTGAATATCATTGCATGTAAAAAGCTTTATTGGATGGAAGACTTAATACAGTGTGCCCAAGGTTACCAAATGTGGAATTCAATTTGATCACATTCCTAATAGAGATATACAATGATCTTAAATACAAATGTCAATGAAAAGGGCTCCATTTATTTTGGGGTCTTCACTTCTCACTGTCAGACCATATGGTACCTTTACCCAACTGTAGGATTACCAAATGTTTAGAACCATTATTTTGTTTCTTAAGTCTCACCAGCGGTAGTTGTTTTCTTTCTGAAAACCATACTGCCTCTTTAAAAGGATTGACATTGTGAATTGTGAAGCTCTACTTTGTGTGTGTGTGTGTGTGTTTTTAAAAACCAACCCAATAACAACAAATGAACACATTTCCCATTTAAATAGTGGTCTTAGCTGTCTGCCCTTTGAATAAATTCTGGAGAAAGTGTCTGATGCACATGTATTTATCTTACAGCTTGACAAATGGAATTAATGCCAAAGTGTTAAGCCATTACTGTGCAGAGGAATAGAGGTCTAACAAATACATTTGCCATTGCACTTTCTCTGCGTTTTCTGTGTGTGCATCAGAGCCAAGCAAATGATAATTCTCACAAGCTGGGCTCGCTCCACAGTGGGCGGAGGGGTGAGCTCCAGGAACTGGACTTGGTGATACGGTGGTAACGTTGGGGAGCTCAGGAGGGGTGACCTCAAAGGAAGAGCCAGTCAATATCCTTGGGTCTGGAAACCGGTCCCCATGCTTCTTCCTCCTTTGCAGTCCAGGCTGCAGGGCCTTCTCTCTCTGATGTCTTGGTGGTTCCTGTCATCCAGAGGTGAAGGCTCTGCCTCAAGTGGCAGAACTCTTGCTTAAGAAACACACGTCCCCAAGTTCAAACCCCACTACCGTCAAAAGAAATGGTAGATAGCTACACCTTCCATGGAAAGCTCAGCAGCCAATCTAATGACTGCAGATGAAAGCTTTTCCTGTGTGCTTTTGTGTTTAAAATTACTGTTGCTCCTTGGTAAATAGAAATAGCATTATCCCCAAGGATGTCTTTAAACTGAAACACTAGAATGATGAAAGTAGGTATTATCTACCTATCCAAAGTTATTTTCTACTGGAGATTCTTCCTTAAAAATATTCAAATTTTCTAAAGCTGTATTTTCAGATTATCTAAATCCACAGAACCCAAAGTAACAATTTCATTCGGTGCTGACATTTTCTCTTTAGGTTTCCTCTTAACAAAAAAGAAAAGAGTAAGAAGTCCACAAGAAATCCACTGAAAATAAGAAAAGACCTTCTATCTCTAACTCTTTCTAGGATGCACTGATGCCTCTTTGAGCTTGTCTTGGCCGGGAACTCAGCATTAACAAAGCAATTTGTGATGCTGTGCAGATTCTTTGCTCCAGTCTAGTATTCTTCTGGGGCAGCCTTCGTAATTACAATATATTTAAAAATCTCACTTTGGAATTCAGTTGTCCAAAAAGAAGTCTTTCTAGGAAAATCATTATCCATTCTGAGCTCCTCTATAACTTAAAAAAAAATCCCTTGAAATAGATGTGAGAGGCCCGGAAAAGAGAATTATAAAATTGATCAAAACCTGTAGTATTTCAAAAGCATCTCCCCACCCCCCTCTCCATCTGAGGGGGGGAAAATGCTTTGGATCAAAGGGGCTATTTTACACAGGCACATTTAAAACCAGGAGAGGATTTCTGTCCTTCATGGCACAGCCAGCTAAACATGGGTGTGACATGCATGCATGGGACTGGGTCAGGAAGGCAGTGCCCGCACCGAATGTCCCAGGAATCCCGCTGCTCATGGATGGGGGATGAGCCCAGGAGCTCGCTGACCACACCGGCGAGATAAAAATCCCTTTGAGTGAAAGACACCACAGAGACGTAGCCCGGCACATAACCAAGGCCAAATTAATCATCAGAGAGAGAACTAGCAACCTAAGAGGGGATTTGTGCAGCTATTATGAGGTGATATTGTTGTTGTTGTTTTTAAAGAAAATTATTTTTCCTGTGTACTAGGGGCTCAGGCCTATAATCTTAGCCACTCATGAGGCTGACATCTGAAGACTGTGGTTTAAAGCCAGCCCGGGTAGAAAAGTGGGTGAGAAACTTTTCTCCAAGAAAGGACCCAAAAGCTAAAAGCAGAGCTGTGGCTGTGGCTCAAGGAGTAGAGCTCCAGCCTTGAGTGAAAAAAAAAAACAGAACAAAACAAAACAAGAAAACAAGTAAGAGCCCAAAGCTCTGAGTTCAAGTCCCAGCAAAGGAGCACACACATGGAAAATGGGTTCACACTCATATGTGTATATATGCATGCACACCACACAGTACACACACACACACACACACACACGATCATTGAAACAGGAAGTTTAGATTTTGATGACTTTTCTAAGCCTCTGCTTCTGACTTGAGCTGACCTTTCTTCATGTCTTCAACAGATAGACTTTTACCGATAGTTTGCAAGAGATATTCCCCTGGCATTGCCTTATATTCCTGAACTTTCTAGAAGGGGAACTGTCTGACTTATGAGAGTCATGTTACAAATATCTTCCTCTGGACAGCCAGCTTCCAAAGTAAATAAAACAACATCCAAGTCCTCGTTATCAGTGGTTCATTAGGAAGTGGTTTTTTTTTTTTGCCAGTGTTGGGGGTGGCAGTTGGGTTTTCCTGGATAGCTATGTCCAGAGGGAACACTTCATGTTTGAAAGAGCAAACAGACCCTTAGATGGCAATGTGAGTCTTGTCTCAATCAGAACCCTGCCTCGTGGTCCAGCAGGGCTGCAGAGGCCCTCAACCTCCCAGCCCAAATCCTCTATAATTGAGTCTGGCCAACAGACCCGTGTTAACCAGAGCAATTTTCTCCACAAACCCCAGCCATCAAAGACAGGGCTGAAAGTAGAGGCCAAGTCTGTCTGCTTGTGCTGTCCCTGACCCTCCAAATAAATCAATTACTTTGATCCTTAACCTGACAAATGTGACACTTCTTTGCAATAGTGAATTCCCTTCATCCCCATTTTGAATAAATGGATTTAAAACAACAACAACAACAACAACTTGTGCTCTTGAGAATACCAAACTGAGATTCACTATGGGGCTAGCGCCCTTGGGCCCTCTTGGGCAACTCTGTATTCCAGGGGACAGGGTGAAAGCTTTTCATCACAGCCCAGGACACTTTATTAGAGCATCAAAATGACTCTGATTATTTATTCTGCAAACGTGATGGTTTTCTGTGTCTTCAGTTTCTGTCTTAATATGTTTTAGTGCCCAGCCTCTCTGGGAAGAAAAAAAAAATAAAAACCTTCCTTTGAATGCAGAGTTATTCTATTTCAGAGAATAGCTTGTAGGAGAGAAAAGAATAAAGCAAAATTAGCAGTTGATCAAGGGTGCTTTAGGCTGCCACCCTTTCCATTAAAGATTTGATTTGATGCACGCAGAATGCTCTTCCTCACACATGATGACAGAATAACCCTGCCAGAAAGGAAAACCAAAGAAAACCAAAAACTTGATCTGAAACCCAGCACCCTGCCTCCTTCCCTATTAGCATTTTAATTTGATGGGAGCTGTGTGGTGCCGTGTCTCTTCTCCCAAGAAAGGCTTTCTCATTTAAGAAGGCCTTATCCCTATCAAGTCATCCTGAGCTTTCTTAGAGTTTATTTATTTCTTTTTTTCTTTTAAGATTATCTGAGCTGCTTTCGTGGTGGCAGTTGGAGGCATTTATCAGAGCCTGCTTTGGATCTAAAGACTTCTGTCTGCCTGTGAATGGCAAATGGCTTGACTTGCTTGAGAATGGAGGATGTTGTATACAATGTGTATTGTGGCTCTCATTATATAAAATTATTTTTAGAGTAAATATAAATCAATAGCCTTTGGAGGAAATGTTATCTAGTCTTCCGATGGTACTTTGGATGGAATGGTAAAGGGATACCTTAACAGTCACTTAAAAAAAAATCCTTCTGAATGACGTTCTCCATTGATATACAAAGAAATCAAATGCAAACGACAACAACAAAAGTTAACTCTTAAAGAGAAAAAAGTCATGATTTATTTAAAATGCCGGTAGGCTCCTCAGTGTTGGGCTCCAGAAAACAAGAAAATAAATAGAGATAAGGAGAGATACAAAAGACAAGCTGCACGTGGCTGTCTGTCTCCCAAGCAGGAAGACATGCTGTCACCCTGCTGGTCCGGTTTTACAGCACTGTGCAAAGGTACTTCCTTGGTGAGGGGCTTGTGTGGAAGAACCCCTGAGTTCTGGGTCTCCTCATCCCCCACCCTGATCTTCTCCCGTGTTCCTGCTCCTCTCTGTCTTCTATGGGCAGTTTCGTAGTTTGCAGCCTCCTCTTGACGGCTTCACTCTCCCAGAAGGAAGATGCCCCTTCTTCTGAACTCTTCACTGAGAACAAGTTCTTTGGTGGTTTGGGAGATTAGACTGATTGATTGTTTGAGTTTGTTTGTTTGCAGCACAGGGATTTGAACTCAGGGCTGTATACTTAGTAGGCATTTGCTGTATTCCTGGAGGTAGACCTCTAGACTTTCATAGGATTCTTTCTTTATTTTTTATTTCCCTTGGCTGGCCTGGAAATCCATCCCCTCCTTTTACTTCACAAATAACCGAGATGACAGACACACACAAACAATTAATTTCCATGGGGTTTCCCGAACGTTTCTGCTCATGCAGGCCTCGACTTGTGACCTTCCTGTCCCCATGTGTCAAACGTCTGTGACAGCAGCAGGTATGTGTGCCTGCACACTGCCTGAGGAGTTTTCCTTTATCCACAGTGAAAAACAATGAGGATCCGAGATGGTGAGACACTCAACATTTTTTAAAATATGTATTTTTATTAGCTATATCTATTGTTTTTTTCCTGCTTGAATCTCCTTCTCTGACTTCCCAATAGTGTTTGGGTTCAGACTCACTGTATTTTTTTTTTTACTATATTTCTGAGACTTGGTGTTAAAGTTTTCCTTCTCAAAAAAAAGTCAGCTCTTGCATGTATATTCCTGAAGACCTTTTTCCACATCAAAGTTACACTTTGAAGCCTTCTTGCAGAGCAGCTGCCACTAGACAATCTAACACAACAGCAATAATTTATTTGCGATGCTTCCTCCGTTGAAGAAAGATGGTTGTAAAATTCTGTCCTTATTTGACGAGGGTTTTAATGCTTAATTAACAAAAGGTCTCATTTTCTGCGTGGACATCTCCGTCCTACGAGCTGGGGTTGACCCTGTGGGGTGGGGTGGGGGGTTAGAAGGGAAATGGACTAATTGAGTCTTTATGGGTCGGATCCCCATTCTCTCAGCACACCCATCCTAATTCTTATCAGGGGAATCTGAACCAAAAGCAGATTTTTTTAAGTGTTAGCCGTAAATCCAACTATAGGCGTAGGGGATCAACCAATATATTATTGGAAGATTTTTCACTATAAATGCCTTCATATGTAAGGTATACTAAGAACCTAAAACACACACACGCATACATAGATTTTTAGAAAAGAATGTCTCTCCTCAGTAAAGCCTGAGTTCAGGATTGAGTAGAAGATACTACCAGAATCACTGGGACTGGGCCATGAATGCTTGTGTTGGAGAGTGTACACATCCCAACAAATTATACAAAATTATTATGTTCTAATCATTGTCTGTGAGACACAAGTATACAGAAAACATATGCCGATTTTACTTACATTCACTGATGCAAAAAAAAAACCTTTACTTATGCTCACTTAAGTATTATGAATTATGCTATTACATCTACTCTGTGCTCTCCCGGAAATACTTTTGTTTGGATGCAATGTATTGAATATAGGCTTACGTATAGGTTCCCATGAAGTATATATTTCTGAGACCGAGTCAGTTGAGATTTCTAGTGCTTGGCTCTGTTTGACTTATGAAAACGCCCTTTCGGTGTGAGTCTGAACTCTAGTACAAGTAAGCATCATTACACTTGATACAGTCTCGTTGACTCAGTCATTGGGAGGGTTTTCTCTGTATCTCTTTGATCAGGAATCGGATGGGAAACGAACTTTAACACTTTCCTCGTCCACTCGTGGATCTCTGAGAAGCCTCATGTGAGGGGAGAGCCATCTCTTAAGAATCTCTGCCCATTACAGAAGGCCGTAGAGAGAGCCAGGCATGGCTGAGTCTAACGCGGAGCCCAGGAAAAGATTGATGGAAGGACCAACCGCAGGCTTAGCCTGGCGAGGGTTTCTAAATGGCTGGCTTTACGAGAAAAACTGGGGTCTGAGGAGATTGGAGTTTATTCTCAGGATAATTAATGGCCCCCCCTGTGGCCTCTCCTGGCTTCTTTGTCCATAGCTCTGGTTTTCTACTAGCGAGGAGAGGAAGAACAATTGCCATTTCACACCCTTAACTGTAGACCTTCACCCGCATCTCATCTCTGCCCTCATCCTCCAATTTTTCCTCCTGTGTTATTTGGTCTGGGAGACCCACTTCCTTGACCATGGGAGGAAGTTGTGGAAGTGTTAATACAGCACAGGAGGAAAAGCGAGGGAGAGGGGGCCTGGGTAGGAGACAAAAGCCTGGTTTTGAGCATTTTCCCCTGGCCGGGTGGGGGCAGAAGGAAGAATGCCATCCCCCCTGGCCGATGGCCGTGCTTCTTCCTGGCGTTGAGATGTGTGAGGGCAGAGGGCTGATCAACAACGGAGGCACAAGCCGTAACTACGGCTTCAGCTGAGATAATGGCGGCCTTGGAGGAAATGCCTCGACGGGGCGGATGCAGGAGGTTCTGGGCAGTGCCTCGTCCACTCTGTCCAGCCCTTCCTACCTCAGTTCTGGACTTCTGTGGGTCAGGATGGTAGAAAGGCCAGTCTCTCCCACCTCATCCCAAATACACCCCTTTGCGGAACTCCTCACAGATAACAGAGGATTTTACCACAGTGAGAGGCCTGGTCCCTGCCTTGTGTCTTTGCTGTCACAGCAGGTTGCAGAGGGAGGGGAAGCCATCCTGGCCCGGGGGCACACGCACAGAATTGCCCTGGGTAGCTCCAGGTCGTGGGTAGAAAGCTTGGAAATTCCATAGCGAGGGCCTCTTGGCTTCCCAAACCACTTGTTCCGGGGAATTCTGGTTCTAGACACAAGATGGTCCATCTCCTCCATCACAATCACAGCATGAGATTCTTTTTTTTTTAAACATACAGCATATATGCACAGATATATACATATATGCCTGTACAAATACATATACACGTGTGTATACAATTTATATGTATATTATACATATATGTGAATGTTTCTGTATGTATGCGTTTCACAGGCTTACATGGCTTATACATAATATATACACATATATATATATGAAAAACACAATAATATAAACTGGAATACAGGATAGAATAATCTGAAGACAGAAGCAGAAGGGTGGGATTAAGATATACTATATTGATTGTGCCCTTTTGGCCTGTATGTGGACCATAATTAAGGCTTGCTTGACGTGAAATGTCTGTCTCCTTTACTGATTTCTTTTTTTGTCTCTCTTTCTGGCTATATCCTGGGGATGGAACCCAGAACATCTCACCTGCCGCTTCTCAGCGCCGTATCTCTTAGTCCTTCGTCTTGTGTATTCCGCCTCTGCAGGCTCTTCCTGGCCCGTCTCCTTCCTCCCTTCTTTCCCCTCTACTTGCCCAGAAGGACTCCATAAGACAGAAGACTGGACCACACTGTATCTTTGAAATGCCAGGCAGAGCCTTGCGATTTTCCAAGGGAGATGTGGTGTGCCTGATAAATGGACACTGCAAAAATTACTTTTTCCTTTTCCAGAGACACCCTTCCTCTCACCCCCTGCTCCTCGGTCCCCTCCCCTAGCCCCAGAGCCAGGCGGCACCTCCTAAAGAATCAATGACCAGTTGAGGTTAATGAGTCCCCACTCAGCTCCGGGCCATCAACTCTCCCAGCAAGCCATTAATTCCCTTGGAAATGCCCCCACGCCTTGGTGGTTTCTCCTTAATTATGGAAGGCATTAAGGATGGGCAGAGAATCCTAAGTGAAACGAAAAGGCCATTTTTCACTGGTACTCAGTGTAGGTCATCTAAGTCCAGGTGGCACTGGGTAAAAAACAACCATTCTGTGATTAATCCCAGGACGTCCTGAGAAGTCTCATCAATCTCTATTTTCTCCTGTGATCATCCGAATGGAAGGAGGCTATTGAAGGCTGCCCCTGTGTCAGGACCAGGTAAATCACTCGTGTCCACTGAAGTCTTGATTAAGCTGTCTGAGAACCAATACCTTAGGTGCAGTCAAGCCAGAGATGGCTCTATGTCCATGACTGGAGGAACTAAAGTGCTTGACTGTGTGGCTTGGTTTGTAAGAGAGTCTAAAATTTCTCCACCCATCCATCCATCCATCCTTCCATCCATCCATCCAGTCCTCTCTGCTTCCCATTGTTTACAACAAATCTGCTAAGCATTTCCTTTGGTCAATACAGTGGAACTTTAAATTCACTACTCAAGGCTACTATATTACACTTTTTTCTCTTGTACCTTATAATTATTTCTTCCAATGAGCAGTATGGATATAAGCAACTGGATTAGAGGACTGGAGAAGACCATAGTGGGCTCAAGGCAGGGGAAGAGAGAGAAGAGTTGGAGAATAAGACTGAAGAGGAAGGAAAGCTCTCTTAAGTGCTTTCCATTTCTTTTAGAAATGCTGTACGTTCGTTTTCTCCCAGAGGGCTCCACGCCTTGCAGGGAGCCAGTAAATACATGCTGCATGACTGTCACAATGAAATCGTGATGTGTATGTAAGTGCTATTTCTTTTTCCTCATGGATAACTGGGGCCAGAATAGGAAATATGTAATGATTTATCAGTGAGAGTCTCAAGGGCTTAGATTTCTGACCTAACTTTTACACTGATAAAATGCTGTTTAAATTATGCTGAAAAATAAGGAAGTTTAAAAGAAAAAAAAACCTGATAAAGCCAAGGGGATGTATTCTACTTGAGAAGAATTATCAGATGTTTGATACCAGAAATGAATGATTTTAAACAAAGAGATTTCCTTGGCTCTTTATTTTTTTTTTCAACCTGGGCCAAATAGAATACCTCAAAATCTAAATAAATTCCCACCTCAACTTTAGGAATGGCTTTTTACAGTACCTCTATCATGGTTGGACATAAATCTTCATGACTTTACTGCATTTGATAGCGGAGTCTTCACTGTGGGGGTTGCTAAAGAGAGCAAAGTTTAATAAGACTTGATAAGATGTCCTGCTGTACTGAAGACTTAGACTGTTTAGGATGAAGATGAAGGATCGAAACCCGGGAAGTTTATCATCTCCAGATCAGCTACGGAAAGGGAACATCTTAGGGATGGTTTAACCTTTCACCTGGAGATAGAACATGATTTTTGATTTAGCCCAAGACTCTCAGCACCCTCGCTCCTTACCTCCACCCGGGGACTTGATGAATCAAATTACAGAGGACAGGACTCCCCTCCTTTCTACTTAAACACCCTCCAGTCTCTGTCAGAGATTAAATCCTAGTTTCTTAGTCCAGGGCTGCATATCTATTTAAAGCATTAATGGATAATCAGACTCCTCAGGGAAATTTAATGTGGTTAAATAGTAATAAAGGAACTTTCCAATAGAACATAAACAATACCGTAATGAAGAATATTAAATCATATGTTTTGTCACTGAGCCCATTATAGAACCAATTTAAAATTATAATAAATTTGCATTTGGCACTTGCTAGAGATTGGCAAATTTATTCATGTGAAAAATAGAGAATATAGATTAAATGTCTTTATGTTTCCTTGTTAGATCTAAAATAAATCACGCCTATATAAAAAGACTCACAGATATATGTGTCTTTATATATATATAAAATGTCTTTATATATAACATACACATGAAATGCATACATATATCTTTGTTAATGCATTTAACTGATTATATAAATCTTTTATAATTAAAGCATTTAAAACAGTTAAAAAATTAATACAGTATAATAAAAAACATCATGACTGGATTTTCAGTGGCTCTTGACTCAATCTTGACTCAAAGCAGGCCAGAACTTTGTCCCTGAACATGTCTATGAGACACAAAGGCATGCACTTCCATGCCCAACACTGCAGAATACCAGGGGCCTAGAGGGCTGCAAGCCCATGCAAAACAGACTTGGTTAAAAATGAAACAGCATTGTTCTTGATACTTTTGCATCTGGTACTTAACTGAAAATTTACAACAATTATTTTAATGCTGAGCAAGGGATTCAAGCAAGATGCACGGGTGAAAGTATCATTTCTTGACACTCTTGAGATAAAAAGAAATAAGAAGGAAAAGAAAATCAAACCATGGTCTCAGAACTGAAGGCTGCTTCCACTTGGAGTTTTCAATGAGTGGCCATGTGTGTAAAGATGTGAAAACAGGGCTGCACTCTCTTTCAGGACCACGAGAAGTGAGTAGTTCTTTAAAGTGAGTTCTACGGCCTTCAGGGAGGAATAACAGAATCTTCTGTGACTGCAGCATAGAGCTTATCATACAAGATATATTAATAAGGGTTTTCCTTAAAAACAGAATCAATGAAGTGGCGTTGATGAGAGATTGATGGATGATAGATTGTTGGATAGAAGGATGGGTGGATGATAGGTAAATGTAGATGAATGGAGGATGCATGATGGATGGATGGATGGATGGATGGATGGATGGATGGAGTGGATAGTAGAGGGGTGAATGGACATACCTATTTATCCACAGGCTTGGCTAACATGGAGTCAGCTCTTGGTCATCTCAATTGGATTTAGGTCACATTTCTAAGCATCCAGTAGATGTGAAGGCAGATAGGCCACAATAAAAGTCCAGAAGTCAAGTAGACGTCCCAATAAGGCCTGCAGTCTACCAACATTTATTCACTGAAACTTTGTTTATTTTAGCCAAAGTGTATCTGTTACTTGTACTGCATTGTGGTGTGTCAGTTTGGTTCTTGGCTGGGTGACTTGTAGCAGGTCTAAAGCAATGGGAATTTTCTCCAGATTGGATGCTGTAGGAAAGTGGATATGATTCTGAATAACAGTGTTTTTCTTTAGTAGATATTAATTCCATAATGTAATGGGTTTCCCTATTACTGCTTTTGTTCAGGAATTAAGGTATGTGGGACATAGTAGCCATTGCACTATTTTACTCTCCTAGTTCAGTAAATCTTCTCGAGAGAGGGGAAGCTGGCACAAGGAAAAGTCCTTCGTTGGTAAAGAAGTGGCAGTTGGCCATTTGTTGTCAAGACTCACCATAGTTGGTATTTTGAAGATGATACGGTTTCCTTGCCTCAGGCTGTGCTTAGACCAAATTGTGAATGGCTTTGTTTGGTCTCATACGATGGTGGTCTCCACGTGTGCTTTGAGGTTCTTGTTCTGTGAACATTTTTTTTTGGTCTGATGAGGAAATAATAAGGTGCAGCTCTGAGTAGGAGATTCTAAAAATTTTTTTTTCTTTTTTATTGTAATTAGTAAAAGGGTTACATGATATTTGCCAGATAGAAGGTGCGTTAATTCACATACATTGATACCCTTTCACATGTCTTGGTACCCGTTTCCCTCCCCCCCCCACACCCCCCACCCATCTTGGTTTTCCCCCCTTCCCTATCAAATTTCAAATATCCAAATCCAAATAAATTCAATATATTAGATAACAAAGTGAGATACTATACCAATATGAGATAACAAGGGACAGCAAAGGAGATGAGAGACAACATAGTACATTAAGGACAACAATCATTCATTATATGGCTTTTGTTTCACTATCCTGGAGGTCCTTTTAATTAGCTTCACATTATATGTCCTTATGTATCAAGATTTTGCTCTATTGCAAATCTCTGCTAGTAGAGCCCAAGGTTTCTACTGATTATGACAAATGAGGGAAACCATTGAGCCTAAGTTCCTTTGAATCTGGCTTACTTCACTTAATATGATTTTTTTCTAAGTCTTTCCATTTCCTAACAAATGGGGCGATGTCATTCTTTCTGACAGCAGCAGAGAATTCCATTGTGTACAAATACCACAACTTGTTGATCCACTCATCAACTGAGGGAGATCTAGGTTGGTTCCATATCTTTGCTATGGTGAATAGTGCTGCAATGAACATTGTTGTGCTAGTGGGTTTAGTATGTCCTTATTTCTGGATGGTTGGGTAAATGCCAAGTAGTGGAATTGCTGGGTCATAGGGGAGTTCTATGTTTAGCCTTTTGAGGCACTGCCATTCTGCTTTCCATAGTGGTTGAACGAGTTTGCACTCCCACCAACAGTGTAGTAGTGATCCCTCCTGGCCACATCCCCTCCAGCATCTGTTGTCATTCGTTTTCCTGATCCTGGCCATTCTAACTGGAGTGAGGTGGAATCTTAGAGTTGTTTTGATTTGCATTTCTTTTATGACCAGAGATGTTGAGCATTTCTTCAAGTGTCTATAGGCCATTTTTGTTTCTTCTTCAGAGAAGACTCTCTTTAAGTCTTTGGCCCATTTTTTAATGGGATGGTTGTTACTTTGGAGGTTAGTTTTGGAGTGATTCAATTTTTTGAGTTGTTGATATATTTTAGATATGAGGCCTTTGTCCGTTGTTTGGTTGGTGAAGATCTTCTCCCACTCTGTAGGCTTCCTGATTAGTTTACTAGCTATGTCCTTTGCCATACAAAAGCTCTGCAGTTTCATGCAGTCCCACTTATCCAGCCTTTCTCTGATTTGTTGTGATTCTTGGTCCTTATTAAGAAAGTTTCGACCTGTGCCAAGGAGGCCTATTGTATCTCCTATTCCTTCCTGTAGAGTTTTCAGTGTGTCAGCTTTTACCTCCAGGTCTTTGATCCATTTGGAGTTAATTCTAGTGCAAGGTGACAAAGAAGGATCCAGCTTTAGTTTTCTGCAGGTGCTTAACCAGTTCTGCCAGCACAGCTTGTTGAAGAAGCTATGTTTCTTACATTCTATTTTTTTGGCTCCCTTGTCAAAGATTAGGTGGCCATAGGTCTGTGGTTTAATATCTGGGTCCTCAGTTCTATTCCATTGGTTTTCAGGCCTGTTCCTGTGCCAGTACCAAGCTGTTTTGAGAATTATAGCTCTGTAATAGAGTCTAAAGTTTGGAATTGAAATTCCTCCAGCCCTGTTCTTTCTGCTAAGAAGTGTTTTTGCTATACGGGGTCTTTTATTATTCCATATGAAATTTTGGATTGCCTCTTCTATTTCTTTAAAGAATGACATTGGTATGTTGATGGGTATTGCATTGAATTTGTAGATAGCTCTTGGCAAGATTGTCATTTTCACAATGTTGATTCTTCCAATCCAGGAGCATGGGAGGTTTTTCCATTTCCTTAGTTCTGCTTTAATTTCCTTTTTTAGGGTTTTGAAGTTTTCGTCAAAAAGGTCCTTTACATTCTTAGTTAAGCTAATTCCTAGGTACTTTATTTTCTTTGAGGCTATTGTGAAAGGAGTTTCTTTCCTGATTATTGCCTCATTCCTCTCACTGTTGGCATAAAGGAAGGCAGTTGATATTTGAGGGTTAATTTTATAGCCTGCTACTCTTCCAAAGCTTTGGATCAGCTCAAGGAGCTTGGGAGTAGAGTCTATAGGATTCTTTAAATTCAGACTCATGTCATCTGCAAAGAGGGATAGTTTTATTTCCTCTTTCCCTACTTGGATCCCCTTTATGCTTGCTTCTTGCCTTATTGCACTGGCTAGGAATTCTAGTACTATGTTAAAGAGTAGTGGAGAGAGTGGGCATCCTTGTCTCGTTCCTGATTTTAGAGGGAATGGCTTTAGATTTTCACCATTAAGTGTAATACTAGCAGTAGGTTTCTCATACACAGCCTTTATTACATTGAGGAATGTTCCATGGATTCCTAGTTTCTCCAGAGCTTTTAACATGAAGGGGTGTTGGATCTTGTCAAATGCCTTTTCCGCGTCTATTGAGACAATCATGTGATTTTTGTCCTTGCTCCTGTTGATGTGTTGAATTATATTAATTGATTTGCGTATGTTGAACCAGCTTTGCCTCCCTGTGATGAATCCAGTTTGATCATAGTGTATAATTTTTTTGATGAGTTGTTGTAGACGGTTGGCCAGTATTTTGTTGAGAAGTTTTGCATCGATGTTCATCAAAGATATAGGTCTATAGTTCTCTTTCTTTGATGAATCTCTGTCTGGTTTGGGGATGAGGGTTATACTGGCTTCATAGAATGAGTTTGGTAAGGAACCTTCATTTTCAATTTCGTTGAAGAGCTTGAGGAGTATTGGTGTGAGCTCTGCTTTGAAGACCTTATAGTATTCAGCTGTGAATCCATCTGGCCCTGGGCTTTTCTTAGGTGGAAGTTCTCTAATTGCCATTTCTATTTCAGAGCTTGAAATAGGCCTGTTGAGTTGGCTTAGTTCTTCTTGGTTCAGTGTGGGTATGTTAATATTGGCTAGGAATTCATCCATTTCATCTAGGTTCTCAAATTTGTTGGCATAAAGGTTTGAGAAGTATTCCCTCATGATATTCTGGATCTTGGTAATTTCTGTGTGATATTACCATTTTCATCTGCGATTTTGTTTATTTCGATATGCTCTCTTCTTTTTTTGGTAAGATTTGCTAAGGGCTTGTCAATTTTGTTAATTCTTTCAAAGAACCAACTCCTTGTTTTGTTGATTCTTTCTATAGTTTTTTTGGATTCCAAATCATTTAATTCTGCTTTGATTTTAATTATTTGCTTTCTTCTACTGGGATTAGGGTTGGTTTGTTGCTCTTTTTCCAGGAGCTTAAGGTGGGACATTAACTTGTTGGTTTGCAATTTTTCCCACTTGTTGTAGGCACTCAGCACTATAAATTTTCCTCTGAGTACTGCCTTTGCTGTGTCCCAAAGGAGTTGGTATTTTGTGTGCTCCTTACTGTTAAATTTCATAAACTGTTGGATTTCTGTTCTGATCTCTTCAATGACCCATTGGTGGTTCAAAATTGTGTTGTTCAGTCTCCATGAATTACAGGGTTTTCGTTGGTGGAGGTGTGTGTTCAGTTCAAGTTTGATGCCTTTGTGGTCTGAGAGTGTGCATGGAATAATTTCTGTGTTTCTGAATCTGTCCAGGTTTGTTTTATGGCCTAAGATGTGATCTATTTTGGAAAATGTTCCATGTGCTGCTGAGAAAAACGTATATTGTGTATATTCTGCAGATGTCTGTTAGATCTAGTTGGTCTATATAGCTGTTCAGTTCTAAGGTTTCTCTGTTGAGTTTTTGCCTTGTTGATCTGTCCATAGGTGAGAGTGGTGTGTTAAAGTCACCGACAATCACTGTATTTCGATCTATGTATGGTTTCAGTGTAAGTAAAGTTTGCTTGATGAAGTTTGGAGCTCCGGGATTGGGTGTGTAAATATTTAGGATCGTTATGTCTTCCTGGAGGAAAGATCCCTTTAGTAGTATGTAGTAACCTTCTTTGTCTTTTCTTACTAATTTTAGTTTGAAGTCTATTGTATCTGATATGAGGATGGCAACTCCAGCCTGTTTATGGGGGCCGTTAGCTTGATAGAGTTTATTCCAATCTCTCACTTTCAAAAGATGCTTGTTTTTTTGGGTAAGATGTGTCTCTTGAAGACAGCAGAACGATGGCTCTTGCTTTTTGATCCAACTAGACAGCCTATGCCGTTTAATTGGAGAGTTGAGTCCATTGATATTGAGAGTTAGGATTGAGAGATATTTATTAGGTCCTACCATTTTTAAAAGCTTTTATTTGGGCCTGTGTCTTGACAGTTCTTGTGGTCCTTAGGTGGTATGCTGTTTAGGTGCCGTTTCTTTCCCTATATTGCATTTATTTTGGTTTTCTATGTATAGAACATCTTTCAGAATTCTCTGTAGTGTTGGTTTTGTTGCGACATATTGTTGCAGCTTTTCCCTGGAATGGAATGTTTTTATTGTTCCCTTAGTTATGAATGAGAGCTTGGCTGGGTACAGTATTCTTGGTTGGTAGTTGTTTGACTTAAGGGCATGACATATATGCTTCCAGTCACTTCTTGCTTGCATGGTCTCTGCTGCGTAATCTGGGGTGATTCTGATTGGTTTTCCTTTATATGTTACTGAACCCTTTTCCCTGGCTGCCTTTAGGATCCTTTTTTTGGTTTCTACTGATCCAGTTCGGATTACGATGTGGCGGTGAGATGTTCTTTTCTGGTCAGGTCTGTTTGGGGTTCTAAAAGCTTCTTGTATCTGGATGGGTCTGCCCTTCTGGATATTTGGGAAATTCTCTGAGATGATTCCCTGAAGTATATTTCCAATACCATTGACCTCTTTCTCCAGACCCTCCTCAATACCAATTAGCCTTAAATTAGGCTTCCTAATTGTATCTTGGACCTCCTGAAGCGCTCTCTCATTTTTCCTAGATTTGGATTGACTCATTTTCTGTTCTTTCTCTATAATAACTAAATTATCTTCAGCCCCGGAAATTCTCTCCTCTGCATTGTCTAACCTGCTATCAAAGCTATCTACTTTATTTTTCATCTCCCTTGCTACTAATTGCTCATTTTTGATGCCTTGCATCTCTTCTTTTATATCATGTATGGATTTCTTTAGCTCCTTGATTTCCATTTGAGTGGTTAGCTCAGTAGCTTTATTTTCTTTGAACATTTGCTGGAGTTCGGTCACTTTTTTATTTGTGGATTCTATGAATTCATCCATCTTTCTTTGAACAGCCTTTATTATGGCTTCCTTTATGGCTCCTTCTTTTTCACTTATCACCTTGTTTATGGTTTCCTCTTGTTCAGCTATGGCTTCCTCCCTTATCTCTTTCTTTATATTTTCACATTTTTCATTAATGATGTTTATCAATTGCATTTGTACAGCACTTGGAAGACTCTCCTCTAGGCTTGCCAGTGACTGTTCCATTGGCTGTTTACATTGGGTGGGGGAGGTGGGAGGTGTTGTTTCTTGATTTGACATTTTTCTTGAGTTTCTTGTTGCCTCTGCGTCCGTCTGCGGGTGCTCCACGGTGGTGGGGAGTCTTTCACTCCCCTCGGGTCTCCGCCGCCGCCTGTGTTCTGCATCTGGGTTCAGCTGCTTGCTGTCTGGTTCTGCCAGATCCTAAAAATTTTATCTACAGAACAAGATATGGAGTTGTGCCTGTTAGGGTGTGTATGAAACAAGAGGTGAGTGTAAGTTTTTGGAGGGGAGAGGACAGAGGAAATTGAATTGCTTTCATATACTACTGGTAGGAATACAGAGTGGCCTACCCATGGTGGAAAGGGGGAAATTAAATTTTTCCTTGCAAAGTTATAAGCAAAGCCATGGCTTTTTGAAATTCTGCCTCTGGGGATGTTCCCGAAAGAATAGGGCTCTCGAAGTTGAATCTATACGTCCACATCCATTGAAGCAACATCACAACATTCAAGGTATAAACCCCACCTAAATTTCTACCATTTGATGAACTCATCAGCAAATATGACAAAGGATGGAATATTATTCAGCCTTAAAAAAAGGAAATCCTTATAAATGAAACAGATACCATACCAAGTGAAGTAAAGCCATAGAGATGCCAACATTGTAGGATGGAAATCATGTAAGGTCTCTGACATAGTCAGATGGAAAAGATGGCTGCTTAGAGCACAGTGTTGAAGGGGAAAGAGGAGACGCTGGTCTTCAAGTCTAAAAATTCAATTAATGCACCATAAATATGTGCCTGAGATGTGAGGCAGAACGTTGTACTCCTAGTTAACAGTAGTATAAATACTTAAAGTTTTGTTAGGAAGGTAGAATTCATATCAAATGTTCTTTCCATAATTTCAAAAGGCAAATGAATCAGAGGACAAGTATAAAATTTATAAATGGACGTTTCTTATCTGCAAAGAGATCATGGTTTTCTTATATCAAAATTCACTACCATATATAAACTTAAATGTATTCAGTGTCTTGCCTAGATTAATTTTACCTCCGTGAAATTATGGACATAGAGAGAAGGCAACAGATTGCATTTCACCCAAAACCAAAGGAGAGTTGTCTTTTCTAGACCATCCTAGAAAAATCTCCAAAGGAAAAGAACCTACTTAGAGCTTACCTGAAAGAATGAGGTATTTTGAAGAACAAGCGTCAGACAGCTTATTAGTAAGAGCCAAGAGGATGCTGAAAGATACATACCATGAGGGTAAAGATAGGAAAACGTAGGAGAGTGATAAAAGGATGAGGTTGTAGTCACAACCTGACTTGTGGAGCTGAAACCTCTCTGTACAACTGCTTAACAATGAAAAAAATTTGGAAGATTCCCTAAAGCCAGACTAAAATAAGATACTAAAGGAAATTATTATTATTATTTTAAATTGTACTGCAATCCCTTAGAGAAAAACAGAATTCTGAGTAGCCAACAAGGTTATGTGCAGAGTGAATCATGCCAGTCCAAGGTAATTTCCTTCTATAACAGAGTGGCCGGCCAGGAGATAAAGGGAAGCAATAGATGTAATCTGACTGGGTTTCACTCAGCTTGTGCATTCCGTCCTGAGCACTCTTGTCTTCGGCTGACCAGAGCGGCTGGGCCATGGCGTGGCAGTTATTAAGTAGGATCATAAAGGCCAACAGTCTACCCTGAAGGATGGTGAGGAGGGCGTCCAGAGAGGCGGGTAGTCCTGGAGGTGGAAGCTCATTGTAGAGTGAGGTGGACAGAACGTTGTGTCTGAGGAACAGCGTATTTCCCTAGGATGCACACTGAAAGAAAGAACCACTCGTATGTGGGGTTCACGTGAAAACGGTCTGGAAAGCAGCTACAGAAGGCGCTGTCATGGCATTTCTGCTGGTGAGTTAAACATAGCACAGGTATTGTATAGAGCAGTAAGTTTAAAATATGATGGGGTCCTGCAAATCCATTCTTTGGGCTGTTAAAACCATAGCAGCGAGGCTGCAATGTATAAAATTTCACTTGCAAAAAAAAAATGTTGAGTGTCCTTCACTTAGAAACAATTTACAACTTAGTTGCCTACAGCTCACACCTAGCTCTGCGGCTGAGAAATGAAGGATTAAGATTTGAGACCAGGCTGCACAGAGACATTTTCTAGATACAATAACAGCCAAGAGCCGGTGTCAGGGTAGCTCAGTGGTTGAGGACCGGCCTGGCTCATAGAAGGCACTGAGTTAAGGTCAGTATCCATTCCCCCCTGCCAAAAATCAAAAAATAAAACTACCTCACTTTAAGTCTGCGACCTTCCTTCTCACCAAATAGCTTATTGCGAATAATCAGCCAGCCTCCATCAACTCCATACGATTCTTCAGGCCTGAGAGCTGACTTTCTTACAACGCTCGCTGTTCTATGTAGAAACATAAACTTTTTGTAAAAATAAAACACCCAGTTGGAAATAGCCTTCTTAGGTCATCCCGGGCACTTTGTTGCTTGACTTTTTTTTCTAAATGAAGCATTTGATAAAGCTCTTCTTTATTCAAACTGCTTAGCATTAGAAAAGCCGTTTGCAGCATCTCCTCTGTGGGGATGGATGTGCACATATGTGGATGGGTGTATACACATATGTAAGTGTATAGGTATGTAATGCATATATAAGGTACTGCTGCTGGTGGAGAGATACTTTCGGAGACTGAAGAGTCATACGCTCACTGGTGGACATTGTACGTACGTGGTGATATTATTGTTGAGATGGTGTGTTTGTCATGTGTGACACAGCAGAGAGAAGGATCCTGGGCGTGTGGCCAGGCAGAAGAAACATCCACCAATGGTGTGGTGTCGCTCTATGTGTTTATCTCTCGGTGACTTTTCTCCCTTGTCCCCACACGAGCAGTGCTCGCTCATCTGGGTGTGGCAATGCGACGAGGACGCTTGCCCGATCCTCTGGCTTGCAGAGAGTCACTTCTTCAGACGTGACCTACTGTATGCCAGGTTCTGGGCCCAGAGCTGAGAATAAGGCGATTCCAGCCATGCCTCCTCACTGGGAGACTGGAGGATCGGCTCTGGAAATCCTTCTGCTCTGTCTCCCTTCAGCTGTGACAATGTCACAAAGCTGACCACCCTCCCGGGGTTGCAGTGACCGCCAGGAGATGAAAGCTGGCCTTTCGTTGTGCCCAAGTTCCTTCCCAGTCACTCCTCTCTCGCCAGGGCTTTCTGTCTTCCTGCTGCTGCTTTCTGTCCCAGTGGCAGTGGACAGAGATGAGTCCCTCAGGTGCTCTTCCAGTCCTTGTTTTTCTACCACTGGTAGATATTCTCATTTTCACCTCTGAAACGCCACTCCTCTTTGGACCATCAGTCCAATCCTTCTACTTTTCAGATTCCCTTTTTCCTCCACTATAGAGTGGGGCCAGCTGAGCTCATGCCCTCAGGGTGTCACATATGGATTGCTGTGTTTGTTTCTGTTGTGGAGCTGTTGGTGGTGGTGTTGTTTGCTGGCCCTGGGGTGTGAACTCGGGGCCAGGGCACTGCCCCTGAACCTCTCCATACTCAAGGCTGGCACTGGAGTCCCATCACTCCTTTTGGGTTTTGTGGAGTAGTTTATCAGAAAGAACTCACAAACTTTCCTGCCTCGGCAAGCTTTCAGCTGAGATCCTCAGATTTCGGCCTCCAGAGTAGCTAGGATTACAGGTGTGAGCCACCGCGCCCAGCTTTGAGTTTTCACTTTTTTTTTCATTTTATTATTATTTTCTCATTTTATTAATAGTAATTGGTTCTTAAAAAAAGATTCGCCTGTTTTTATTTCTTCTTTGCCTGGTTTTTATGACAATCGATACTTTACAGTGTGGATATGATTTCATCACCAGCCTTTGTGATGTATAATGTCACTTTTGTACAGCGTGTTTCATCATTTCCATTTATACTGAAGAAAATTGCTCACCTGGCTTTCAGTAATGGTGCTTTTATATCTGGTCTGCAGACCAGACCTCCCCTAGCTGCTTTGGAATGTGGGGTTTATGTGCCATCTTGGTTGGCACCACCCCTCAGCCCTGCAGTGTTGAGTCTTGTCAGCAAGCCTTTTTAACAAGCCTCGGGGACATTAGAGCTGTGACTTGAGAATTCACATTGGAAATCAACTTTTCTAACTTCGCTTCATCAAGGCTGTGCTAACAGACATCACTTAGTCATGTTTTCTTTCCTCGGGACACAGGAGCTTCTGATGTGTGTTTCCACAAAGTGGACCCAATGAACCTTTTGATTTCTTACATGCAAACTCATGGTCTCTTTCTGTCCTGAAACCCAAAGCTTGGCAGATATCATCTGAATTAGTATCTTGAGCTCTTGTCTCTCATCCATTCCTCCAGATGTTTATGCTTGGGACATGGTTATTCTTCTTGTTATTTTCTCAATCTGATAGTTTCCTTGATATGTTTTGAATGACAGGATAAAAGGATCAAGGAATAAAGTGATATTTCTTCTGCATTTTCCATTAAGAAGTTAATTAGAAATGAGGACTGGAATTGGAAAAGGGGTATCGGAACGGGATGCGTACTCAACACAATGCATAAAAATGCCAATATTCTATATTCAAGAACCATCTTGAAGCCCAAGAAAATGCGAATAAGATAAATGCCTTGATCTTAAGGGATTAGGATAGTGCATGCTTACTCTTTTGCATTCTTAGATTAAACTCTATGTTGAGTGCTTAGCAGATATCTATCAGCTGCTGGGGATGCAGTAGGGATAAAATAAATGAGGTACCATCGTCCAACAATTTTTTGAAGAAGATCGACATTTAATAGCAAATATTTTTAATGGGTAAGGCAGGATCCTTTGAGGAAACCTAACCCACTGGAAACAGCTGTGTTAGGATTTCGCTGACACCATAGGATGAATTGAGAGCTGCCCCTCAACAATCATAGATGGACTCAGGGCAAAAAAAAAATGTGTTAGCCTAGAGAAGGTCCTGGACATGAAAAGAAACATGATACTTCAGAGTTCAAAACCTACAGGGCCCAGAGAAGACACATTGAGGGTGCTAAACCTCGCTGGCCTATGCAGTGCCCTTTGCCAAGAGATCTCATAACAGATACAACAGTAGCTCCTTCTCACATGCAAATCCCTCTCTGTGGTCCTTCAAGTGTGGGACCTGTATTTACAATGACATGTGGGTGCTAGCTGCTTCGCATTCTCTAATTGCTTTGGTATTGTACAGCCAAAGTCAAAGCGTTCTGAGCTGACACCACTTCCCTTCCACAGAGCTCACCTCAAGTATCTGCCAAGGGTTTGGAATCCAATGAAATAAATTAGAACATCTGCACCTATCTTTTCCCTGCCACCCATTCGTGATCTCCAAAATGAAAGGCTGTCTTATACCTTAGTCATTTAACACTGTGGACATGCCAGCTGATTCTTCCTGCTTGGCCAAAAAAACAAAACAAAACGAAACAAAATAAAACAATGAGCAGAGAAGATGCACGTTCCCCCAGGAAATTTCCTCCTCTGGGAAGTGAAAGTGTGAGCCAAAGCAAGTGAAGTTAGACACTCTGGCCGTTGCCAGCGGATGTCTGGATGGCAGTATTTCCCATTGCCATTCTGTCTTCTCTCTTCACCTGTTCTGCAGTCTGCGTGGAGTGAGGTGCCATCCATTTCTTCCCTTTGTCCCCCTGTGTTCTCGTAATGATGGCCCTTCTGGGCCATATGGTCTCCAGCCCCCGAGTCTGGGTATTTCCACACGAACATATATCTTTATGACACTCACCATGCTCTGCCTTCTGACTACATCAGTGTATTTCATGATGAGGGGGGCAAATCTTCCAGTAGAGTGTGCAACATCACCCTACCATGGAACTGTAACACGAGGACACTAGCCCACAGGGCCAAGCAATCGTCACCAAACCTGGGTACCCAGCTCACCGGTCTCCTCCGTGTCATTTGCAAGGATCCTTCATCAATAGCAGTGTAACGAGGTTTACCAAAGTTCAGCCGTTACACTTAGGGGTGCTCCTGACTGCACTGGACTTGCTGCAGGGAACAATCCTGGAAATTCGTTAGAAATGTAGGAGTTCAGATTGCATCCCCATCCACTGATGAAAGTCTATATATTAATGGCATATCAGAAAATCCATGCAGGCTGCACCCTGGCCGAGCACTTGTCTGTGGGTATGACATTCACAGTTGATCTAAATGTTCTCCTCCTGGCTTTTCCGTCTTTATTTCCTTCATTCCTTTTCCCCCCTTCCTTCCTCCCTCCCTCCCTCTCTTCCTTCCTCTCTTCCTCATTTTTCTCCTTTCTCCCTCCTTCCATCCCTCCATTCATTAACTTACAATTTTGGTAGACCCTGTCTTACAGCACAGCCTAAGTCCTGTCTCAGCCTCTTGGGTGTTCAGATTGAAGGCCTGTACTCTCAGACCTACATGCCGCAAAGGCCTATTAAATGGACTTCAGGTGGCCTCTCTGAGAGTTTCTAGAAGGTAGTCAGTCACCATTCTCTGTCCACACTCCCAGTTACACAGTAGAAAAGGCAGTGGTTTCATTTGGCGTGCCCGTGCTTGGCTCTGAATTCCATCACAACCTCTCAGATTTCAGGTGTTGATGTTCCACTCTTGTGACCCTGACCATGTCTGAATGTCACCATCTCTATCGTACAACAGTGGCGGAATATCACAGCCTGCTCCTTGCTCTCTGATGCATCTCATTTTTTTTAGTATTCGTTATCCAATAAAACCCTATTTTGAGCTATTTCAATTGGTGGGAACAGAAGATGACCTTACACATACCCCCACTCAAAATTTAAAAGCAAAATATGAAGACAGGACAAGGAAACCTATTGAGGATGCCATTTCCCGGAGGAAAGAGTTCCGGGAGTGGGCTGGAGGAAGTGAAATGGATTCCAGTACAGTGTAAACGTGTGAGAAATGGCAACAGTGAAAAAGGAAAACTATTTTCATATTAAAAATTCTAAATTTGGGGCCGTGAGTTTGGCCTAGTGGTTAAAGTGCTTGCCTAGCATGCATGAAGACCCAGGTTCGATTCCTTGGTACCACATATATAGAAAAAAGCCGGAAGTGGTGCTGAGGCTCAAGTGGTAGAGCTCTAGCCTTGAGAAAGTCCAAGGACAGTGCTCAGGCCCTGAGCTCAAGCCCAGGACTGGCAAAAAAAAAATTCTAAATTTTAGTTAACAGTGGAAAAAAGTTAAAACTCAAATAAAGCCTATCTGTGTATGTGTTTGTGTGTGTATCAGTAATGTGTCTTCAAGGATGGTACTCTACCATTTGAGCCACAGTCCCACTTCTGCCTTTTGGTGGTTAATTAGAGATAAGAATCTCAGATTTTTGTCTTCCTGGGCCAGCTTTGAACGCTGATCCTCAGATTTTAGCCTGCCAAATAGCTAGAATTGTATACACGAGTCACCAGCCTCCAGATAAGACTGGTTTTCTGTTAGAGAATTTGGAAATACTAAAAAGCTGTTGAAGACATACTACTTGTAACAGAATCCCTCCTCTCCTCACTTGGTATAGCAAATGGCAGTGAGAGACTAGAACAGAACAGGGGCTCTTTTTTTTTTAATTGTGTAGAGGATGTGTTTAAAATTGAATTACTAATGAAAACGCTGAAAACTTACCTTTTTGGAAAATGTTTTATCATCTGCCTAGGCATAAGAACTGCCTTATTTCTACTGGAAATGGGGCCATCCATTTGAGAGAGTGGTATCTACTTACTCTATTACCTAATAGAAATATCCAGCAAGTTCTGGAAGATGGCGCTTTTCCTTCCACATCTGGGCAATACATGGTAAGAAGTAGCCTGAACTGGCTTGTTGTTTCCCCCATAAAATAGGGAGCCCTCTGATCAAGAGCAAGACCGCAGAGCTTTCAAATATGTGTGACATGTTTCTTTGTGCCAGACACAAATTTGGAAACAACCCTCTCCTCTGCTAAGTGTTCAGTGTTTATTTTGCTACCTTTTCCACAGTGAGAAGAGGTGTGGAAGGACAGAACAAACATCAGGGCCCTTTTGCAAAAGCTTTGTGATAGCCTCATATTGCTTCGGACAATCGATTGTAGATATGGTTTAAATGTACAGAAAATGGAAAGGCAGTGCCGTTGGGTGGGTGTGAGGGGGGTGATGGAATCTATTTTACAGTCTGAGTTTGGCATCAAGAGTTGGTGGCATATGTCTTGAGAGACAAAAGTTTTATCCAGACCTGGATAATTATATTTGCAGTGTAGCTGTAACAATTTCTTTCTAAAGATTGAGAAGAGTGTTATGCTTTAAAAAAATGTGTGCTATATGCTAATTAAACATGGCCAAGAAGTCATGAATTCTCTATGATCTTTATGGAAAGAAATCAATATCTGTATCTATTTCTATAAACCTCCAGGGCTTTACTCATGGATATTAGAATCCAGAAAGGTAGGCTTTTTCTGCTATGCTTCTGGTAGTAATGAGCAATCTGGGGTCAGAGAGAAGTCTCATGCAGAGTACAGAATAAAAGCATCACTAGGAACAATTGAAAACCTAATGCAGAATCAGATATTTGTAATACCGCTTAAAGCAAGGCTAATCTTCCTCTGGCATTTTCACGCTCAGGTAAGAGTCCCATTGTGTGGCGTCTTAGCCATGGATGTATTGCTGAGTTCCTAAAACCTCAGTGTTAATGCAAAGTATTACGGTTCCATGACACAGTGGGGGAATGCACAGATGGACGAGGCTCACTGGCTCAGCTGCCTACAAAACTGTGCCATCCACATTGTTTGACGGGATTGGCGCCTTTCACAAATACTGGCTTTGCTGAAAGTTAGAATTGGAGAACTTTACTGGTAACCCTAACATTAACTCTTAGTAATAAATGACATTGGTGGGTTTAAGCTCTCCTCTGACTGTTTTGTTTTTTCCACAATTGCTCACAGACATATATTCTAAGTTTCCTTACTGGAACTCACAAGAATATTTCCATCGTATCTGATTTTGTATCCAATGAAATTACCCCACAATAGACACTTAGCGGTCCTGCGCGGTATCTCAAAGCAATGAGCTTCAGATTCCTAACGTCTTTGGGTAGGTTTTCCTGCCAAGTGAGAAGAGCCAAGATTCAGTCAGCAAGGATATTAAAGAATAGCAACCTATGCTGGATTTCTGTGGCTATGAAGTTCATTGTTGAAAAGCCAGGGGCCAGTGGCTCACGCCTGTCACCCTGGCTACCCAGGAGACTGTGAGCTGAGGATTGAGGCTCAGAGCCTCAGGTTCAGTCAGGGCAGAGAAATTCATGAGACTCTTCTCTCCAATTAACCAGAATATACCAGGAAGTAGAGGTGTGGCAGTTTAAGAGTCAAAGCCAAATGAGAGTATGAGGCCCTGAGTTCAAACCTCCATCAATACACACACACACACACACACACACACACACACACACACACACACACACACACACACACACACACACACACACACACACACACACACACACACACACGATGATTCCACCTCTGATTCTTCCTCCGATGATGCCACCTTTTCCCTGAAGTGCTGGGGTTTCTAATATTACAGTTGTGGATTTCTGCCCTGCCGTTGGTGCAGGATCACTAACACTTTAGCCTGGTCTGATGAAGCATGTAAGTCTACATTATTTCCCAAAGTCCCAGAAAAATTCTGACTTGAATAGCAGTTCCCAAGCTGAGAGAGAGAGAGAGACAGAGAGAGAGAGAGAGAGAGAGAGAGAGAGAGAGAGAGAGAGAGAGAGAGAGAGAGAGACAGAGAGAGAGACAGAGACAGAGAGAGGAAGAGACTGAAAACGTGATACTTCTCTTCAAAAATTAGAGCAAACTCATGGAGAATCCTGTAACTTCACAGGAGAACGTTCTCAGAAAGCTGTCTTTACTCTGGCCCAGCTAGCCAAACCAGCAACCACTCATCTCATCACAGATGAAAGTCAAACCTAGAATTCTTTTTTTTTTCTTTTCTTTTGTTCCCTTATGGCGGTTCTATTTCATTTAATCCAACAGAGATCATTGTTGGTTCCTTAACTGCCTTAGAATCGGTTTCAGAGTGGTGGGATGTGATCTGAAGGACTCCAGGAAAAAGGGCTTCAAAACCGTGCTCCCTGCCTGTCCTCTTGTTGAGAAGTCTTTTCTTGTGCGCCCGTGGGGAGTAAACTCAGCAAATGTCTGCTCTTTGATAACGGGCGCACAGACCTTCTCCGTGTGTCCAGGTTCCTGCTGAGTCAGGAGAAAGGAGATGACAGAAGATGGTGTCTTGGCATCCTGTGCCAGCCCAGGCTGCGTGTTGAACACCATCCCTGGGCAGAGCTCTTGGAAGGTCAACTCTGACCCTTTGCAGGTGGCTCTTTTCATACGAGGCAGCTCCACAGATCTGGTGGGGAAAGGCTCCTTTCCATGGCAGTGTTCCACTTAGAATGAGATGATATTGGCCTACATGCCTGGAGCTGCATCCCTCTTCCATTTAGGTGGATTGTGCACCCCGAAGAACCAGCCTGGGTCACTCAGCGGTGTCTCCTGGGGCCATGCACCATGGTGGTGACAAAACAGGCCAGCAAGCCACAATGGGCAAACTGACCCATCTCTTTCAGCTTCCTCATTATGAAGCGTAGATTTTACCACCACTTGGAAATCTTTGTGTTCTTTTTTGTTTTTGTTTTTGTTTTTTTTTTGAAGAATTGCTGTTTCTCCCAGCATGATGGAGCACGTTGTGTGTATTTTGCATGATTGTAGAAGGTCCGCTTTTCAGGTTTATTTCCAAGTTCAATATCATTCATGTCTTGCTTCAGCAGCAAGCATTACAGAAAAAAAAGACATCACCCAAATATCCAATTTCAGCCACATCTCCTTGCCACCACTGAAATCTACCACTAGAGATTTTTCTACTAGAGCTCACATGTATTTACACCTTCTGACTTGGTTTATTATTTATTGAAATAATATAAAAAACTGGATAATAATGATTATGGTTTACCCTGGGTAAAACAAGTTTTTCCTGTAGCAGAAGTCAAAACAGACATATACTGATGACTTTGTTTAAAACAAAGAATCTTGTTAATCTTGAACTTTCAAGTGTGGATGGATTTTCAATATATTTTTCTAAAAGCACCTTCCATGTATGCTAACACATGGAGACTATATTCTGAATTAGGATTTATCTTAGAAAAAAGAGGATAGAGAATTTTTTTTCCTTTTGCCGCATGTTCAACAAGAAATCAGTTTGGTTAGATTTGATGAAGGAGTGAATTTTCTAGATACTTGTCGAAGTATATCACCAGATTCCTAATGTGTTTGTGGTATGTTCTCTGCAAAGTCATCAAAGAATAAGTGAGTGAGAAATTCTCTGGTTTTGTCGGGAGCAAGAGTGGAATCAAACTGTACTTTGATTTGCATCAGATAATTGCTTGATTGTCTTATTGTTTTTTGGCCTTCTCCTGTTCAATTGATCTGAGATTTACCATATGAATGTAACCCCCAACAGTTCCCTGATTAACCATCTGGATGTAACACCTGGCGGTGCCCTGGTCTCAAGAAGGGATATAAACTTTGAGTTGAGAATAAACGGGGCGCTGCAGTTTTTGCCTGGGCTGCAGACCTCCCGGACCCGATGTGTTTGTCTCTCTTCTAATTTTTCCAGTCCCTGCCCCCTATTTCAGGAACCCCAATTTGCTGCCGGTAGGCCCCGGCATGGCTTCACATTACATTGTAGTTATTTAGTCTTCAGAGGGGTGAGAATACATATACAAGGTCATTAATGTGTATGGATGACCCCAGTAGAAAACCGTATGCCAGATCCTATAAACAGCTATAAATTGTCAGAGAAACAAGAGTTCATAACGGCCTTGTGCTCAGCTAAGCACCACTTTCTCTGTGGTAGTTAACCTTTGCCTGCTGTAGTAAATTAATGCAGATCTAGGTGAAAAAAAATCACACTCCTATGCAAAAATCACTCTGGAAACCAAATGCATAATATGAAAAGACTAGCAGTGACTTGACCCCTGCAGTTTGGGATAGGAGAGAGGCTTGTGGCTGCTCTGGACAGGGGAGGAGACACATTTTACTGAGGAAGGCTGCAAAACTCACATCTTCAGTTTTTCAGCTAAAAATCTGCCACAGCCGAAGAATGGCGGTGTATGTTCTAAACAGAAGACAGTCAGGTGTTGCCACCAGTTTTAGTAACACCCCTTTATTACTGAAAGTGCCTCCGGTAACTGCCCAAATTGCCAATTTGCACTAAATAAAATGTCACTTTGTGAATAAATTAGGCATTTTATGCTGTCTCCTGTATGTCTAATGACAGCCGTCGTAATATAATGTCTGCGTGGCTCTGGAGACTGGCTCTGGAAGTCATCACACCTGTGGCTTCGGAGAGATTGAAGGAAGTTGTTTTGTTGTGTTTTTCTACTCTTCACTCGTTCACACGGGTGAAATGTCTCTGGTTTTCAAGGGAAGAGGAGAAAACTGTCACTAGAGTATTTCTGAACACACCTCTAGGCTTTCCCCAAACCTCCTCACCCTCTCTGTCTCCCCATTCTCCTTCCCCCCACCCCCTTACCCTTTCCTCCATTCCCTCCGCCTTCCTCCCCCTCTTCTTGCCTCTCCCTTCCTCTCTCCCTTACTCCCTTTCCCACCTCTTGTCTTTCTCCTCCTTTCTCCCCATCTGTCAATTTATATAAGGTTAATTGTTACCTGGATGCACTTTCCATGTGTTTATCAATCAATATTAAAGTGAAATGTCAAAATGTGTCACCACTTAATTGCACACAGTCATTGTCAGCAAGCACTGGATATCCTGATGGGTCTCAGTGGATCTCATCTCATCATGGTAGCCAAGCCTTGCCGGGGGAAATGTGCCGTCCTTCCTCTCTGAGGAGGACGGCAGTCCAACTTCCAGGAGGCTGTGCTTTTGCTTTTTTGCCCATAGTCTAACTGTACGCCTCATTGGTATATCCCAGTAGGTGTTCCCCACAGAGAGCCCCGAGTCTCGGGAAATATCACCCAATTCCCATCCAAGAATGGTTGGTAGGTTTCATCGAGAAGGAGTTGTGAGAAAGGACGTCGTCTTTGGTGGCAGGGAGATACGATTATTACTCAAATTAGGCTTTGAGAGAGCCTCTAACCATCATGCAAACAGTACAAAGAGGTGACAGGAAATTCTAGGCAAATTATGAAAACTAGAGCTTTGACCAAAGTTTCCAAATCTTTTTTTTTTTTTGCCTCTACCTGGGGAACACAAGAGTCCATTTCTTTGGATACTGGCTGCCAAAACTACAAAGGAAAGACCAGTAAATATAAAGGTTTGACTTCATCCATTGTCGACTCCTACAATTCTAAATTGCCTCTAATTTCCTTCTTTATACATGCAGTGTCGGAATGGCTGCGTTTCACAGACCTTGCTTTCCCACTAATTAGTTGCTAGAATTAAGTTTGTAGCTACTGAGCTGAAATATTTTAAGGAAAATGTGTCATGTATCAGAAAAAAAAATAATTGAAATGCATACTTTGAAGAAAACACTTTGACCTTGTCTGCTATGTTGTAATCATTTGGATCCTTGTTTCCAGTGATATAGAAATGACTTAGACAAGCGTCAGTGTAGATTTATTCTAAGGATTCTGAGGTCACCAATGAAACTGGGGGAAAAATCCCTGAGGCAAGTAGCTTAAACACATTTATGACTTTCTTCCCGTATCTTCTCACTCCTTTCCATCAGACAAGGTTGGTCTTCTCTTTCTTTTCTTTCCCTTTTAGTTTCTAAGACGCTCTGTGTTTGATTCGGCAGTTTTCTGAGGGAACACGCCTGCCAATACTCTCCAAGCTTCTCTGAACACCTTCTATCTTTTAGTTCCAGAGCTTCTAGAAAAACAATCGCTACTGTTATTACCAGAATCTATCAGACAATCCTATCATCCACCCTCTGGAGACTGGCAAGTGTGCAATGATCAACTCTGGTGACGAGATGCACTGTCCTTGTCTCTCATCTAATAGTTCCCACAAATAGCATGTATCTACATGAAGAGCTAGGAGAAATCGCCACAAAAGGAAGGGTTTGGTGAACAGTTCCATAGCGATGCACTGTACACATTCCAAAAGATAAAATTTATAAAATGTCCCACAGAATATTGACCGAAACAGAGAGCAACAACTAAAGCATATGATTAGGTAATTTTGCATGTAACCTTGGGAGAATAATCCAATCCTAACTTAATCCCCCAGACTTAACATTCAAATGTTTAGGAACTCATTGACAGGTATCACTTTTCTAAGACGGTACTAGAAACCCATGTGTGGATCGCTTCTCTCCAGTTTATTTATATGATGCATATTGAATGTACGGGCTCATAGCTGCAGAATTGGGAGACAGTCTCCTGGGACAATGAACGTGTCCACAAGTAAATGTGGTATGTGGGAGATACACAGATAGAAACATGGACAGGTTGGCACGCTAAGAGAAAGAACCCAGCTCTCTTAAAAATGGAATGGCTTTCTGGAGGGCACGTACTCAAATCCAAGGCTCCAAAAATCAGGCAGTCAGGTAAAGATGTGGAAGACGAGCCCAGGGATTCCGAGGGACGTTCCTGAAGGCTCCCCCAGGAAAAGAGTGTGAGCGGGAGCGCCCTGGCCTGTTAGGATCCAGTTTCTGCCTTCCAGAAGCCAACCCCAGAGTAGTAGTTTCCAAGGGAGAGGCCCTCCCCTCATCCAGGTTATTCTTGTGGAAAGAACACAGAATTGTCCTTTCCTGGAACGTTCTCATGTGAACAGTTGTGTTGGGCAGAAGGTGCCACCCTCAGGCTGCCTTGCCTAGAAGCCTGGCCTTTCACTCGCCCCGCGTCATTTGTCTTTCCTGTGGGAATTCCAGTGCCCGTGACTGACCCGTTTCCCTTTCTGCTGGAATCTGTGCTTCTCATGATTAAATATGCCATCTGAGGTCTTTCCTCCTGGGAAGGCTCAATTCCTTGACATGGGAAAGGTGTGGAACTTGGTTTCTGTCAGTCTAACCGTCTCTTCCGCCCCACTCACGAGAGGGAGAGCCATTCTCCCTGAAATACCCCGATCTCAACTCTCTATTGGATCCCTGAAAGATGGTTAATAAATCAAGGGCTGCCAACTCCATAGCAATGGCACATGGAAAAAGTCTGCTTTCTTCTGTGAGTTCCAGAGACCTCCCTTTCAAGAAGAAATAACAGGGTTTTGTTTTATCACGGTCTTGGGAGGAAAATGTGATTTTTTTGTCTTGAAACTATTTTAAAGTCACAATCTCAGGGACCTCACCAATACCCAGTAATAAAATGTATTGGCTTTGAGCTGTCATGAGAAATCGGTCCATGAAATTAAAGTCTAACAATTTAATGAAAATCTATCTAAGAGTTTAAAATATATATAAGAATTAATTATCTGTTCCTTGTTCTTGATGGTTGGTTTGCTTTAGCTAACACCTGAGCCTCTTATTTGCCAAGAAAGAAATAAAATGACCATTAGTGGAATAAGAATTCTTTTTTTTTTTAATCATCCTGCTTTCCAAATTCAACTCTTCGATGTTCTAGAAAAAGGCTGTATTTGTGCCGGGGCCCCTTCTTAATAAAATAGTGTGATACTCATTTACTGGAAAGAACCCCTGCCTTCCATTTAGCAAATACTTGTTAAATTATTCGTCTAGACCAGTTGATTCTATTTTCCTCATCCGCTAGTTAAGAAGTAAAGCCAGAGCAATTTTTCTTTCCTTCTTGGCGTTGTGTCTGTTTTCTGGATTGCTGCTGACAGGCAGAGCAAAACAACAAAGCCACCATCATCGGAAGAGATGTACGAGGATGATGATGGTGATGATGATGATGGTGATGGTGATGATATGATGATGTGATGATTATGATGATGGAGATGATGATGATGGTGATGGTGATGATGGTGATGATGGTGAAGATGATGATGATGATGATGATGATGATGATGGTGATGATGGTGATGATGATGAAGATGATGATGGTGATGATATGATGATGTGATGATTATGATGATGGAGATGATGATGATGGTGATGATGGTGATGATGATGGTGATGATGGTGAAGATGATGATGATGATGATGATGATGATGATGATGGTGATGATGGTGATGATGATGATGAAGATGATGATGGTGATGATATGATGATGTGATGATTATGATGATGGAGATGATGATGATGGTGATGATGGTGATGATGATGGTGATGATGGTGAAGATGATGATGATGATGATGATGATGATGATGATGGTGATGATGGTGATGATGATGATGATGATGATGGTGGTGATGGTGATGATGATGGTGATGATGGTGAAGATGATGATGATGATGATGATGATGATTCTGATTCTGATGATGATGGTGATGATGATGATGATGATGATGATGGTGATGATGATGGTGATGGTGATGATGATGATGATGGTGATGATGATGGTGATGATGGTGATGGTGATGGTGATGGTGATGGTGATGATGATGATGGAGCCTTGGCATCAACAGTGTCAGGTTCCCAATAAATATCCATAGTAACTGCTCAAATACTGACTCATTTTGTGCTCTAAATTCCTCCCTCTGTCCGCCAATGTGCACTTCGACTCTCCCAGCCTGAAATCTGCCCCCTCGTTTCCCCCATCCCCTCCATCTTTCCTCTACCTGTGTGAGAACCTGGGCTGTCCTCTCCTGTCAGTTCTCTTGCTTTTGGACTAAGCCTCTCAAGTAAGGTATATGCTAGTTGGGAGTGTGGCTCTGCCTTCCTGGTTTCCATGTTCCTGTGAATAGAACATGCTTCTTCTCCCTTCCTGAAGGAGGGACGAGCCATGACAGTACACCTCACACGTAACTGTTACTGAGCCAAAATCTTGCTTGGTAAATGTAATCCGGGACTCGTTCTTGAAAGCATTTGGGTAGACCCTGTGGCTTCTGGAAGGTTCTGCCTCCGTGACAGATGCTGGGTTCTTATGCATTCCTTTCACAGATTTGCTGAGGAATTCGTCCCTGTGATGTTGTGCATATCGATACGGTAATTAACCACACAGAATGTATCCACAGTGAAGACGGACATGTGACATGGCGGCAGGCAAGGTTTGGTCCTAACAGATTACTGAATTCCTTTACGCAGAACCTCTGGAGCTGACACAGTCACAGAAGACGTATGCTGTTTCACTGGATGCCTAAGCACAGGGAGCTACAGAGGAGGAAAATGTAACGACTATAGCTTCACCTCCCTGCTTCAATATGAACTTTACTCCTCTTCCCTCCTAGATGTGCAGGGTTCCATAAGAGAGGTACTTAGATCTTGATTCTTCATGGATATTTGTCCATTCCTCACGTCATCAGAGAATGATAGAGTTCCCCCAATCTCTATTCCCTGCACCTTCATCAGGCCAGGAATTGTGGTTGCATTTCTTGTCCTCTCAGAACCACTGCAGAATGATGGCTGTGCTGTACACGTCACCCTTGAATCTCAGAAGAGCTTCCATCCCGCTGATTATTTCACTTTCGGTTTTTCTTCTCATAGCCTATATACAGACATATACATATTTTTTTCCTTGCTTGCTCTTGGAAATATTGGAGGAGGTACTATGAAACCTGCATGATTTCACGAGGATATTTGACGCGATAGAAATGGAGATTCAATCCAAGGAAACCTAGCAGTGGGCAGAGAACACTTGTGGAAACTACATGCAAAGAGATTCTTTTTTCTTAGAACTAGTGTGTCCATTCTGGCAAGGGGATTTCCTAAGGCGATTTGATTCCATCTCCATGTGGAAACACACAGTAAGAGTGCTGCTAAAAGGGGAATTGCTTCCAGTGATACTAATAGTATAGGTCCATGTTATGCTGGTTATCAAATTGTTAGTTATCCTTACCAATGAATTACTGTGGCTAAGACACAAATCTGAAAGATTTTAAAACTTCCTCAGGTAAGACCCAGAATCACAGCAAACCAGGGACTGGATAAATGGGATTGCCTCAGACGGAGGAATTCCAGCATGGCAAAGGACATAGCTGACAAGAGAAATAGAAAGCCTGCCGAATGGGAGAAGACTTTTACCAACTAAGGTTTCATATCTAAAATATACTCAGAGCTCAAAAAGTTAAGCTTCTCCCCCCAAAAAAGAAAAAAAAATACAAAGCAACAGCAGGCCAGTGAATAAATGGGTTAAAGACTTAAAGAGAGAATTCTCACAGGAATAAATAAGAAACCATGAAGATTTACTGTTGTCTACTCCATAATTTTATTTATTATTTAATTTCCAATAAATACAGTACAGACTTTCTAAACAGCTGACTTCTGGTAGAAGATGTTAGTGCTAAATTCAATCATTAAATACACTGATGTTACCTGAATCCATAAAATATTCTTTTAAAACAAGGTTTATTGTATCCCTTCTTCAAGGAGTCTTGGGTAGCTCTACTGGGGCATCTTTGCATGGGCATATACGCTCTCATTTTTCAGTTTGTTTGAAGAAATGACTTCAGCTCTGCTTTCCCGTGTTGGAATCGCCTTGAGCTCTGGAACTTACGCGTGAAGCTTTGTGAGGGAAATGGTTGGGCTAGGGTCTGTGCTGTTTCCCCTCTTTGAAATGCACAGCAAGTGTGATAATTACTGAATGTCTATGTTTATACAAAACATCCCAAATATAGACATTTGCTACTATCAACATATACGCCAGCTTTCATAAATGCACCCAATGTGTTTAGTAATTAGCACTGAAATTATTTCCATGAACTTGTGTGTGCATGTTGAAAATTCTATCCCACCCAAAGCAAGTCCCATCCAAACTGAGAGAGAGAGAGAGAGAGAGAGAGAGAGAGAGAGAGAGAGAGAGAGAGAGAGAGAGAGAGAGAGAGAGATTGAATGCATTCCACTTAAGGTTGTTTTTTCCTAGAAGACCTTGCTCCTCCTGTGTTCTTACATGTGTAATATTTCATTTTGTTCCAAACCTACCCTGGTTTGATCACTGATTCGCTCTCTTTTATTTCAGCATGTCAACTTTTTAACCTTCGTAGCTCAAAATATCACACAGTCCGGCAAGGACTTAGTGGGTGAGCTGGGTAAGGGGTGTTTTGCTTTATTGATGATGAATGAGAGGTGATTGAACCCTTCCTGTTGTCAAGATTCTCCCTGGCAACAGGGAGGGCCCTTAGGATATGATTTAGGATGACTTTTTCATGAGCCAGAGAAGGTGATTCTGACTGCTTTCTGTCTGTCTTAGCAGAGATGGGCTCAGTGAAGACAGGCAGCACACACAGTTATTGTCACAAGGGCGTGCTGGCGTCTGAGCAGAGCCTCTTCCCATACTGTGGGTTGATGGATGATCTTGGTATTTGATCCATTGCCAAGTTGGACCCTTTGTGATGTCTTCATGAATTCGCTCAACTCTTCCCTTCATACCAACCTTCACTGAATGGCTCCCTGTGTTCATTTGATGCCCATTGGTATCGGGTTGGCCAACACAACACAGTGGCCAAGTTGTGATTCTCCACGTATAGGAGCTGCTTTCTGAGGCCCTGGGGATTCACTGATATTTATCGAGTGCTTGTTAGTCTGTCGCTCTGCATGGTCCCCTGTTGAATGTATTCTGCCTGAAATAGAAAGGCTCACCACGGGCTCTGGGCACAGGCCTCTATCGGACCCTTAGGAGGAAATGGCTTTCCTCCTCTCCCAAACCTCACTCCACACGTTTTTCTCTTTGCATCCATTTGAGAATGAAGTTCCATGGTAACCCGTGCGGACCTCAGGGCTCCATGTGCTTATTCCCAGTTTGGTTAACTGATGGTCAAGATTCCGTCACTCAGAGTCCATGGTGACCCTCTGAGGGAGAAGAGCTGAGCGGATTGGGCGGGGGGAGCTTTTGGAGGAACGGAGAGGGAAGATTGGAAACAGAGGTGGAGTGCAGAGGACAGAGATCCATGGGTGACACGATGGTGTGTACACGTGTGAGATGTCCAGCAGAAAGGTCGCACGTGTGATTAATCACCACCATGCCTCTATAGGAGATCAAAAATCATTCCTAAATGAAGTGCGGGACAGAAACAAGTCCTTTCGCGTCTGCATTCAACAGTGTGAGCTCCACCACGGGCTTTCTCTTGTGAGCCTGCCATGAGAGCACATTCTTCAATCTAGACCCTCACGTGGGTTGGAGGATAGGAACTCCGTTCTGAAACCACTCGCCGGTGAGACGTTTGTATATGCTTAAATACTGTGGCACATTCATGTGGCTAGCCAGGAATTAAAAACAAAATTCCTTGTTGTCTTTTCCCTTTCTTTGAGGAAAACCTGTACAATGTAATAGAAAATAGAACGGCAGAAAAGACGAGTTTAAAGAATGGCACGTTAGATTTCTGGTTTTCTAACCGGGAGCTACTGAAGAAGGTTGTGGCCTGGTGCTGAGGGCTCTTGTCTGTAGTCCTAGCTACTCAGGAGTCTGAGATCTGGGGATCGTGGCTCCAGGTCTGCCTAAGACTCTTGTCTCCAAAGCAGACCAGAAGTAGAGCTGTGGTTCGAAGCGGTAGAGGGCCTGCTTTGAGCCCAAGAGCTCAGGGACAGCACCCAGGCCCTGAATTCAAGCCCCACAACGACACAACAACAACACAAATGGTAGACAGGTGATGTATGCCCACTGGGTATCACATCCATCTCTGCCTCAGGCTCTCAGGACGAGTCAGACTGCACGGAACGGGAGAGCAAGCAGCCGCATGGGCACGCTGAGTATCTCTCTGAGGAAGGTTAAAGGAGGAGCTATGGCTTACACACGCGTGAGCAGGTGCCCTGCCAGCAGGCCAGCCTCAGAGGCTTTAAAGAAAGCAACAGTGTGTGTGTGGGGGGGGGATCCAGCATGTGTGCTTTATTCCCCCAAGAAATAGCATCCAGCGAGGTAACTTAAGATCAGAAAACCAGAAAACAGTGACCCTGTGAGCCTGTCCAAGTTTCTTTCCATACTGATAATTTGAGGAAGAAAAGTTCCCACAGAGTCACAGAGCAGGACAAAGAGGATTGTGGTTTAAACAGTACAGTGGGAGCTGGGGAGCTTGAAGAATAAGGACGGCTGCCGTAGTGAACTACCCAAAGCCACACCACAGTAAACTTTCTTTTTCTTCCTTTCTCCCCCTGCCCACCGCAGGATTAGTCTCCACACAAAGGGGCAGGTGCTTTTGAGGATTGTGGTCATGGACCTTCACATCCTGATAATGTTCCTAATTGATTTCGGCACCCAGACACCAGTCAAGATGGCTTCCCTACAGAGGGACAATTGTAGCTTTAGGGTGTGTGTGTGTCAGGGAGCTTGAACTTGGCTTCAGCTCAAGGCTACCGCCCTACCCTTGAGCCAAGCCCCACTTCCCGGTTTCCTAGAGTTTAATTGGAGATAAGAGTCTCAGGTCCTTTTGTGCCCAGGCTGGCTTTGAACCTTGATCCTCAGATCGCAGCCTCCTGAGTAGCTAGGATGACAGGTGTGAGCCACCTCACCCATGCTAGGTGTTTTGGAGGGATTTTGTGTGTGTGTGTGTGTGTGTGTGTGTGTGTGCGCGCGCACGCGTGTGTGCGTGAGTGTAGTTTAATGTTTGTTTTGTTGGGTGCTGGAAATACGATGCTGAGCTAAATGCATTGCTTCATGCATGTTCTTTTCAACTAATTCACCTAAAACAGGCCCCGCACATTTCAAATAACAATAACCACACAGTTGGTCGGTCAGCTTCCCTGGGAGCTGAGACACCCAGGAAGACAGCACACACAGGAGCTAAGGTCCCCATGATAGGAAATGGAGGAGGAGCCCATCTTCTCCAGGGAGGTGGGCGAGCAGAGGGTGGAGCCTGCAGACCTGAAGGAGCCCTAGACAACGCTCTGTGCCCACCATTCCCCTCAAAGGCGGCAGGCCTGGGAGAAGAGAGCTCTGATGATGTTCCGGGAGACACTAGACAGTGTTCTCTGATCTGAGCTACTCCTCGACCTTGCTTATTTTAATTTTGATGGTGGTAAGTGGTGTTGGAAATCAGAGCGTGAGATCTGCAAGAGACCTTGCTTGGATTCTGAAGTGTTGGATTTTGACCAAAACCTGTTGTAGTTGCCGGTGTGGTGGTTTCTTTCCATTTTCTTTTTTATGGCTGACCTTAGACTCAGGATCCCCTGATGTCCTTCCAGGATACTTAGCTTTTGAGGACTGCACTCACCATACCTGGCCAACAGCATTTTATTTATTTATTTTTTTGCAAAAGAACTAGTGGATGGGTTATCCTTCAGCCATATAATATAACACAAAATTTTCCAAACCACCACAAGTATAATATCCAAAGTACTATAGCGTGTGCTTATTAATATAATATACAGTAAGAAGCAAATAACCTATGAGAAAGATGAAAGGCCCCAGTGTGTTGTGCATTGCTCTGATATACTATTATTTAACATTTGCTGGGATGAGGAAACAGTACATGTTCACCAGATGGTGGTGAGATAATTAACTTAAAACTGCACAAAATGATGCATCTCTATTCCAACATTGTGACTTACCCAGAAAATAAATTCTAATCGAAATAAAAATATCCACAATAAATAGTAAAAATATAGTCAAATATACTTACATATGCACTATTGAAGAAGGCCTTGGGTGTATATGAAATCAAAATTAGGAACCAAATCATGTTTTTTTGGTATGTTTCATATATGTATAACATTAAATTTAATGTTATCACCACGTAGTTATATCCTATATGACAGAATTAACTGGACATGAAATATAAAAAGCATATTTACAATTTATGATATAAAATGTTCCTGTCCTTTAGAAACTAATTGGACTTTAAGCCATTGAGAAAGAGAAGAATGTAGTGATATAGAAATGGTCAACAGACCTAGATATGCTATGCTCGAAGAGCAATATGTTTCTTGAAATGTTATAAAATGCAACAAAATCAATATAATGTGACTAGCCCAAGATACCTTAGAAAGAGACTTCCAGGAGTAAAACAGCAAAGGCTATCACTGTTTCAACAAGAAAGGTACTCATTTCCTCACGTGCATAACTGTAGACCCTCTGTAGCTCACCTTTACAATATAATTTTTAAAAAGAAAGATACATACCCACCAATAAATCAAACTCCTGGTGCTTTTATCCACTCATTTCCATGACTGATACCCTCTTATATTGTAGAAAGGTGCCATCTCTAATTTTGCTACAAGACTGGGGCCCGTGTTTCTTTGGAGAGGGTCTTTTTTTAATTATTTTTGATTTCAGTTAAGGATGTGCAATCTTTCTGAGCAACGTGAACAGGAAGAAAACACACTGCCAGCCAGAGGGCTTTTTTTTGGTGCACATTTCCCTTAAGTGACCCACAGAGGGGTATGAAGAAGGAATCAAGGCCCAGACCTGCATGCCTGTGGCGGGTGAACCAAGCCAGTGGTCCTAATAAGCTTTCTTCATCCAAATGACGCTCTGGTTGTTGGGAAAAATGGAAGGTGGCGAGGCGAAGGTGGAGAGTGGGTAGCTTCGGGGGTCTAATGCTCTACAATCCATTCGGAAGAAACACCCAATGTTTACATTTTTATCTGTTGATATTTTAATTAACAATTTAAGTGTAATGTTTGCTCTGTGAGTTCAATTGTGGGGGGGGGGAACTCTGCAAATAAACAGCAGTTCCCTCTTGGACAATCACTCCGTAAATTAGCTTACTTTGTCAATAAAGTGATGCCTATCAAGCTCTTCAAAGCAGCAGGGTTGAGGATGTTCATTTACTCAAACAGTAGGCTCTACCATTCGAGTTGGTGGCTGGTGTTAATTAGAACGGCCGTGTGCCGCCGAGCCCGAGTTTTTCCCAAATCCTGGGAACTATCAGGCCATTAATAAATTAAAGTACCCGTTTCTGTTTGTGTTCTTCTGTAATCTAATTGAATCTTGTTTGGAGCAATACCGCCTAGAGAAGCATTTGAGGACTGGTTTGTCAGTTCCACCTGGCTGTGTTGAAACAGTCCCCAGACACATCTCCTGTATTCCTCCAACATTTTACCGTAGGTACAGCGGGGCAGGCCAAAGTCCTGGAGAAGTTTGGGATCTTTTTTATTTTTTGTCTTTTGCTGGTCCTGGGGCTTGAGCTCTGGGTCTTGGCACTATCCCTGAGCTCGTTTTGCTCACCGCTGGCATTCTACCACTTGAGCCACAGGGCTATTTCTGGCTTTTCCTGTGATTAATTGGCGATAAGAACCTCACAGACTTTTCTGAGCAGGCTAGCTTCGAGTCACAGTCTTCTGTTCTCGACCTCCTGAGTAGATAGGATTATAGGTGTGAATCACCAGTGCCCAGCTTTGGGGTCATTTTTTTTTTAAACTTGAATTTCTGTTTTAAGGGCTTTGAAAATGGAAATGCTTTACAGTCTCCCAGAGCAAGACTTGGAATCTGAGTTGATGCCATGCGACTCAGAGAGTATGAGGACATCCACAGCGAGGATGTGCTACTCAAGTTAGATAATCAGAGGGTGATGTAGACAAGAACCCAGCACCAGGGAGAAACGGGGGTATGAAGCTCAGGCCCCTAGTTCCACTGGGAAAGCCTTTCCCTCCCACCAGGATTTCTAGCCTAGACAGAATGCCTTCAGTTCTCTAGACCACCTTGCCTTGGGAAATACAGTCCCATGCCCTGGAACTTCCCATAGTGCTGGCATTTAGAAGGAACAGACCTAACACGAGGTCTGTATTTCTCTGCTGGCACATTTAATATTCAGTATTAACTTTTTCATTGCATTTTCATTCAACTCTGTACCTTCTTCATGTCCTACACGCCTTCCTGAAAGCTTTTGTTACTAAAAATAAATAAATTAATTAATTAAATAAAATAAAATTGAAGTTAGGCACAAATTGGGCTCATGCCTGTAACTTCATCTACTTAGGAAGGTGAAATTTGGACAAAGCTTGAGGTCAGCCAGGCAGAATAATTAAAAAGCTCACTAGAAAAATGTCCCCAAGAAAACAGGAGAAGAGGTAAAACTGTTCAAAAAGAAATATACTCATTATGTGACTTAGGTAACTGCCACCCTTCTGTATAACCTTTACAATAACAATGTAAATAAGAGGGCCGGGAGTTTGGCCTAGTGGTTAAAGTGCTTGCCTAGCATGCATGAAGACCCGGGTTCGATTCCTTGGTACCACATACATAGAAAAAAGCCAGAAGTGGTGCTGAGGCTCAAGTGGTAGAGCTCTAGCCTTGAGAAAGTCCAAGGACAGTGCTCAGGCCCTGAGCTCAAGCCCAGGACTGGCAAAAAAAAATGTAAATAAGAAAGTCTCCAAAATAACTAGAAAAAAAAAGAAACAGGGCTGGAGGCATGGCTCGCAAAAGCCCAGCCAAAGCAAGGTAGTGGAAGACATGCGAAGTCCTGAGTTTGAATGCTAGTAAAACAACCACAAAAAATTTTTATAGGTCAAACAGGAATTAAAATTGCAGTTTTCCTTATTTTTTGGCCTGCTTAATAATTCCAGTCTTCCTTTGAACTATTAGCTCCTCATTTTTACTCTTAATGTTGGTCATTTGATTGATGGAACAGTTGTAACTGATTTTGTAAGATTATTATACCTTAGTGGGTACCAAAAGCTAAAGAATTCTATTTTTTTCCTCTTTAATGAGTAGAAAACTGGAAGAAATTGTACAGAAGTACATGGAAACAATTATACTCCCGTATCTAATTTCCTTGAAAGTATTTCTTGCATTTGGCTTTAGACAATAGAATTTGTCATGTTAATGGATTTTAGACTCATTAGCTTCTGATTTTTATGTACTCCTGAATTCACACTCCCCCATAGATGGAGTCCCTGTCTAGGAACCCATGTGGCACCTCACAGTCACAAAATGTCACTGAAGAGAAAGCCAGGGAAGAACACTCTTGAGAAGACGACCAGATGTTACCACCATCCAGTATGCATGGAAATCAAATTTATTTTCTAAATCATGGGTTGTAACTGAAACACAGAAATCCACTGATGCCTTGGTGTTTCTGCATTTCTTCTACAGGACAATTCCGTACTTAAATGGCCTTTTTGTGAGTCCCCTAATTATGTGGAAATCTGTGTGTGTTTGTAGACCATAGGGAGAGGACTGTCTACTGTCTCTTACCTAACTGGTGGGGAAATCAAGACATTCCCGGAATTAAATTCCTAATGAAATGTTGTGAGTTGTGAGGAGACAGCCAAATTATTTGTGTCTGCTACTAAATGCTTGAAATTTGCAAAACTTATCTGCAGTCTTTTTGTAAAAAAAAATTAACTTGAAAAAACAAAGAATGTTACCGTCACAAATACAAATCAAGTTTCATATAAGCAATTCCCATAGCCTAAGAAAATGCTTGCAACTCTATCCATAGGTACATATTAAAAGACAATTCTTAACCAATTTGGGCTAAAGTTGATTAGATTCCATCTCAGCTTATGGCTGGGCATTCTGATGCACTCTTATTATGCCAACTTGGGGGTTAGGGATTGAGGGAACCACAATGATTGCCTGAAAGACAGAGAAATCATCATTATCATTAATAATCATTGTATTTGCTCACATGATTCATTTCCATTTGCCTTTTTGAAAGATGCAGTTTGTATTATGAAACATAATTCTAATTCTTGATATTTCTTTTTTAAAAAGCATAACTTTATTGTTCTTACTAAGTTGTTATACAGAGGGGTTACTGTCTCTAATTCAAAGTTGAATCAGGAGGCGTTTCTTACATTTAACACAGTGCTCCAGACATTAAAAAGAAATATATTTGGTGCGTATTTGAACTAGGAAAAAAAAATACTAAATGGGCCAATCACATGTATTGTCATGGTTGATTGCTGAAGTGTCTTATTCTAAGTAGGATGAAAGATCAGAATTTCACCACTGATAAGAGTTGCTGTATACATGCAAACTTCTTGTCTCATGGCTCTCAGGCATTAGTCCCTCAAATGAGAATGAGATTTATTTTTCTTAAAAAAACTATTCTTTCTGAGTTGGAACTAATTTTGTGACATTCAGGGGGTAATGATACATTAATTTTTTTTTGTTTATCAAGATTTGTTAGCGGGAGAGGGGGCTACTCTGTCTGTTGTGAATTATGTACTTCTATATAATATCAGAGATTGGTGGGGAATGTTGCTGGCCTGAGGCATGGGAAAGCTAAAGAATTGATTTGGTTTTAAAGGATCTTGTAAACAAATGTAGACAAAGTGTTTATAAAGGCCCTTGGAGAATATTGAAAAACATAGTGAGGTGATAATGCTAGTTTTAAACATGTAGCCATTAATAGGAGGCATGAGCAATGCCTTCCTATTTGTTTTGTGACAATTAATGCTGGTATTGGATGGTGGGAAATATATAAATTCAACTTCAATATGTCAGTACCCACTAAGAGATGCTAGTGTCTGGAAAATATATATATACATGTAATATATAAATATAATATGTATATATTTACCTAAATATATATTTATTGTAATAACATATAAATACATAATTATATGTATAACTATATTTTATCTATAACTTTATATATAAATATAAATATATTTACATGTTTATACCTAAGTAAAAATAATGTTTAAATATAAGTATATTCAAATAAATATAAACATGAATATATTTAAATATGACTAAGTATATATATTTAATTCTACAGAATTATGTTTGTTGATATAGATGCAACACTATTGTACTTAGAATGTGGTTAGCTTATTTCTCTTTTAACTTAAGTGCTCCCACCAAGGACAGGTAGTCTTCTCCCTTTGCATTCCCAGCCCAGCAGCTTCCAATGTTAGATCCAGGCATTTGCCTTTCTTTTCCAGATTTGTTACTCTGCGGCCACCAATGACACTGATTTGGGGACATCCCCGCAAACCCCTGTGTGCGTGCACAGGTATGTAAATGTTTGCAGACACTGATACAAACATGTGTACATGTACATGCACAGGTATGTAAATCTGTATTTTCTCTTCTGCTTTCCCGGAAGTGCTATCAAAAAAGAATTGTGGTGACTGCCTCACCTTTTCCCTGGTCGAGGTCCGTGGAGTCCTGACCACGGTACTGCTCAAAAGAGCTGTAAATGTGACTAATTTGGGTTCTAAACGGAGCTCAAGTGAATTAAACATCCCTGCTCCCCGTCCCATCCCAGCCATCTTGCTATTTCATGTGTTAGAAGGTGTCTGTAAGGTTTATCATCCCTAGAATCGCCGTGGGTTATTTCTGCTGTTCTTTTTTAGTGTGTGTGTGTGTGTGTGTGTGTTTTAAGGGATGAGGCATGGGGTGTGTTTTCAGCCTGGAAATGGACGTGTCTGAGAGAGGGATGGATGCATCCAGATAATTGACGCAGTTTAAGGGATGTGGCATGGGTAAGCGAGCCCTTGCCACAGTGAACCTGTCAGGGACACTGGAGAGGGAGCTTTGTGGTGTGTGTGTGTGTGTGTGTGTGTGTGTGTGTGTGTGAACTGCACTCTGCTTCTGATATCAAAGCATCTTCCTGGTGAAGAGCAAAGAGAGTTTTGGTAGCTCCTGGAATTTGCAAGGAGGTGAACGTGGCCGGCTGACATCTGGACTGCGTGTTTTGTATGCCTGCATTTGTTCCCCCATCTGTGCATTTCAGACCCCAGGGGGACTCTGTCAGACTCTCCCCTGTCTGCCTGGATGGACAGAGGTGCTTTGGATAGAAGCATGTCATCCTCGATTTTTTAGAATTCATGCCACCTGGGTGGTATGAAGAACCGAGGCTGGTCAAGTTGGCCGTGCACACACACACACACCCGCGAGGTAAAGAAAATGTGTGTCGTTTGAGGCTGGAGGGCAGCTCTCCGGCAGCATGGATCCTGAGTTGAAAGGGAGGGACAAAGACCAGCTCCTTCCGATGGCCATGCTGGCGTTTGGGACACAGGTGTCCCCAATACTGCATTCGAGGCAGGCACTGACACACAGAAAAGATGCTCCCTCATTTTGCAATTGCTCCTCCTTCCCAATATACTAATAAGTATTACTTTGCAAGAATCACACAACCAATTCATTTCCGTCTTCACCATGAATTGAAACGGAGGCATTACTGCGTCCTTGCAAGGCATTCTCGTTTTCGTTTTTGTTTTTAATTTGATGCTCTCAGAGTCTAAACGGTACCTCTTGAAAAGATCCATCCTTTTTCCCCCTCTCCACCCCGCAAAAGTCCAATTTCAGATTTGTAAAGAGAATCTGGAGAAATTAATGCCTCTGAAAGAAATCTCAAAAGGCAGGATGGGTTTATAGAAACAGATCGCGCAGTGAGATCTTACTTCCATTCCACGAACCTTTTTCTCTATCTAGGATTCTTTGTGAGAGAAGACACTTCACATATTGAAATGCAAACATCTGACAGAAACTAGGTGGTGGTGGTGGTTGTTTTAAATGAGTAGCAGAGACAATTTTTCCATCAAAGATGGGGTTCACTGAATTGGTTGGCATATAGAATGTTTTTGTTATATGTGATTTTTTTTTGTTTTATAAACCAGTGTTCAGAAAAGAGGCCTAAAGGCAATATAATATGTCAAGTTCTATTGGATGAGTGAGAGATAATCATGATAATAATAATAGCTGAAATTTATCCTGAGTTTTCCCTTGTAAGGAGCTCAAAGCATTTTGCATGCGTAGAGATTTATTTTTCACCCTGCAGGAAGAGTGTTTTTTTGGAGAACACTCACCCATCAGGAGGCCGTGGGGAAATGGTTCCATTATCCCTTGGTGCCAGACTGTGGAGGAAGAATATTTTTCTTTCCAAGGCCTAAGAGGAAGTAAAATATACGAAGTCATCTTGAACATGCAGCTTCAGGGTCCCTGGGGCCCGATTTCAGGGTCTGTGGGGTATTTAAATAAAAACACAGAGAGCATATAAATATGAAAATTCTTCCCAGTCATTTCCTCCTTCTTGGAGAAATGTCAAGGTTCACTTCGTTAGGTCCTGACAAATTATCCTCCTCCTGTTATGGGATTTTTTTTTTTTTTGGTGGTGGTGGTGGTATAAGGGAAGAGAAAGGGAGATTATATTGAACAAAATACATGCATCCTGGTCACTTTCCAAGATTGGATTCATTCAGGGAGGAAAGGCAAAGAACCAGAGTATTTAAAGCACACAGGGCCTCCTGTGACAGGGTCAGATAGGGAAATGAACTGAGAGCCAGGGAGGAGAATGACTTAGTTTGCACCCTTCCCATCTTGGGGTGGAAAAGTGAGACTCATCTCGGTTCCTCCGTCCTTGCTGGTGGGTTGGCCTGGGGCTCTGAAGGCAAATGCAGCCACTTACTAGGGCGTTGCATGTGTGAGCAGCCTTAGCCCACTCAGGACCGTGGGTTCTCTTCCAGGCTGTGGAGCAGAGCAGGACGTGATGGTGAGGCTCCATCCTCTCCCCTGCTCCTCCCCACATCCACCTGAGGAGCAGTGGCCCGCAACGCCATTTCAGTCCGTTCATTAAAGCAATTTAGCTGCTGTCATCACTGGGAGCTCTAAAGGAGTAAATGAAGACCTTGGTTTGAATAAAGAGGCAGTTGGTACAAATTTGGTCGTCTGAGGCAGGTCCTCTGACATGGACTCCCCTTCTCTCCGGGTGGAGCCTTCTCCACTGCAGGGGGGGAGCTCTGTTCATTATGTGAATGTCCAAGCATCCTTGGTCGTCATGGCCTCCAGCCGTTGATGCTTTCTTCTGTGTAACCAGCTCCCCCCACCCAGGGTTTCCCCTGCAAGGAAGCATGGAATCATACTATCCTTCCAGGAGACATTTCTTTCCCACCCCTGGTCCCTTCCTTCCAAAGCATCTGCTCTGGGAGATACAGTGCTGCCCATGGAGCAGAGCAGGTTTTCCCTGCCTGTCCCCACCTCCCTTACTCCTGGATTTAATGTACTAGAAGATACTGGAGCCCGGCCATCAAGGGAAGCATCATCGGAGTTGTTGGTAGGCTGAATTCATGAGGGATCGCGCACTGTCCAGCCACCATCTTGCTCTATACATGAATTTCTTTGCCTCGATTCTCCCATTTAGGGTGGTGTTTGTGTGTGGTGGAGATGGGATTTGAGGAGCCCACCTTCCTGGAGGAAACTCCTGGGCAGGCCTGGCCCTGTCTCCCTCGAGGCTCTGTTCTGGCTGTGGGTGGGAGCTGAAGACCTGGCAGAGCATGGCTGTCTGGACCAGCGGGCAGGAGGCTCTCTTAGGCTTGTACAGTCCCAACCTTAGAAACGGAAAACTCACCCCCAGCTGTCTCACTCTCCCTGGATTGTGAAGCCAATCTGCCACAAACACATTACACAGATTTTTGGACCCTGGAACACAGTAAGGCCCCACCCTCCTTTGTCCAAATAACATATTTTGTTATGTGAGCGGAAACGGTCTCCACTGGGAAGGCACCTTTTTCCTAGGGGAAGAGGGAAGAGTCATTTTCTGATGGTCTCTGACACAGACATAGTTTTCCCTTGTGTTCTTTTGGTAGCCCTGGGTTTACACCACCCAGTCAGAGCTGTGGCTCTCCTTAAAGAAGGGGAATACTGAGACACAGAGAACTTGGGCTTCGTTTAGAGGTAGACAATTTGAATAAAATGGACATTGGAAGAGTTTAAAAGTAGCCAGTGACATTAGATCCTAATTTAGCCTTTCTGATTATAGAAAAATAAGTCGTGTCGTACAGTCTATGTACAAGATTATTTGTATCCTTGGGGGTACAAAATCTTGGGATATTTTTTTAAAGGATATATGTTTTTATGGTAATTAGATGAAGTACCCATGTTTTGCTCAGGACTATAAGCAGATGGATGGAATTTCGCTCCTGCCTCTGCTGAAGAAGCATCGAGTAACAGAGGGAAGGTGAAATGGAGCATACCCTGCTTTCCCGGGAGGCTCCAGCCTCTCTCTTCCCCTTTTCAGGTGTGTGTGTGTGTGTGTGTGTGTGTGTGTGTGTGTGTGTGTGTGTGTGCATACATATGTGTGTATGCATGTGTCCTCTCCTGCAGCATAACTGATAATCTCTTGAACACTGCACAGATGTTTTCTCCATTCGGTGACATACTTATTTTTCAAGTGGCTTCTGAGAACAGATGTTCCCATGTGTCTTTGAAACTTTTTTTTTACCCAGTGGATGCTTTTGCAGCATTAAAAAGGGGGCGGTGGGAAGGTAGGAGTGAGTAGAGGTGGAGAGGGGGAAATAAAAGTACTCCAGTCACCGATGCTGTGTTGGGAAAGGAGGAAAAAAAGACTAGTGTATATTTAGGATTTTCCTATTGTGAGTCTGTGAGAGAATCTCCATCCAATTCAACTGAATTTAATACATATTTATTGGAAACCTGTGTATAGACCCTTGGCTCAGCGCTGGCAGGTTCAAAGTGGGAAGATGTCACAGAGATGGAAGAAGGGTATTTGCAAAACATGAATGTATTCACAGGGCATATATTCGAGCTGGTGTCTTGGGTAGATGGCAGGAATAAACTATGCAAACTACATAGGATATATATATATATATATATATATATATATTCTTAGGAAAAACAAACCTCTCTCGGCAGGGCCTGGGTGTTGGCTCAAGTGTCAGAAGGAGTGGAGATGCAGTTTCAGTAGGTAATGTCAGGTTAGTGGGTCATCGATGAGGGTGGACTGGGGATGATTTTGTTGTTGTTGTTGGATTTTATCTGTGATGGTGGCTGTTCTGAGGAGACACATGATAGAATCAGAGCCCTACCGTTTGAGAGATTGCTGTGGTGTTCGTGTAAGAAGGACAGGACAGAACAAGATGAGGCCCCAGCTACTCCCACAATGCAAGAATCAGCGAGCACACAGTTTAAGGAGACCAGCTAAATTACAAATGCAAAGGGTGGAGGAAGGAGAGCCATGGTCCTGGTGTGTCATTCCCTGCCCTGGTAGGGGTTGGTAGGTCAGGAAGAACAATGAATTGATGAACGGAAATAGGGATGTGTAAAGAAAACATTGAAGCGTTATGGAATAGAGAACTGATGGGTGATAATTCGCTTAACATTTCAATTGGCAAGGCTCATTTGGTATCAGGAGAGGGCTCTGAGCTAGAGATAGAGGCATCCGGACACTTCTCTATACGGCACTGGGCCTGGGCGGGGGGGTCAGGTGTAATTATCTCGGAAGAAGCAGAGAAAGGATTTGGAAAAGGACTTAAGAACGAGCGTCAGCACCAGCCTGGCTTGGGGAAGAGGATGGTGAGTCTACGCAGAGCCACTGAGCTGCCAAAACAAGTTTGAATAGTGAAGGAGGAATAATAGTTACAGAGGCCAGCAAGATGCTGCCTCATTTCCATGAGTGTACATTGGATTCTTGACTGCATTGGCGGCAGAGTATTCCATGGCTTCAAGTTGATGTCTAAAGTACTGAAACATATAAACAAGTATAAATAAAATGAAGGAGAATCGTGTCTGTCTCTTAGATGAATGTCTTCTTATTCATCACAGCAGGAGAGAGATGGAGCACAGAGAGCTCTCATTTCTCTGGTACACCACCATCTGCACCATGATATAATCTGTTTGGGATTTGGGAGTTTTTTCTTTTCCCCATCACGAAAGATGTCCTCATTGCAAACAAACTAAACCTTATTGTTGTGAATCCGCTTGTCTCTCATGGATGCCCAGGAATGAATTAATTGTGCCCTGGTAGTTGATGAGTTGGTTTCTTTCCTTGTACCTAACTTACAATAGTCTAATAGTACAGGACAATAAGAATCCACCAAGAGTGGCTTCAGGCATATGTTCTTGCAATGACTTTTCGGTTTTCTGTGTTTGGGGGCTTATTTCTGTGTAATGTATAGCATTATGTCTCAACACAGGAGTTCTCTTGTCATTTTAGTAACCTGTTTCACATTTTAAAATTTCTCTTTAGTTGTACAGAGGAGTTGTCATTTGCCAAACAGTTAACGAATACAATATATCTTATCTTAATCATTGTCATCACTTTCAACATTCTCATTCATCCACTCTCCCCCTTAACTTGTTAATTCTGTAGACTGTACATTGGATTCTCAACTGCATTGGTCTAGTAGAAGAACAGTGTCATACATAACAGCAGAAGAATGGGCTCAGATATGGCAGATGAGTTGATTACACAGTGTCTAATTCTTTGAAATCAGTTGTCTCTATTCAGACTTTCTCCTTCCTGACAACTTTGTTAATTATTTCCTTTCTTAATAAGAACAGAGATATTAAGAAAGTCACTTCATGCATTTGTAGTTTCTCCTATTCCCAAGGATGATAGAATTATAGGTGGAAAGATACAAAAAGCTCTCTCATGGAATGAAAAAGAATCAACACATACCATGAAACTAGGCAGTTAGAATAAACAGGTATCAGATTTGATAGCAGAGAATAAAAGGACAAATGATCGATTCATTATAAACCATGGATAACGGAGAGCTAGCCCTATGTATCCTCTAGTGAAGGGTCCCACACTGGTCTACATTAACAGCACCTGGGAAAATCTCAACAGAAGAAGCATTGATTAATTAGTGCTTGGAATACCAATGGAATACGACACTAACTGTAACACAAAATTGGTAATATTGAGCCACATCCATCAATACAATGTTCCAGTATATTCCATTTCTCCTGTAAGACAGAATGGAGGTGGGAAAGTATTCAGACATATTTTCAGATAAGACACTTGAAAGTTTTAAAGAAAAAAAAAAACACCAACCAAGTCAGTCTCGTGTTGCAAATGTCAGCCTCAAGTATTTGTAAAAGCTTTTTGTCAGATGCCCATCTTACTGACAGCCCTTGGCAAACCCAACCACCCAGAATATCCCTTAGGCCCAACATTCTGCAGGTCTGCTCTGATGCTCGGAAAGCAGAAATAGGCCCAGTGCCATTACACAATCGGTCTTTACATCTACACAGGGACTCATACCATCTTTTCAGGCTTGTCATTTCCGTGTCATCATGTATGAAAGTTTCTATGACTCAAATATTTGACCTTCCCAAAACAGAGAAGTTTAAAATAGTTCTCTGCCACGTCATCCGTGTGCCAACAGGCACTGCACCAAACAGACACTCAACGCTTGTTGGAGGCGACCTATGTTAAATAGTGGGGAATTCGAGCTTTCATGGAATTTCCCCTCGTGGAGCAAATACGTGCTTGAAAAATGCTCCTCTGGGAGAACAGGAAGAGCTTTCCACCGAGAGAGACATACGGGACAGGGCAAAGCAAACCCTTGTTCTGACCCTAACATAATGCTTGGTGAGAAGTCACATGGCCATGACAGTGAGATGAGTAATGTACAATTACCTCGCAACAAGTTGTTGCTCAACATGCTCTTAAAGGGAGGTACGGGAGGCCTTCCTGGTCTGCCTTGGAAAAGTTTAGCAAAGATGTTCTGAGCAAGAAGGATCAGGCAATAATGATGTAGCTCCTGTCTTCCTTAGCAGAAAATGACATTCACAGACATAATGTTGAACTTCAAAGAAAGACAATAGGACCTTTTCAAGGGTATTTGGCGAAAGCTGTTTTAAACTCAGGAACAGAGATAGATGAGTGAAGAGTAATTTCCATTTGGTTAGAAAAGAGTCGAACCTTGGGGAGGACGGGAGCATGGCCTAGTGGTAAGAGTGCTTACCTAACATGAACAAAGCCCTGGGTTCGATGCCTTGGTACCACATATGCAGAAAAAAAAAGCAGGAAGTGCTGCAATGGCTCAAATGGTAGAGCACCTAGCCTGAGAAAGCCAAGGACATTAACCAGGCCCTGAGTTCAAGCCCTAGGACAGCCAAAACAAAAAGAGTCAAACCAGACAAACCAGAGAGAAAAAGTAGAGCCACACCCAAACCTTCATTTCTTTTGGATAGAGTTATTTTACATATACATATATATTTATACAAATATGTGTATGTATACACATATATGCATGTATATTATATAACAATAATAAATATATATAACTATATACATATAGATCTTCATGCAAAACATACATGACAGCCACACAAAATATTCTCTATAAAAACACACTGTTCAAAATTTCAGGAAAATTGGGATTCTGCTTTTTCTTCTTCTGATTTAAATCACACATTTTTCACATTGTGCCATTTTCCCATGTAATACGTCTTCATGGAGCTAGGTTTCTGTATTTTTCACTCCTGAGAAGACCTCTCAGTGAACTCGTTGTGTAGTCACGGAAAAGCCATAGAATTCTGTCTGCTCCTCATTCATCTTCTATTCTCTTCTATCTGGTACACACAGATATAGGCCCAGGAGAGGAGGAAGTAAGGAAAAAAAGTGGGAAGGAAGGCAGCCATTGTTAGTAACCGAGGTCCTTCCTGGCTCCCTCTTTAGAACAACTAAAAAGCTGGAGACAAAGAATTTTGGCCTATGTTAGTACTTACCCTCAAAAGCTGTGTTTTAGAGGATAGCCTTAAGCCGTTGAAGGCATCTCCTGCCTTCCAGGAACTGATTTCTTGGGAGACAGATGAGTAAAGAGGACACCGAACTGCTGTGCTTTGCCAGTGGCCCAGAGGAGGGGAGGTGTGTTTGTACTTTACATTTCTCTGGTGAGAACTCTGTAGCAGTTACCCATCTCTCTCCTGACTATGTCTGTATCTTCTATGGAGAAATGTTACTCGGATTCCTTTGAATAGGATAATGAGGGCTACTTATTTATCTGCTCTGAGAAATGATTGGCGAATATTCCCCACCCCCCCCCATGTTGAAGTCTCCCCTCTTCATGGTTGGTTTTCCTTGATTGTCAGATTGCTGTTCAGCAATGCCATGCATCCACTTTTGCTTTCATTGCCTTTGCTCTTGAGGTTGTGTCCAATGCATCTTTGTCTTGGCTGATGTGGTGGAGGTTTTCCTGAAATTCTCTTAGGAATTTCATGGTTTCAGGTGGATCCTGATCTAAGCCCTTGATCAAATACCCATTTTCCATGGGTGGTTTCAGCCTTTATACCCAACTCTATAGAAAGTATAAGCATTTACTGAGATGACAACTTTGAATTTTAACTGTGTTTATTCTTCTCTGTTCTTTTTTTTTTCCTCACAAGAGAAAACAAAAGAGTGTGTTAGCATTTTTAAACGCTGTCTCCTACATTTTATTATAGGAAGCTGTTTTCTTGCTGGAGTCAAAGTTCACACCTCCTGATACATAATGACACTTTTCTGTCTCATATTAAAAGTTGGCCTCATTTTACTTTGTAATCTACAGCATCACTTTGGCATTAATTTCATTCCAAAGACAGCTGCCCTCATCATATCTTTTTGAAAAAGCAAAATAGAAAAACACCACCTTTATCTCAAATTATTTTCAATAATTGATGCCATGGTTTGGATCACATTAAAACACAAACAATAAAAAAAAATTCCCTCAGCAAAGAATGCCATCATTCCTGAGATGCCTTTGTCTCTGACAGGATATTGAATAGCCAATGTCTTTATTTCTACATAACATATTTATAGAATCTTTTATAATGTGGAAACGAGGGGAGGGATGTGGCTCTTAAAAATATGTTCTAAGTGGATGTTAAAGAGACCATGACAACTCTAAGAAATAGTCCTGTGAGGATAGCAATGCATTTTTTCCCGAAGTTTCCAGCCTCACTAGGGCAAAGCGAAGATTGAATTTATGTCTCCCTGTCCGTGTTACATGCTAGTGTAGATTTCATGTTTGTGGTGACATGACAAATGGCTCCTTTCAGCTTTGCTTTTTGTGAATTGGTCTAGTAAAATCCATGCCGCTCCTACAGCTAGCTCAAAGGGACGAGAGAAGTCTCTAATACCAGGGCTCACATGAGTTAGGTAGGATTCATAGCACCTTGTACAGAGAATCCTAAGACGGAGTTTCCCTTTCCATACCACATGAAACTTCACCGGGGTATCTGTATAAATGCTTTTCTCTGCTTCCCTTTAGCTGATATAATTCCAAACTTTAGAATGCATCCTTGTATTACTTCCGGGGCTTTGATTCATTTTCAAATAATTCCCACACGTATAAAAACATAAGAGCAGGGTGAATAGGCCTGGATGCCTACCCCGCCCTGCTTACACTGAAGCTTCCCTCGCAGAGGCCAAGAGAACAGATCAGCAGAAGCCAGAGCCAAAGCCACCTGGCCCTGTGACTGGCTTGGGACCCCGTCTCCATTTTCTGTGACAGTCCTCTCCTCCTGAACTCTTTCAGGCAAGAAAAGGAACACAGTTCAAAGGAAGTCACCACAAGGGAAGATTTCTGCCTATATTGATTTATTCTTGCTTTTACTTGCTTATTTTTGTCTTTGCTCTTTGTCTCTTTGTCTGTGTCCATGTCTCTGTCTCTGTCTCTTTCTCCCTCTACGTGTGTGTGTGTGTGTGTGTCTTCATCTTTCTTAACCTCTCTCCATTCCTTGGGTATTTCTAGCTGGTGGCAAGACACCCAGTCCCGTGGCTGAAACGTCACACTTGTGAACTACCGAGTTCTATATCCTTTGGATTTCACCATGGCTCTTCCGGTGTCCAGCAATGCATGTCAGGCCCCTGGCACCTGCTCTGGGCAGGGTCCGTGCAGACTAAGAGCATCCCAGGGCTTTCCTGCCACCTGTTAGGTTGGAGCCCAGACACAGGTGAAGCTGAAGGCCTGGCTTACCTCTGGACTGATCTCCTCTCCTCTTCCCTGGGGCAGGGGTCGGGGGGCAGCAGGAAGGCTGCCGCTTTCAGTGGAGGTCAGAGCTGAGTCCTTTCCTCAGAAACCAAGGGAAGCTAGAATTGTCTTTTCCTAGAGGAGTTTCCACCATCAGCTGTCAGGGGGACATGAAAACCATCAGCTCTGGCAGATACGGGACACGGCGTGGTCAGCTGGACCCCAGCCCCTTTGGGGAGGGCCATTCTTCACGGAGTCCTTGTAGAGGCACCTGGTCATTCACGTGGAGGTGTTAGCAGTCCTCGAGACTGGGGCCCGCGAGTGTCCAAGCTTCAACACTGCATCCTCAGCTGTCATCACATCCGGCTGACAAATCCAAGAAGGTGGCCGGGCCAAAAGCAAATTGAATCTCAGCCCACAACAGCTACAATAAGACAAGACGGCCTGCGAGAGCAGTGGTGTCTGATGGCCCCTCCTAAAACATTCCAACCAAACTACTGTACCTTTTGCTTTTTTGAAATTTACAGTATTGGGACCCATGGCCTAGGAAAGACACTCAGCAGGTATGGAAACATCTGCATGCAGCCTGAGAAGGATGGGTGCTCATTTGTGAGGGCCCCGCCTCTTCCAGGCCACTCACCAATGTGTGGTTCCCTCTGCAAGGACTCACTTCTACACGAACTCCAGGACCCCTTGTAGGTCTGCTCAACAGAGGAAAGCCCAAAGGAATACAGACTACTGGGTTTTTTTAATGGCTTTTAAAAGTTAAAAGTTTCTAACTGTTCCACAAGTCAAATTGCGAACTTTCTGGCTCTCAATCTGCTGAACAAATGAACTCAACCCAAGCCCATGTGTGTTTTTTTTTGAAAATCCAAGTACTTCCTTTATCTCAGCTCTGGCTGTATGAATCCAGGCCGGTAGTGGGAAATATCTGTAGCGGGAAATTCCAGAAGGATATGAGAAAACTGTGACCAGACAAAAGCTGGAAGGGGAGCAATGGCTCAAGTGGTAGAGCACTAGCTGTGAGCAGAAAAGCTAAGGGACAGTACCCAGGCTCTGAGTTCATTCTCCTCTCTCTCTCTCTCTCTCTCTCTCTCTCTCTCTCTCTCTCTCTCTCTCTCTCTCTCTCTCTCTCTCTCTCTCTCTCTCTCTCTCTCTCTCTCTCTCCCCCTCCCTCCCTCCCTCCCTCCCTCCCTCCCCCTCTTTCTCTTTCTAAAACAGAGAGAAAACAGGAGTGCATAAGAATCTAGAGCATCTTTGTCGAGAGGTCTTCATTTTCTTAACTGAATTTTATTCACTGAGTACTCTGGTATGGAAGGTAGGAGGATTTAATTCTCAAAAGATATTATTTCTTTTTTGATCATTTTTAATACCTTAACTCCCTGACCAGAATTTCACAGGAAGCTGAATAATTAGTCAACGTAAAGATGTTTTGACTAAAAGAAATTCAGCAATTTCAAGCCATTCCTCAAAGGACCAAAAAAAAAAAAAATAAGAGTAAAACTCGCTTAAGAGAAACAAAAGAAAATCCAGTTTGATTCCTGAGGTGGATTTGTTATCTTATATCACAAACCCCTGCCAGGAAAATTTAAATTTTCAAAAATACAATTTTGTAAAACAGTATTCCAATTAAATACACACCCACTCATTATCTGCATCTGAAAGAAGCTAGGTTTTAACAAAAAAAAACACAAATGGGAACTAGGGCAAAGAGCTAACAAATTTACTTTTGATTATAATAAATGATAAAGAGAAATACAGTTCCTGAACCATGTGACTAGCAAAGCGCCGACCTCCCCAGGAAATACTCTAAAAATTCAGTATATAACTTGTCCCACCTTCAAGTAGACAAAAATGACTCACATTCTAAATGTTTAACTTGTCACTTACTAGTAGGGAAGGTGACATTTTTGCCAACTTCATTCATATTAAACAGTTACATATTATGTAGCCAAAAAAAAAAATTAACAGTGGTTGGAATTCAAAAGTAACTCTTTTTCCCCCCAAGGCTTCTGGTGTGTGTCTGCTCTTCCTTTTAATCTCTTTGGCATTTTATAGTTGGCAATGTTCACTGGGCTTTCAAAAAAAAAAATCAAATGCTTTCCTCTGAATAAGAATGAATCATCAACTTACTTCCATGTTTTCTGAGAGTGGCTCCAAAGTTCACACTGTTGCCTTGTGTGGCAAGTGCTTCAAAGAACTCAGTCTCTTCTACTCACAGAAGTTAATGACTCTGTCCACTCCACAATACTCTTATCTGTTTTATGGGTTTGGGGGCTTTCTTTCTTTTTCTTTTTTCAAGTTAGGAAAACAAGGCAACTGCATGATTGTATTGGACAGAAAAAAAAATATCTCAGGTCAAAGAGAAAGCCATCCTAAACTCTGGAATAGAGTCTTTTTTTTTTTTTTTGCATCAAATGCCAGGTCTCTTTTGATAATTACTTTTGTATTCAAACTGGAAAGAAATTTGCCTAATGACTTCAAGGATTATACTAACATGAGCACTTGTCAATGTGAAATTAGCTTCTTGGATTTCCTGCCCTTAGTAAATACTGTGAGCATAGATGTTTATTTTTTTTGTTTTTGTTTGTTTTTTTTTTTTTTTTTTTTTTTTTTTTTTACAAAATTCCCTGTATGTATTTGCCCATTCTCACATTCAACAGGTATTTTCTGAGTATAGACTCAGAGCTCAGACTTGTGGTGAATCCCTGTCCATAAAAGAATAAGAAATAACAGAGGAAATGACTCAAGTCTTAATGATCAGATATCATGATTTGTCAGGCAAAGAGGAAGAAAATACCCATAAGGGCTGTATTTTTTCCCTAGATACTCAGCATACAGTCTACAAGTACCCTGAACAGATAGTTACAAAAGCAATATCTCAGTTCCATTATAAGTGTGTTCTAAGAAGTAGAGAGAACACAGCTATACTAATGCTCAATGTTCATGAGATATTGTTTGAACCTAGAAGATTCAGAATAAATGCCATCACACTTGGGCATTTAAGAAGGTTAATTGTATGCCAAGAGGAATGGCAGAGCTGGTAGGAAATCTGTCCACTGGGAAGTCAACTTAGCTTCCAGATTGTTTGGGCCACAGTTCATTCAATAGAGGGAATAATTATTTCCCTCCCTCCCTCCCTCCCTCCCTCCCTCCCTCCCTCCCTCCTTCCCTCCCTCCTTCCTTCCTTCTTTCCTTCCTGTCTTTCCTTTCTGTCTGTCTGTCTGTCTTTCTTTCTTTCTTTCTTTCTTTCTTTCTTTCTTTCTTTTCTTTTCTTTTTTTCTATCTCTCCTTCCTTCCTTCCTCCCTTCCTTCCTTCTTTCTTTATTTTTCTTTTTTATGTTCCACTGTGAAGTTAATGCTTAAATGAACAGAAAGGTCAAAGCACCCAAGCAAATTGCTGAATTCACCACCTCGATGTAAAGCTGTGCTTTCTCCTTTGAGACAGAAAAGTGGCCTGTCCAAAGAAGGAGAAAAGACAGGGTTTATGGAAAGGTTGGAGAGGAATTGTTTAATTCACTCATTCGTTGCTTTCCCAGGAACGATTATGCACTCCTTATGAATGTGACATTGAAAATCTGTACTTTTTATAGTACGCAGTGGGAAAAAATGTAAGCTGTAAAATGTTGCTTTAAAAACGTGTTTAAAAACAGTGTTCTGACACTTATTGCACAATGAGCTCTCACATTAAGCATTTATGGCAGCCACAAATTCTCAGCATGGATTTGATGCAGTAATAAAAAGCACCAAAATGGGTCCAACTGACATTTTACAGCCCGAACAAAGGGTTGAAAGTTTAACGCTTATCTATAGCTGCTACGTGTTACCTATTAGCTACATTATCTCTAACAAGATTGCATGTTACCCACTCAGAGACCATTTCTCTCAGTAAACTCTCAGTGGATCTGGGAATGGCAGAGGCCTGCCATTCTCAAGGTGGAAGCATATCAAGTCACTCTGCCACACTGAACACAAATGATGAGCAGAGATGCCAGAGTGTGTTTGCGAACCTGAGAGAACCCACAGTTGATCCACAACTGGCTCTTGCCCATGTGAATGGACTAGTCTCTTGTCTGGAGTCGCATTTTATCTCTCGTCTTTTTTTGTACCTGTTGATAGGATGGAACCAAAAGTTCGGAAGGGCCATTTTGAACATTTTATCCTTGGATTTTGGCAAAATATTGAGTACATCTTAAAGGGTTTTGGTTGGCTCTTGTTGTCAGTTGTGGAGCTTGAACTCAGGACCTGGTGATATCCCTGGGACTCTTTGTGCTGCAGGCTAGTGTTCTACCACTTTGAACCACGATGTCATTTCTGTTTTTTATTTTCTCTTCCGGTGGTTAATTGAAGAGAAAAGTCACACAAACTTTCCTGCCCGGGCTGGCTTTGAACTGTGATCCTCAGATCTCCACCTCCTGGGATTACAGGCGTGAGCCCGGGTGCCTGGCTGGCTTTCTTCTCCAGCTTACTCCAAATGTATGGGAATCTCTAAGCCACTGGTTTGAGTCTTAAGGGATTGGATATTTTAAAAGTCAAAGGCATTCTGTAGTTCTCTAGTAATCCACCCAAAGTCTTTCCTAGCTAGGTCTTTGTGTTAAAAAAAAAAATGCACAGTGAACTACCTAGCTTGATAGCTAGGAAGTTTTTGAGGGATGGTGAATTCCTTTAGCCCATGGATTTGATTGTGAAAACAATTAGCTGTTTTCCTCAGCCTCGATTATTTGTGTGTGTGTGTGTGTGTGTGTGTGTGTGTTTGCATAAGCAAAATCACCATGACCAACAAAGCTCATCAACTGGGCACTGAAAGCCCAGCTTCTCAGAATTATGGCAGATGCCCTTTTCCCCAAGGTTTCCATGTGCCAGAGTCTGGCTGGTATTCATTACTTTCAATGCTGCATAGAGAGATAGGGAATGAGTTAAAGTTATTTACCAGCCAATTCATTATCGGTGTTCTAGAAAAATAATGAATACAGCTGTACGTTCTTCTGGGTTGGTCAGTTGTCTAAGCATTTGAACATCAGCCTTATTAATATGGCTCTTTGCAACACTGTGGCAGCTCAGGACATTACCTATTTGCAGGGATGACTCTGAATAGTGTCTTTAAAAAAAATAATGTGTCTCCTTTCATCTGGGTTGTTGTTTTTGTTGTTTAGCTCATTTGCTTTTGTTAAAAGAGTGAACAGTTGGCATTTCATACTGGAGCCCAGTGTTTTTCCACTTGAACTACAACCCCAAGATCTCTCTTTTTTTTTTTCTTGAGCAGTCTTATTAAGAATTGTCAGTCTTTTTAGGTGTTGTGTTAACTGTATTTTTGTTGTCTTTAAGTAGTTGTACAAAAGAGTCACCATCCAACATATCAGTTGATAAATACAACGCACCAGGACCAAGCCATCCATTTTATCCTACTATTCCATTTTCTCCAACCAGCCTCTCCCCTCATTTTTACTCATTTCTTTTGACATCAGAAAGAATTGGGAATTAAGCTTTGACTTTCTGAGGTTCTCTATTAATGTCTGCTTTTCCTAAACTTATCCCTAAGGACTTCTTTTAGCTTCTTACTATGGTTCTTTAGTACGTTATACTTTTATGGTCCGTGGTTTCAGTTTTGCTTAAACTACCTTCAGAGGTTTCTCCAGCTTCATGTTGTTTCAGTTCTAAATGATTAGGATGGCTCTGTGGAGCATAATAAATGTTCCCTGAGTGGTTGTGGAACGTCAGTATCCTTACCAGGTTCTGATACATCTGATACATGTTGTTCAAATTTCCTGCATTACTATAGGAACTTTCTCCTTCTGATTCCAGAGGAAGTGAGTTCTCAAACCCTGAGCTTATCTGTTGTGTGGCTCTGCAGTTCCGCCAGTTCTGTTTCATGTACTTGCAAACTAGAGTTGTGCATGCCCGTTTAAGAAAGCACCTGTGATTTGGATGTTACTATAACCTAATTTGTTACTTTTCTGTCCTCATGATAGTTACCTTCAAATCTTAAAATGTTTCTTCTTTGGGGGTAATATTCTTTATTCTGAGACAAATTGCTTTGAAAGATGAAGTTTACATGATCACAATCTTTCATTTTTTCCCCAGATTTATCTTCATGATATCTTGAACCAAAAACATATATCCAAGAGGATAATTTTTCCTCTTCCTCCTCCTCCTCTTCCTCCTCCTCCTCTTCCTCCTCTTCCTCCTCCTCCTCCTCTTCTCCCTCCTCCTCCTCCTCCTCCTCCTCCTCCTCCTCCTCCTCCTCCTCCTCCTCTTCCTCCTTCTTTTACTTGAGTTTGAGAGTATCTCTCTGTCAGGATCGTGGCTGGAACTGAAGCCAGGCTTGCAGGCTGGGGACTGACACGGGAACTGACATGGAAACACCGATAGGCCCCTCTTACCTGTTAGATTTCTGTCTGACTTTCTGCTTCTTCATTTTGCCTTCAGGATTCATTTGTTTCTAAGTCAGTCTCATCTCCTTCACCTTTCCTGGTCTACCTCTACATACCCCCCTATGTTGTTAAAAGCCATCTTTGTTTGGGGCTAAGGCTCGGGGCATCCGTTAGTGTCTCTAGTTGCGAAGTTCATGTCTTCAGTAGGTTGATGAGGCAGATCTCCAGAGGGCTGGGAGCTCTAGAGTTATCAGTTTCCCACGATGGTGGCACACAGCCACCTGCTTGGTGGCCCCTGGCACGAGGAGCAGGTCTCCGAACTCCACTCCATTCCTTGTATTTTCCCCAGGTGTGTGGGAGCTACAGGCTTTGCAGCCAGGTCCACCCTCACCCAGGGCCCTGTCCAACTCTCTCATGGTGTTAGCCATTTCGTTGTCTTCCCCTTTGCATGGACACGGTGTTCTGCGCATGTGGCACAGCAAAGCCCCCCCCCCCCCGGAGAACTTTATTTACACGCTGTGAAGGGTAAACAAAATCTAAGACCCATCAGCTCTACCAAAAGCATTTTGGTCTGCTGCACCTGCCTTGATTCTTTCCATTCCCATGTTTGGTTTGGTTTTAAACCTCGTTTCTAGAATCTCCCTTTCTTCATCCAGCATGCAGGGAGTGTTGAGACAAGTGTCTCGTTCAAAAGATTACTTCCTCTTCTCCTACCAGTAAAGCTATTTTTCCTCCTCCGGTGCTCACATAAGGGCTCCAGTCAGCAATGGTTCATGATCCAAGATGGCAGGACGTATCCGGCTGCTCTGGGCTTGGGATGCTAATCCACTTTTCTTCTATTCCTTAATGGCAAAGGGGACTTAGCAAGAAATGAAGCCGCAAGTGAAACAAATAAGACCTGCCAGTTTCCGAGATCTTCTCTGTGTACTCTTTCAGTCCTTTTGAGAAGAGTCAGCATTAACTCTACAGCTGGATTTCCAGATTTTGTTAAATAGGAACTGCAGATGGAAGGGGTTTTTTTTGTCATTGTTGTTTTACTTTTTTAAATCGCAGGTCCTATTCTGGACTGAACTACTTAAAATGTCTAAATGTCTAAAACTCAGATCTCATAACGATGGGTGCAAGAATGTTAGTTCTCGATAAAAATGAGTACCTAGTAAAAGCACTGATAGAGTGCGGTTCATGCACATTTTGCTTTGGGAGCGCTACAAGAAAGGTCTATTGTGGTCATTTCTGTTTTATTAAAGGAATGTCTTCTGCGGCTTATGCCATGATATTTAATCAAGGTAGCTTTATTTGGGTGGGGGGGGCTTGTTTATTCCGTAATGATACAATTGGAACCCTCTTTGTGTCACAAGACTCCAAGAAGTAAAAACCAAATATTTTCGTGTTGTAAATATCTCACCATGTACAGCCATTTTTTTAAAAGAAAAATGCCAACTCATTGTGGTGAAATTGAATTTCATGTTTCATGATATCATGAAATGACCAAATATGGCATCAAACCACACTGTCAAAATTTCTCAAGCACCTTCTAGTTGATTCCTAGCCCCATTCTCATACCAGACGTTGTCTTCGGAAGATCTCTTCCCACTAATTTATGAGTTTGATTTCATCCAATTAATCAAACTGTAGGTGGGATAACTACTCTGCCTAAGCTCCAACCTCATTCACTGTTCTTTCCCATAAGATACGCGGCCAACTTTTCTAAAGTGAATGTAGATAGAACTAGACAGGTAATAATTAGAAATTAGATCCCAAGATTGATGGAGAGCTTTCTAGCTCTGCTACCCAGGTCATAACTCCATCCAGACTGAAAGGAAGTTATTTTGGGGGTTGGGAAAGAGCTCTTCCTTTTACTGGAAGTTTGGAATATTTTTTTTTCGAGACCAAACATTCAAGTTTTTCTTTGACTCCCACTCCCCAACACACACACACACACACACACACACACACACACACACACACACACACTTCTTTTTTACTTCAATTATGCTTACTTTTATACACACATTGTGGAATGGTACTTTAAGATTTATTCCGATGTTTATATATCTCCTCCCCACAAAAAGGGAAACAGAGGTAAGGAAATTTTGTTTTGAAGCAGTACTTCCTACAACATGAATGTGAATTAAAGGTATAAACCAGAAAGCAACAAAACATTAGTATGAAAGCCAGAAGTGTTCAAGGACATTTCATTTTGAGGCTACTTAAAAAGCTCTTTGGACGCACCTACTTACACACTAATAATTGATGTGCTAATTATGGATCATCCTTGTCTTGTTTCTCTTCTCCTTTCTAACCCTGAAGCCTCATTAGTGAACTTCTACTCCAGATTGTGATGCTGTTATAGCTTCAGAAAACCCAAACCAAATGTCATGTGTCGTTTTCAAAAGAAACACAGCGTGCATTCCAGTGAATTGGACTCCTTCTGATTTTCTGTGACTTCTGTGATGGAATTTTTATTTATGTCAAGATCAAGGTCAAGAGCAAATGGTTTTTTTTGCTGTATAATCACACTTGTGTGCAAAGAAAAGTCTACCAGCTTCTTCCTCTGCTTGGGTCTTATCCTAACCACCCTTCCCCCCCCCAAAAAAAAGGAAATTGGGGAGGGAAATGAGGAATAAAGCATGAGAAAGGGTATCAACGTTTGTGAAGTAATGCACATTCTATTTAGGGAATATAATGTAACCCTTCTATTAATTACAGTAAAAATTATATGGAAAGAAAAAAAGGAAACGTAAAATGATAGCATTGTGACATTTTAGAATTGGAGAAGTCCTTAGAGATGATCAAGCCAGTTCCTTTGTTTTAACCAGATTTGATCTGTAGGAAATTGAGCCTTGGACAAATGAACTGACCTGAAGAAGTCCAAGTGGACTTCAGAACTGCTGTTATATCTTCTTGTAATTTTCAGTCCTGGCTACTGTCACCTTGATGTGAGCCTCTTCTGTTGCCCACTTCTAGCTTTGATTTGATTGTATTTTGTATTTTCTAAAAATTCAAACCCAGCTTCAGAGTCATAGGAGTTGTACCTGGGCATCTCAGTGCAATAGCTGAGTGTTTAAAAGCAAGAAGTGCCTAGGTGTAGATGGACTAAAAAAATGGACGTCAGCCATTCGGAACATGCCAATTCACTGTACTTAGATTCCATTCCTTTAACTTTGTAGAGATTTAATCACATGGTGACATTTTCTGATCTCTTGTTTTGTGTTGCTGCTGGGGATTGAACCCACCACCTCCTGTGTGCTAAGCACACAGATCTACCACTGAGCTATAGCCTCCACCTCTGACATTTTCTGATCTCTTTTATCCTGGTTTTCCTCTCTACATGCTTTCATATTAAGTAGTATCTTTCTTCATTATTAAAATATAAACTGGTCCCTAGCTTATGGCATGAAAGGTAACTGACTGATTTCATACTGACAGTGCATGTTTAAGTGTAAGTGCTTTTCCAAAATGTTTTCATTTAAAGCACTACAGAACATGATGAAGGAGTCTGTTTTTTTTTCTTTCTCCATTTTTTTTTAAACAATGTGTCCAAAGAGAAACCTGATTTGTAGAGAAGACTAGTGTTTAAATGTTGGTAGGGGTTAACTCAGCATGCTTCCACTGAGCACTTAATATCATATTTAACATATAGCCTCTGAAACATCCAAAGTCTCTTTCTCCTCACAGGAGTATTATTTCAGGAAGGATGCCTTGCCTTTTGTCTTTCCTTATTCTTGCATCATAGCGCCTACTAAGCCATTGTAAGTGTGCAAAGAGGGAGGAGACTTACTGTTCACAGAGTTAGGTGAGTGTAGAAGAGGATAGATATGGCTTCTGATTTTCTACAGAGTTTTAAGTGCCTTGTGAAATGAATTTCACCAGGATCCAGTGTTGAAAATAATTCTGGACATCAGAATGTCAGGGCTTCCAAAACAACAATGACAAAAAAAGAATACATATTACTCTTCAGCGTCTGTTCTCACTGTCTCCCAGAGTATGTATGGTGTGTGTGTGTGTGTGTGTGTGTGTGTGTGTGTGTGTGTGTGTGCAGATTATTGGAAGCAAAAATGGAAGAGCAATGACAGGAATGAGAGCAATACATAAATGAATAAATGAAGGAAGGAATGCAACAATATATGATAGTAATCAAATTAGCCACAAAATCCCAGCACCAAGTAGATGGATTCTATCCCTTATCCTTCTGAAGAGCCAATGAAATGCTTTCCAGAAATAACCACATGGAATAAGGAAAAGGGTACATCCATCTGCCTGATTTCATCTCCTCGGCCTTTTCTGATTTTACAAGTACAAACCCTGAGACAGCCTCTGCAAACTCAGACTATGCGTTCAGTCAAAACACGGGACCAGGAACAGAAAGAAGATGGATATGGGCTTGGGGCTTCCTATCCTCACCTGGCAGGCTATTTAGAAGATTAAAAATAATAGCACAGGCAAGACACAGGAAGACAACCTGCAAAGTTAGCAGAAGAGGAACTCTACAGCATGAAGCCGGACTTGCTTGCTTTAATTCAGAAGTAAGTGGCTGCGTAGTAAAAAGTTAATGGAAATACCATGGAGAAAGGAAGCCTTATAGCTCACAGGATTAGAGAAATACAAGGGATCATGAAATGTCATTTTGCCCATATGCTGCCCTGAAACATTAATTCACAGCATATTTTATTACTCTGACATTTAAATAGAGTCACTTGGCACAAGGACTTGGCTGAACAAAGTTTCAGTTACTTTTTTTCCTCTCTCTCTCTTTTGGATAGACCATCACTTGTGGTGGTTTGAGCCACAGAATGATCCACAAAGTTACTCTTCTTCTTACTAAGGTAATTTTGTAGCTCTGGGCTCATCAAACTGTTATTAATAATAAAAAAAAAGGTTCTTTAGTGACTAAGAAGTAAGTGAATTAGAAGAGGAAGGAGAATTAACATTTCATCTACAGGTGCCAGTAAGAAGTTTCTGCGGCCTTTTCTTCCTTTTTCTTTTGAATACCACCTGAAGATAAATGTGTATTTTTTTTTAAACTCTGACCTCCATAAATGAAATAACCATGAACCACTTGTGCTTTTGGTAGCTTATAAATGTTCCATCTTAAACTGTCTTCTAGAAACAGTTCACGGCTCTCCCTTTGGGCTTCTGTTCTTGAAATGTTTGTTTATTTTCTGTGGTTTGAACTCACACTGTATCAAACCAAGCACCTGCATCTAGATTGCACGCCTATCTACATGAGGACAGTGGGTTTTACGTCACTTAGCTGTATGCAGGCGTGCATACAGGCGTGTATTGGCTTCTCTTACTGGGAAATTGCACAGACCCTCCCGCTTTCGTTTTGAGTACCATAAAATGCCCAGTGATCTGGATCCTCTCCAGCTCTTAGCTCTCTTTTCCTGGGGTGGTTTCCTTTCCAAATGGGAGCAGCAATAATTTCAGATTTTTCTGCTCTATCTCCCTAGCAAAGGCAGTGGCTTCAGAAAAATAATATTTATAAACAATCCAACAAGAAATGCTCTTCTTCCTATCGCTATCCTTGCTAATTTGGGATAATCCTACACTGGGATCCAGTTGGCATGTCTGGATCTAGGTCCCCGCTTAGCTAAGAGGGGGGTAACGTCAGTTTCTCCCTCTGGGCCCAGTCACTTGGGGAACTAGTCAGAGGGAAAGGTGAATGTTTCTGCCACCAGAAGGAATGTTGAGATGACATAAACAGCCAGTGTACCTTTCTCTTTTCTTTTTTTAAAATATTGATTCATTTATTATTTTATTGCTAGGGTGATGTATAGAGGGGATTCTCTTTTCTCTGTGTCATGGGGATATACAGGAAAGCTGTTCTCTACTGGCTCAGAACTTTCTGTAGGGAAGCAGCTATTTATTATTGTTATTGTTATTATTGTTATTATTGACAGTACTATCTATCTGAGCAGTCGGAAACGCATTCTATTATCGTGATGATCAAACGCAGTCAGTTGACGTAACTACTGCGGGGAGTTCTGCTTACTTCCCCGGATAAGCTATCATTTCTGGTTTTTGAAGCCACAAAATTATCCAGATTTTTTTTTTCTTATCTCTACTGTAAGTACTTTGTAGCTCTGGCTCATTGAACTCTTATTTTTAACAAAAGGAATGTTTTTTTTAATCAAATCTTAGGTCTCAAAGTCACTTACACTGCTCTTCAAGTTAAATTTATTCATGAGGTAAACTGTCTAGAATTTGGATTCAGATTATATCGTGGAAGATATCATTAATCAACTATCTCTCCAGTAGAGAACTAATGTCTTCAGTTAAAGAGAAGTACCCCTACCAAAATGTGCTTCCATTGTTAGCCTCTCGACATTTGTTTTCTTGTAGTAATTCCACTGCAGATTTTTCTACATGTAACTAAAATAAATGTGCAAATTATTAGACTTCTTTTGTGCCTCATTATAAGATATGAAGAGCACCGAAGCTTTCAATGAGAAAAGTAGATTTGTTGTATGTTTTTCTTTGTTGTTTTTTTTTTTTGTTTTGTTTTTTGAAGCATGACAATCCAAATAGGTAGGTTGTCAAGGTGTATTTCCTTTTGTGTTCGATCTTCCCTGGAAAACAAAGTATAATGCTGTTAAGTAACATGATGAAATGTAGACAGATCAGGGCTTTTTTTACCCTCACATCTTTTTTTTCATATATTTTTATTGTAATTAATAGAAGGGTTACATTATGTTCACCAGATAGAAGGTGCATTACTTCACAAACATTGATACCCTTTCTCATGTCATGGTCCCCATTTCCCTTCCCTCACCCCCGCTCCTCATCTTGTTTTCCCCCTTCCTTATCCTATTTCAAATAACCAAATACACATATATACAATATATCAGATAACAAGATAAAGTACTGTAACAATATGAGATAACCAAGGGACAGCAAAAGAGATGAGAGATAACATAGTACATTAAGGACAACAATCACTCATTATATGACTTTTGTTTCTATATCCTGGAGGTCCTTTCATTTAGCTTCATACTGTATGGCCTTTTGTATCTAGGTTTTGCTCTATTGAAATCTCTGCTAGAAGAGTCCAAGGTTTCTACTGATTATGACAAATGAGGGAAACCACCGAGTCTATGTTCCTTTGCGTCTGGCTTACTTCACTTAATATGATTTTTTCTAAGTCTTTCCATTTCCTAACAAATGGGGTGATGTCATTCTTTCTGACAGCCACATAGAATTCCATTGTGTATAAATACCACATCTTGTTGATCCATTCATCAACTGAGGGGCATCTGGGTTGATTTCATATCTTTGCTATAGTAAATAGTGCTGCAATGAACATTGTTGTGCTAGTTTACCCTCACATCTTATCTCTCATTCACATGGGGATAAAATAATATCTCCAGCTTTCAAAGGAAAAAAAAATAATGAAGAAGAAGAAAAAACTTCTACCAAAGTGCTGAAACAATTTCACATAATTGATGACGAATGTAAACATACCCTATCAAAGGGCCTTATGCCAAATGAGAGGGCACTTCAGGGAGGCAGGGAAGGCACTCTCCAAGCAGAAGAGACTGGGAAGGGCGCCTTTCCCCTCCTGCTCAGAGTAATTCATTCATTAAACACAAGGAGAGAAGGAGAAGAGACACAGAGGGAGGGGACGCCCCTTCTGGTCTATGTGCCTGGCTCAGTGTCATCACCACCAGCTTGGCAGTGTCACTGTCCCTGGAGGACCTGGACAGTAAGAACCAGCTCTGCTACGAGAAGAGCCAGAGCCCTCTGGATGTTTTCCTCCTGATTGCAAGGAGAGAGCCTCCAATTCCTCCTGGTCCTGAGACCCAGCCCTCCAGCTACGCAACACTGAGGGAAGGGGTGGATTAAAGCCTTTGTGGCCATGTCATGGAGATTTTACCTGGCAGATAGAGACCCCCACTTCCCAAATCAAAGGCAGCCATGTGCCCAGGAGGCCGCCTGTGTGTTGACTGACCCCTCCAATACATCCTGATGAGCGGTCAGCATCAAGACGTTGTCCCTGGCCCGGTGAGGAGCTGTGATCTGCTAGGACTCTGTTCCTCAGAGCCGAGAAGGCTGCCATGCTGCGGCTGTGTAACTCAAGCTCCCACCTTGAGACTGGCTCCTGGCCGCGGTCTTTAATGAGGGTGTTTGTGGGGAGAGAGAAGGTCGTGGATTAGGATCAACCTCTTGACCCAGTTTTGATCTCTGCACTAACTGTTGGGCTTTATTCAGGGGACAAAGAGTCAGGAGGGGGCCAGAGTGAATAATATCAAGGCAGGAGAGACACCTACCTTTGTGATGTGTGAAGCCATAAAAGGTTCAAAGTTTGGGTTTTGGTTCCAATAAAAAGAAAAAATCCTGAGTTCAGATGGTTTCTGTAAACCCTCTGATACCTCCTGACTGCAAAGGACAGGCTGAAAGCCAGCTGGCGAGGGCACAGTAGACCTCAGAATGCTGAGGTCACCTCCCCGACGGATCTGGCCAGGGAAATAACCATTAGCAGTGGAAGCCATGGCCACCAGCGAACAAAGAAAACACCGAAATACCCCGTCAGGCAGGCGGCCCCACTTAAGGCCACCGTTTGTCCAAAGACTGGCAATGGATAGCCAGGGGCATAAATGAGTCCTTTTTTAAAAAATGAGTATGGTCAGAAAATGAGCAGCAAAGGAATTGTTGGGCCTCGCTCGGCAATCACAGAGTTCTGGGCGCGGGGGCTTTTTGGGGGGTTTGACTTACGTTACCTGTGTTATTTATGTATTGTTTGTATATGTATTTTATACACTTATATAATGTTGTGTATTTCCAGACTTTTCCATCCTAGCTTGCAAAGCGAGTAATGCTGTAGGAAGCCCAGTTAGATAAGGGAGGAGGGATCTCGTGTTCCTTTTTGTTTTTCTTTATGTCGGTCGTGGGACTTGATCTCGGGGGCTGAGTTTTCTCTCTCTCTCTCTCTCTCTCCTCTTTCTCTCTTTCCATATATATATATATATATATACATATATATATATATTCATCCATCCCTAATAAGCTTGTCCTTCTACTTGAAATGAATCTAATAAAGGCATGCATAGTCAGGTATAATTTTCAGGGCATAGCCTGCTGCATTTTCTCTCCTGAACTAAATGCCATTTACTGAGAATGATTTAATTAATGCAACAGAAGGACTATGTCAGTCTGGTGAGGGAGAATCTTGAGAGATTATCTTCCTGAAATTCCATCGTTGGTGGAGCTGGCGTGGACACAGGCCGGGTCCATCAGACATCCCACCTCACTCCTGCTCCTTACATGCACTGGGGTGTCATGGCTGCATCTCCCGGGGGAAACAGCCTGGATCTCAGGGATCACCCCACCCTTGTGGTATCCGGGCGGATTCAGGCCAGCTGTGGTTGATGATCAAACTGGGGGAACTCTTAAGCCACCTGACCTTAGAGCAGCTTTCGTTGCCATGGTGGAATCATCTGAGGATTCAGATGCAACCACCTTCTCTGCTCCCGAACCGGGTTCCTTGATCACTGGCTTAGAGTTCTCTTGACATGATTTGCCAGGAAACGCTCTCGAGTGGTACCACAACGACAACAAAATTCCGTGTAAAGTGTCATTTCTTCCTGGATTCTCAAGGAGTCCAGACAGCCTGCCGTAAATGCTAACTGCGGTTGAGCAGAATATTGCTTCCAACAGCCGTGCAGCAGAGGTTGTTTGGGGAGGGTTGCAATGGATGCTGTGTGGGAAAGAGTGAGCAGAGGTCACTGGGCACCTTAGCAATTATAGGCGGGTAATGATGGGTCTTAGCATACCGGAGGAGAACCCTCACCTCTGTCAAACAAGCTATCATTCCATTTTCACCTCCAACCTGCAAATTTCAAAATCGATCCGTACTTTTTAATACTCGCCCTCCACGTTCGCAGGTACAAAAACATTTCAGAACGACTGTGATCCAATCATTTCCCTATAAATAGAGATCTTAATTATCACATTTATCCCGTTTCCTTTCTTTCCCATGCTTTTTAGAGGTTGCATATCACTGACATCCATTCTGGAGGATTTGCATTTGAAAGGCTGTTGTTCAAATTTTTAATTCACATTTGACACCGTGTTTTCTCTTACAGAACATGCCTTCCAAGCTGCTCCCCTCTTATCACTTTCTGGTTTTATTATGGGAATCTTCAAAGTGGACTCCATGTGTATGCTGAAAATTTTTTTAAAAACTCCAGTTAGGAAATATTCCAATCCTTTATTCAGTCCCATTTTAGTGTTTGAACTTCATGCATCATGAGTAGCGTGATTAGTAACACTGGAAGGACAGTGTCCCTGGGCTTTCAGGGGCTTCTGGGGATCTGAACAGCAGCTACCTGAAAAGGATGCCAGTGGCATCAGGATTCAGATTCATTTCTGCCTCTGCTTCTCTGCTCTTCTAGTTGGCAATCACCTATTCCACGAGTCCTGGGGATTTCCTCTGCATGACAACCCACAGCAATCCTCTGTGAAAAGAAGAAAGAGAAAGAGAGAGAGAAAGAGAAAGGAGGGAGGGAAGGAAGGAAGGAAGGAAGGAAGGAAGGAAGGAAGGAAGGAAGGAAGGAAGACCCAAGGTTACACTCCCTCAATCCTGGGCCAGAGAGAAGGTTCTGTTTAATTGTAACAGATGTGCTAACTGGCTCCTGGTGAGTGCTCTAAGGATAGATATGAATGTTAGATATTGATAAAAGAGTCCTCCCCTTGGCATCCTTCCCCTGCCCCCCCATCAGGCACATATTCTTCTGGCAAGTACTGCCCAGCCAAGAGAGAAAAGACAGCTGGAATTAGTGACTATTTGTTTTTCACGCTCTTCTCATTTGAGGAAACCTTTTATCCACGTAGTAAAAATATTCACCCCTGCTAGAGAAACACTCAAATCACATGCAAATGCAGGCTACAAAGCATACTTTCGCATGGTACACTGTCAGCCTATCATGGCTCATGTTATACGTTTTGTCAGTTTCTGAACGGTGGTGGAGGATAATTGGCCTGAGATGTAAAGCTACCTTCTGCTGTTGCAAGGAACAAAGAAAGACAGCTTTCACCCACAAGGCCATATTTTGTGGAACATAGCCTTCCTTTTTAATAATGAGCTCGTACACAGCGCTTCTCCTCGGCTCTGAAACTTCTGTGGCTCCTCACACCCGCGCCCCCCCCTCCACTCAGACACGGCATTGTTGTACAAGGAATTTAAACTGGTGCCATTTTGTAAGGCTGGTGGAACAAGGAGAGCCACGCATTTGTTATCTGAATGCAAGGCCGTCACTGATCTAACTGTGGTGTGTCCAAGAAAGATAGTCAAAACACTTCCAGTGCTCGGCCAACTCAGGAGAAAGCAGAGCAGCAGCCATAGTGGGTCAGCTGGGCCCCGCCACCTCACCCGAGCCTTTCAGAAGGTTGTTACTTATAGGAGTGATGTATAAGGGTGACTGGTTTATGTTCTTTCAGATCTATGCACGAGGGGGTTGGTGTGTTCTCTGGGGAGCTTGGTTTCCATAAAGGCCACCTCACTTTGCAATTTTAGGTGGTCGAGACTATCACTTACACATCCCATGTCCTTATCTCTCTTCTCTGAAGTCCAGAAAGTGGTCTCTTCCCCATCCCCACTTCCCTTTTCCCTCTGACCTCCGGTATCTGCTATTTGCCCTGCTATTTGCCCTGGCATGCACGAAGAGGAAAATGTTTTGTCACGGATTGAATGAGTTTCCACATGGCCCAGAGTGTCTTAGCCCCTGCTTCATTTTCCCTCGCGTGGCCCCTTCCTCAGCTCCTCGTGAGTGCTCAACATGACGTCGTATCACTGTCCCCAGTATTTTTGTGGGCTCTCCGAGCCCCCGTGTCCCCTTTGTGGGCTCTCCGAGCCCCCGTGTCCCCTTTGCATTGCACATTTCCACAGAGAAGGGCAAAGTCAAAGCAATATCGCTGAGTGTCGGAGAGGGAGGGAAGATGGCACGGAGAGGTGGCTTGTGACAGAGTGCATCAGCAGGGCTCCACGTCTTCTCCAAAGGCTGCTGGCAAAGGGCGAGCACAAACAAGAAGAGCAGATGGCAGGAGTCTCTGCCTTGGGCCATGCTAGCGTATGTGTTTCGCCTGCCTTCCTGTCATTTTCTGCCCTGGAGCCCTCTGGGAGAAGGGTGGGGTGGGGGCAGCGGGGGGGAAAGTGTCCCTGGATCTCAGGCAAGGGTCACCCAGCATGGGTTTGTGGTGTGATGAGCACTGGGGTTGACTAGTGAAATGTGGGTGGCTCGTGCAGAGGCCTTCGGGAACGGCAGAGGACGAACTTGCTCATGGGTGAGGTGACCTTGAGCAGAGCTGGCCGGATCTGGCGGGTGTGCACAATGTCTCCAGCAGCCTTGACTGGGCCAGTGGCAGTTCTCCTGTCGGGGGGACTTGGCCTCTGAAGGGGAGCACACGCCACGTTCTTCCTCAGGGAATGCTGCAGGAGGAGAGCAAGATGCAAAGTGAATCCAGTCAATTATCAGTTATCACAGTGGACTCTGCTGGGTGGTCGTACAGGACACAGAGAGGGATTTTTGCTCTTTTACCCGGTGATATCTAGACTAGAATCACAAAGAGAAGCGGGGAGGGAGAAGCGCCTACACAATCCCTCAGCTGGACGCCAGGATCAATGACTTATTAAAGAAGTCCTATGCCAGGCACCACTGTGGTGGAGTGGCTGGTTCCACGGAAGCTACCATTTTTACTGCAGTAATGTGCAGATGACAGAGTCTGTTGCTCTTGACTCTTAGCCAAGAGTAGAGCTTCGAATTTGACAATCACACGCAGGCAAACAAATCTGACAAGAAACTATTGGTAAAGCATTTAACAATGCTAGCATATCGGGTTTTTTTTTTCCTGTGTGCTATTTTCTGTGATAAAATCTGAAAGTGTATGTTTGCATTTCAGTCTTGAAGATACTCAAGTAAATTGTTTTCAAAGAAATAGAAAGCATGTTTGTAAAAAAGGAAAAAAAAAAAGTGTGTGACTTCATGACTGGATACATCCATGACCAGAATGTGATTTACATTAGGGTGATCTATTATTATCTTTATTCCAGAAGTCAGGTATGTTGATTAGACAGTATATTTTTATGCACATTTGCATATGCAAATACCATAAATATGTAAACAATGCCAATATGTAAATGTTGGCAAATATGTAAGTGTGGATAAAAATACTTAAGCATGCACATTGTGTTTATTTTTGAGGAATCGTGAAGGTCTCAGACTTCTCAACCAGTGAAGCAGCTTTCTGTATAGGTGCTGGCTATGACAGAACGTCTGGGTGCAGTGACATCACTGCTCACAGCACTGTAGAGCAGAACTTCACAAATGCACGAGATCTCACTGACCCTCGAGCCCTCTGGAAGCCGATGGGAAGATGCATCAAGGAGGCCTTACTGCACAGCCAGGTTCAATGCCAGTCTAACGTACACTGACTGTAGGAACCTGTGAGCTGTCTCAAGTACTGCTGGCTCATCCATCTAGCAGACATTATTACTTTATTTAAGAAAGAACTTTGCCCTTTGTCCAAGAGAGAAAATTGTCTGTCTCTCGTGCAAGGTTGCTCAATTGAGTCATCTTGAAAAGTTAGTTTGGGACAAACTTTATAAAAAAGCATGACAAGACCTATGCAAATACCATAGCTTTGCAACACTATCACTCACTTTTATTGATTGATTATTGGCTGATCGGTTGATTGATTGTGGCTTTCAGAATCACACCGAAGGTTTCACTCATGCTCAAGAAGTACACTAAGCTTCCTTCTCTCAGCCTTCACTCCCTGTTAAACATGCATACCAAAAGGATTTCTAACTTTAAGTAAGACATTTTAAGCAACGCCTTAAAAGACATAATGAAGACGAGTTTGTTTTACAATTTGAATCAAGATTTTCACATGAAAAATTAATATTATTGAAACTTCAAGGTTGAGAAATCACTTTCTGACATCTTTAAAGAATGCGACCTCTTTTTTTTAATACAATAAGCAATCATTCTCCTGACAGACAATAAAGAACTGTGATTAGACTATGTATTTTAGAAAACCTATGATGAAATATTTAACTTCTGGGAAAGCTAACAGTTGCTTCTTATAGAAAAATGTTAAGATTTCAGACTTTGAGAACTTGTCATTGTAGAAATAGAGTGGCTGAAGTCATGTAGCCTCGGTATACAACAATTATGAGTAATTTTAACATGAGTTTTGCCCCAAAGAGGTGTGGCTCAGTTGGTAGAGCACCAGCCTATAAACCAGTAACAGATTTTGATTCCTGGTTTCGAAGAAGAGGAAGAAGGAGAAGGAGAAGGAGAAGGAGAAGGAGAAGGAGAAGGAGAAGGAGAAGGAGAAGAAGAAGAAGAAGAAGAAGAAGAAGAAGAAGAAGAAGAAGAAGAAGAAGAAGAAGAAGAAGAAGAAGAAGGAAGAGGAGGAGGAGGAGGAGGAGGAGGAGGAGGAGGAGGAGGAGGAGAAGAAGAAGAAGAAGAAGAAGAAGAAGAAGAAGAAGAAGAAGAAGAAGAAGAAGAAGAAGAAGAAGAAGCAGCAGCAGCAGCAGCAGCAGCAGCAGTGGAGGAGGAGGAGGCAGAGGAGGAGGAGGAAGAAGAAGCTGCAACTATGTATCCCATGGACCTTACAAGGAGTTGGGAGATGGCAGCTACTCCCAAGAACATTACCGCTCCAAAGGCACAGAAGGAGAATCTACATTACCCCAGAGGCTGGTCATTTTCTTCATCCTCACAAACAACCAACGTTGAATTCCTTCATGAAAAACAACTCCACGTAACTCCACAACCAACGTTGAATTCCTTCATGAAAAACAACTCCACGTAACTCCACAGCAAGCCGGCTCCCGCCTCCTCCAGCTCTGAATTGGAACCAAAGGGTTTGTCCGCCTCTGCCTCCGTTTCTTACTAGATAACGGTCTTACCGATGGCTTGCATCCAGTAGCACTGCCGAAGAAAGTGAAGATGAAAAGCATTTGCTCTTATACCGGACAAGCCTAGCATCTTCCATGCATAGTCATAGTCCATCTTATGACTCTGTGCTCTCCTCCTTCTCCATCCCTTACGTGGCAGACATTCAGGCTTTAACAAATAATGCTATATGCACGTGTGTGGAATGTTTTAACAAACATAGGTATTTGAGTTCGCTTGCCAGCCTACCCCAAAGTGTGGAATTGTTGCGTCCTAATTTTCACCTTCTAGTGAACTATCAGTTTCACTGGTGTATTGGAAAGCATCCATTTCTTCTGCTCACCAACACACTCTGCTTTGTCTGACTTGTAGGGAATTGTAGATTCTTGACTGTGTGAAGTTTCTGTTCGCTGTGGTCTGGGTTTGCACCTTCCTATTAGGTGATTATGTTGGATAAATATCTGCTCACCTTCTCTGCCTGCTTAAAATGGAGGGGTTTTTAAAATATTATTTAAGTGATGACCACTATTTATACAGGCTGTGATCATCTCCTATGAGATATGATTTGAAAATATTTTCTCTTCTGTGCATTGCTTTCTGTTTCTTTATATGAGGCTTTGAAGCACAGAAGATATAATTGTTTTTGTATTCTTTAGGTCCTTTGGTTCTTATCCAAGAGGATTTTGCCTAGTCCAAAATTAAACTCCTATAGTTTTTTTTTTCCTTTCTTTTTTTCTTTTTTTTTTTTTCGTATCTAAGGTAATTTTACGATTTACATTCAGGACCTTGATACAGCCTGACTGCACTTTTTATTTAGAACCTGAAGCAAGTGTCCACTTAATGAATATGTTCATGTCAACAGCTAATTCTAATGATGCCAATTGTTTTCATGGGAATAGCTTTCCCTGTAATTTTTATTTCTTTTTCTTTTTGTTTCTTTACTTTTCTTTTTTGTGCATATGAATTCACCATCCAAGAAAGGGTTTAATTTTTGATCACCCATTATCCTCCATTGATCTGAATATCAGATTGAATGCCAATGTTATCTGGCCCCGAGTCTTAGAACTTTGTGCCAAATTATAGGTTGGGAAAGTGGGACTTCTCCAACCTGGTTATTTTTAAATAATGTTTAGGCTGTACTTGGTCCCTTCCCTTCATAAATATCATCCTTAACATTTAAATGTGGATAATTATTCCTAATGAAGAATTAGTGTCGAATTAGCTCTAATTAAATAATGTATTTATGTAAGTGGGTAGGAAGCCTACATCATGCTGGGTAAACACTTATTCACTAATATCATTTTTTTAAATCAAATAACAAAATCTAAGTTGTTTTGCTCAGACCACATGAGGTCTAGGTGAGCGGTCTGTGTACAGTCTCTCCAGGTCTTTGACAGATGGTAGAACACTTCAGAAGATTCCTTTTCCTCTGTACAGAGCCCCTCAATTACAATAGATTGATGGATTTGCTCGTGTGTGCGGCCTGCCTGCCTCACCTTGGCTCTTCTGATTGGCTTCATCTTGGGTTAGTGTCTTTTCTTCTGAGCAGGGGAATTAGTGAAATGGATTGGGTGCTTGCTGAGCCGTGGCTCCATAGCGGGTAGGGACATTATGTGTGTTTTCCATAAAGACGGCTTTCCGCTGGTGAGTCAGCTGACATTCCTTTCCACACTAATGGTCTCTGTTCGTGGCTTAAGTTGCCCCCATGTAAATATTGCCTGTGGATACCACACTCATTTAAATATCGTTGCTTTGGGCCATTCTTCCAGCAGGGCAATAGAGAAAGTCAATTTTCTGTTCAAGTTCGAGTCCCTCACTCACCTCTTCAGATGCCGCACTCAGCCTGTCTGTGTATTTTACATGACACATATTTTAAAAATCCTTCCATTACAGAAAAAAAAAGCTATTCCGAAAGCTTCCATTTCAGTTTGCATTCCCTGTTGCCATACAGAGAAGTTATTTTTATTTTTATTTTAAAAATTGTCTTGTTTCTCCTCTCTGGGTAACAATTGATTTGTTAAGATGTGTGGGACTTCGTGGCTCCCTTCTCCTTCTCCACTGTAGGGAGTTTCTCATTAAACAGCAAACGCCTTGAAGGCTCAGTTTGGCCCCTAGGGTTCCTGTGTGAGCAATCCTACCTCAGGTCTTTGGAAAAAAAAATATATTGAATCAGCGCAACTAATGAAGTTTTTCAGGTTTTTTCTTCTTTTTATTCTTATAACTTCTATGCGATTTTGTGGTTCTCTGGAGGTATTTTAGGTTGTGTGTTTTTTAATGTTTATTATCTGTGAATTTATTAAAAATATTCTACCAGTTTCAAAGAGTTTATTTCTTAGCAGCTCCGGAGCTAGGTATGTAGAAATTAAAGTACCTATGCAAAACATTAAAAGAGGCACATTCAAGTTGAACTTATTAATTCCCCTAGTTGTCATAGGAAAGATGAAAGAAAAATCTGTCAAATTATTTTTGACATTTGATGCAGTTTATTTTTATAATTAGTGCTGCTACATCTAGGTTGTTGAGTTAGGTCCATTTCTGCGTATTTTATTCTTACAGCGTGTGAGTGATTACCAGCGGAAAACCAGCTAGGATGAAGAATTATAATTGGATAGAGAACTATTTCTTAAAAGAGGGTGAATTAATTATTGGGAACTATAATTAATCAGGGTTATTCTTTTCAAGGTTAGCACTTTAGAAAGCATTCTACAGGTAATCTAAAACCTCACACTTAGTTGAAACCTTTTATAAGAGTCATAATATGCAGTATTACCAAGGCAGAGAAATGGCTTTTATGTGAAATGCCTGTTTTGCTTAATTCCGTGAGCTTCGCTCCATCCTGCAGAGCAGAAAGCTGGGTGATCGGGCTGGAGGGTTTGCACTTGGTGCCAGACGCTTCAGTACTGCCGAACCCTTTGCTGCAGGATCACTCACTCCGATGCCCAGTACCTGATTCAGAAGGGACTCCCCAGGGGGGAAGGTCCCTCCCTCCCCCCTCCCTCTCTCCCATTGTCAGGGTAATGTACAGAGGGGTTAGAGTTACATTCCTCAGGTGGTAGGAGCATTACTTCTCACACATGGATACCCCTTCTCATGTTTTTGTCCCCGTTTCCCTCCCCCCAACCCCTCCCAATCATCTTGTTTTCCCCCCTTCCCTTTCCTATTTCAAATAAACAAATAAATGTATACCAGGCAACAAAGTCAGATACAGTAACAATATGAGAGTAATTAACCAAAGGGGAAAAAAAGAGAGAGAGAGAAATACCATGGTACATTAAGAACAACTCTTACACAATGTTGACTTCCAGTGACAGACTGGTGCACACAGCTGTACAAGATAATAAGATGGATACGAGAACCCTTACCCGTCCCCAGGGCCCTGTATCAGCGATTTAGCTATCTTACACTTATCTACAGAGATACACGGACACAAATAATTTTAAGTGATTTTGTGAACCATTTATGTGAATATAAGAACGAATGTAAAATCAGATACAATATAAAATTTCAGAAGGACTGACTTTTAAAAGTCAGATGATATATATATGTATATATATATCATATATATATGTACATATATATGTATATATACATATATATACATATATATATCTATACGTATGATACATAAATACTTTCTTAGTCCTTTGTATACAAAATGTCTTGAGCAATGTCTACTTATAGTTAATGGAAGATTATATGTATATAGAGATAGACATACAGGTAAAGATATATAAACTATATATCTATATTGTACACACATGCAGTGTTCCTTAAAATCTACTTGCTTGTAATATAATGCAGTCGTGTCGTTGCAGAGTTCAAGGGTATGTGTAACTTGGAGTTTAAAAGATGCAGTTCCTGTTGATGCATATATTATTCGTAGGCATGTGCATATATATGAGTATGCATGTCTCATTTCAGAAGTATCGAAGTTATTTTCAGTGGCAAACACCTCCAAAGGTCTCTGCACCCTCAATCAGCAAAGACGGATCCCTGACCATTTTGCCCACTTGTGGTTGAGGAAGGGAGAGATGTGTGACTCTGCACTGCCCTTTGAGAACCCGAGGTTCTTTGTCTGTCTTCTGCTGTGGAAGAGAGAGAGGAGGAGAGGGGAGGAGAGGGTGTTGGTGTTGAAGGCTCTTGGCCTGGGCAAACCGGTGCCTGGCCACCTGCCTCAGTCAGCTTCTTCACCTCAGCCTGGCAACCATTCCTCTTCCCGCCAGACCTGCAAAAGTGCATCAAGACCTGGAAACATGTTCACGCTTCCCGCACCACTTCAATGGTATTCTAGTCTGCACAGCGGGGCTGTCTCCGTCAGATATATGAGTTTTTATTTCCCACTTCAAGTGCCCTGTTCGTGTTCAAATGTCATCCCGCTGACGTTGCTGTAGAGAGGGCGACACAGCCAAGAATGACTGTAGTGACGCCCCAGGATGGGAAAGAGGGAGTTAGGGGGAGGCTCTCACTTTTTCCTTGTGAGTGTCCAGGAAAAACTGACCCCAGCATTGGTATAAGTACCCGTGGCCTCCTGCAGTGCTAACAGAGGAGAAGCCCCGTCCCAATCCCCACTAAAAGGGAGTCAGAGAAGCGTTCCTCACCCCATTAGGAAATAAGTTCCAGCCTTTATTTTTTTTTCCTTCCAAGTTACTGTGTAAAAGAGGATAAAATAGAGACAGCTCAAAAGTCTTAAGTACTTGTTTCCTAATAATGCGATAGAGTCATCTGATGTCGTGCTCAGTTCAGGGTGTGTATAACCTAGAATTTAAAAGATACAGTTCCTAGAGCTGAGGGGGGACAAAGCAGAAAAGAAAAGAAATCGAAATTATTCTACTTTGGCAAACTCCACACTCTCCAAGAACCTATAAAAGAATCACAATGTATCTTCTTTTAAAACAACAATAGCAACCAAGACAAGCAATGCCAGCTTGTTTCTAATCATCTTTTGAGACTCTTCAATGTATCTCTGCCAACTTAATTTTCGCTGAGTATGGGAGGGAAGCCTGTTTACAGTGATGGTCTTTTAAAAAGTAGATTCATGCAAGTATGAACTATTTCAGCCAAAAGATCCTTATTGCTGGTGGATTTGTGGACACACATCCAAGCACAGAGAGATTTTTTTCTGTATTCTTGCATTTTTTTAGATATTTGTATTGGTATATTTTTCATTTTTATGGATATTTTTATTATTCTTCTACAAGGATGAGGAAAGCAGCGGCAGACAAGAGACATTGTGAGTGCTACATAAGGTAAAGAGGGCTGTGTCTCTTAGTCTAAAGTCTGGGTAAATGAAATCTCTACTAGACTCTTCATAGCAAAAGGAGACCAGTATTTGAATAATAGCTTTCACTACAAATTACGAATGGTAATAGATAGGAAGACACTTTATTTACAGAAAAACTTTATTCAGATATGAAGGAATACTTATTTTAGGTCTCATTAACAGAGCACTTGTAAAAATAGACTCATTTGCCATGTGATACTTGCTTTGCTGGAGGCTGGGAGCAAAATTATATATTTTTTCACTGCTACAGGATATTTGTAGAATATTGGAGCTCTAATGAGGTATTGAAAATCTGCCAGACAAGTTTATCCTCAATTTCTTTCTTGAAAGCTACTGGCTCTCCATCCTGGTAACCTACAGACAAGTTGCAATAATTTTACGTCATATTTCAGTTCAGTGACATGATTATTTAGCAAATAGTATAATATTATATTTTTAATGCTCATAAATATAGAAATATATAATATTTTGAGATTCTTTTTTACTTAGTAATCTCATCTATCTATCTTTGACCCTGTGTGGGATTACTGTGTTTACGTTAATGAAAATTAAAGGTCCTGCCTGAATTTTCAAATCAGACCATATAGTGTAATCGATATTTCTCAGGCTCTGATAGTACCATAGTCACTCATTTTTTTTTTAAATTTAGCATCTGTATTTCTACATCTATCCAGCTCTGCATGAAATCTGAAAACACATTAGGTATTTCTAGAAAAGAAGTTCAATGTAAAGAGTTGATCCAACTCACCAAAAAAATCAGAAATGACGCTGCGATTCTTGTGGCACAGTGCCAGCCTTGAGTAAAGCAGCTCACCTTATTAAAATTCTGTGTCAGTCATGTCTGTGTATGTCCTTCATTTAACAAAATGTTAGCATGATTAAAAAGAATAAATGATCTTATCTAAAAGTAAGCAGGTGTCATAATGATTAATAATGTGGATGATTTGCTGGTGACATCTCCAAAAAAAAAGAAAAAAACAAACAAAAGAAAACACATTTTTTTCCACCTGACATCTCAGTAAAAGAAAACAATCAACTCTATCATGTTCCTTAGAAATAACAAACACCTGAAAATCTCATATTAAGAAAAACACACAGCTAACAAGCAGCTTGCAAACCACGAAAGCAACTGAGTAGAAAATCAAACGTTTGAAGCCAACTCGTGTAACCACCGTAGAATTTTATTTTATTTTTGGCTTTTGGATTGATTTCTTAAGTTTACCTTGACTTAAAGGCTGTCCACTTTGCACTGGAAAGTTCCAGTGTGCAGGTAAACAATGATAGACATTTGCCTACCTTAAAATCTCCTGGGATTTGGGGGCACCTCAGATAAGATACTTCCTAAACCTCTGACGCTTTGCCTGATCATGTGGAAAGATAATGGCATTTGACCAGGGCTTGATAATTAATTAATGCTATATATCCGATTACCAATTATCAATTGATAGGAATTTTGTCCTCGGCCACATTTGACGTTGAGTATCACAGTAATTGTGGATCATTTTTTTCCTGTTGATCATTTCTGTTCCTCAGACCTGCCTTTCTCATAAAAGATCAATTTATGGCATTTGTGCATTCTGTAAATGTTTAAGGTTAAACAAATCTGTTTCATAGGCAGTGACGTGTTTCGAAACTTAGCTTGTCTGCTCCTGATATTACTGAAGTTAGAAACTGCTTAACACAGGTTCTGGAAGAAAATAACCCCAGCTGAGATAGTCTTAGTATTGTTATTATCTGGAGGTAATCATTTATCCAAAATACCATCAACGATTCTTCTTTATTGCCCTGGCACTGATTGCCCACAACCAATGGACTCCTCGCTGAGATCCAGGCACAGATTCTGGATTTAAGCCTCACCCCAAAGAAAAGCCCCAACACAATGAAAGACTGAGATAAAATACGGGGTGGTGCAAAGCTCTTCCCTACATCCTTCTTTAGAGTCTGGAACTTTCTCCAGGTTTCCCCTCACTGGGGATTCTCATTTCATCCCTCTTCATGTCTAGATGAACCCCCTTTTACAAACCATCACAAACACTTAGCCCACATGGGCTCTCATTTGCCCTCCTCTTTGCCCTTTCTTCTTGCAGTATGGAGAGATGGAGTTCAGTGTTGAGGCATTCTGTTTCCTAGGGGTTCCATTCCCATATCCATTCCCCATCTGTGTCTGTCTCTATCATTCATCCATTAATCTATCTGTCTGTCTGTCTGTCTGTCTGTCTGTCTGTCTGTCTGTCTGTCTATCTATCTATCTATCTATCTATTTATCTATCTGCCTATTTATCTAGATACCTGTCTCATGTATTTAACTAGCTATCTAGCTGTCACCTATTTACCCACCCTTAGTTGATATCTATCCAATATCAATATATCTTAGCTATGTATCCATATCTATCACCTCTCTCTAGTTCTCCCCTTTTTGTCCAGTGTTTCGCTGAACACCTACTCTTTGCTTTGCTTCCTGTCATACTGTTCAGAGAATAAGTCAATGGGACAAAGAAACAAAACTGTTTGCCTTTTCCGAGCCGGCATCCCAGTGGCAGATTAACTTCCTTCTCCCTCCTTCCCCAGTTAGCTGAAATAAGAATGAATAAAGAATTTGTTCATTGGTCAGGATGCATGGTCTTTTTAAGAGAATAAATAGATAAAAGTAAACGGCCGGTGATTAAAAGTTTACGGTTGAAACTCCACACTCACAGTCTCTGTTCGTGTTTGCCTTACCTTGTCATTTAGGATAGTAGAGTCATTTGGGATGTAGAGTTTCTTCAACAGGGCAGACATTTCTGACCATATGATCCTTAACCCTTTACTTTTGTGCATCTCTCACTGTGGTGGCAATCCAGGCCATGTAAGGGAATGTCCCCCTCCCTCCACACACACACCTTAGGATTCTTTGTGCCCTGGTACTCCAGGCTGGCTGGATTGTTTTCCATTTCAGGAACTCCCCGTCAGACCTGCTCCTCCCTGAGACCAAAACCTCAGGGATCTCCTCAGTTTACATCCAGTAAAGGAGGAACCAAAAAACAAAAACTCTTTTTTTTTTTTTTTCCAGAGCTATTCCCTGGGGCTGGAGGCAGAATGCCTCCACCATGCTGAGAGACAACCATTTCATGGGAACTGTTCCTTAGGGAAATTTCCTTACATTCTCCAACTGGCTTCCTTCATTTATTCTCTTAGAGCTACATAATTTTACTCAGCATGGAGCTAGAAAACAGATTAGTTGATTGAAATTTAAATCCAAACATTAACCATATAGACAAGCAGGGTAAAAAAATGATAATAATTGTTTATTTTCCCCTACCTCCCATGTGCATACAGAAATATCGATTGCTTCGAATATAGAATATGATCTTTTTAAAAGTAGACGATGTTATGGTTATTTGGTGTGATTCCTTTGAGCCAAAGAGACCCCACATCAAGCGGCTGTTTAATGTTTCTAAGCTTTTCACATGCCTGGCTTTGGACATCTGAAACTCACCCCCGCGGTATTATGTCAGCGCTCAGAAAGGATTGTTTCTGAAACACTTCGCATTTTTGGATTTGGGGTTGTTCCCCTTGTATCTCAGAAATTGTTTCCCTTGTATCTAAGTGCATCTGAGAGATTCAAAGGAAATCATTGCCCTAGAACCCAGGGCTCAGATACCATGGTGTATCCTTATGCATTTCTCCTTTTCATTTTTATTATTATGGATTTTATTTTTGTGTCCCTGTCAAGTTCATTCTTCATTCTTGACATCTACAACTCAACACTTAGAATCTTTTGGCTTTAAGTTCAGGCAAACCAGATGCTTCTTTGTTGGTCTTCATGTCTCATTCAATATGAAGGGAAAGGCATAGGTCCCGGGTGGGTTTTGAACCCAGGATTGGGGTCAGGAAGGTGGATTATGCTGATGCTTATGTTCAATGCTGGGTATCCAGTCTCACACCATGGAAGTGGAGTAAGCATTAAGTGGGAAAGGGAATCTTTAAGCCAAATGTAAATACTCTGAGAAGATTAAAAAATAACAAAACAGAAAGGAAAATAGCTAGATGCAGAGAGAGCAGATCCCTCTTCAAGTGACTCATGTAATCTTTTAGAATTTAATCTCTCTGTCTGCAAAACAAGCATTCATAATGCGAACTCTGTCTGTTTCCTGGACTCATAATTATAAACCTGAAATGAGATTATAGCTGGAGAAAAGCTCACGAAGAAGTTGTTGCATTAGAATTACTGTCGTTTGCAGTAAGGAAGGACCAGCCTGCAGATCACACAATTGGGAAAGATTGTTTATATGTTGAAGAGTCACAAAATAGCTCTTCAAAGGAGAGTTTTCTTGGGTCATTTTTCATATTACATACACTAGCAGTTATTGGTGTTTTGTTTCCTAGGGCAGAAAGACTGCTTAAAAATGTTGGTTACACACACCTATTAACCATATATATATACGTATATATATACGCATACATATATATGTGCTGCATTTTTATGTACATATAATAACATTGTGTTGTGTACATACATGAATGAGATACTGAGATTCAACAGATTTCTTGGCCACAACAAAGCAAATTGTCCTTTAGAGAGTGGGAAAGCTATTGTTTTTCCCTAGGCTGTTATTGTGGCTTAACAGGAGGAAAATGTGTGTGTGTGTGTGTGTGTGTGTGTGTGTGTGTGTGTGTGTGTGCGAGGAGAAGCTGACACTAGCAACCTCTGTGGATCCAGTGAGTCCTCTGTAGAAGTACAAGTGATAACCAGAGTTGGGGGATGTCACTTTGGGTGATATTGCAGATGACATAGACACTCGGGAAAAGTGTGGCTTGGTTCCCGGCTCAGTCCTCTCACCTAGGTGATGACAGCAGGAGCCGCCCCTGGGGACGGTGGCCCAGAGCTTGGCTGGAGAGGAGCAGATCAAATGCTAACCAGTGACCTGTGCTGTGTTTCAGGGAACCAGTGGTCTGGAGCTCCAGTGACTGACACAGAGCAGAGAGGTCATTCTTGTCAGTAGAGGGTCCTACTTTATAAAGCTCTAGGCACTAGTAGAAGCTGTAGGCAACTTGAACAACCCCAAAGTAGAGTCCATGTTGGGTTTTTTTTTTTTCCTTACCACCCATATTCCTGTCAAGTTGACATTCAAAAATAGTTGGCACTAGCCAGATGTGACGGGCCAAGCCTTCTCATCCAAGCTGAGACCTTGGGGATCGCAGTTCAAGGATCAGCTGGCATTTCGAGGGACCCTCTTCTCAACCAGTTGCTAGGTATGGTGGCACATGCCTGTAATCCTGGTGACATGGCAGACGAAGACCGGGAAGACTCAATACTTGGTGACACTCTCCATCTCAGGGGAAGAAACTGGGCATGGTGTCGTGTGTCATCACAGCTAGAGCAGAAAGAGAACTCAGGCCCAGGCAAGAAGCAAGTCCACGTCTCATAAGGAAGCAGGAGTGGGCTGGAGGCATGGCTCAGTGGTGGGACACATTTTTTTTTTCCAAGCAGGGAACCCTGAGTTCAAACCCCAGTCACCACCACAACACAAACACCAAAAATGGCACTCTTGTCTTCACCAAGCTTTACAACTATAGGCAAAGAAAGTGCACCGGCCAGCAAAGCCATGGGAGCTGTTCGAGGACTGGCGCACAGACCAGGCCACAGACCACAATGGCTGACCTCTAATCCTAAAGCTTCTGCATCGTGGACTGGTCCTGATCCGGGACCCTCTGCAGAGTGATGGCCCTTGTGTGTGGACACAGGTTTCTCTTGGCGACTCCTTATTTTCCTGATTACTCCTGATGTACTTTTTTTTCCTACTGGTTCTCTTCCTGCACGTGTACATGGAACCAATTTTCATCTATTATACAACAGTTATTAGTTTGATTAATTAATGAATAATACATGCCAGAGAGTAATTTGTTTACTCCTCCCCGTGTGCTCAGGCCAGCCGTGCACACGTGGGTTTATCCACGCCGTGAATCGCCTCCAAACTGTGGTGGACTCCCTTGTCTTTGTTGGAAATGAAAAGAACCTGACAGACAAAAGCTCCTTATCTCAATCCTTCCCTTTGACCAGGAAAGAGAAGGAAAAGGATTTCTAATGCCACGTGCCTACACGTTTCACTTCCTTCCGTGATTTACTTCGCAAAGATTGATCGCAGAGAAAGTCAATTAAACTGCATGCTAATATTTTCCGCTATAGGTGAACAGAGCAAAGATTTGCATCCCTGCTCGGCGGCGGCATGCCCGCGCATATTTTAAGTTTAGCATCTTGCCACCCACACGAATATGCCTCTCTCATCTCATCCAGGAATAAAGTAGATCTGAGACGACCACACTGCTGCAGAAGTCAGGCTCCACCAGAAAGCATTGTGGAAGACAAACCTGAGGAAATATTTGTCTCTCTTCTCTTTGCAGTGGAACCTGAGTCTGTCCATAAGAGAGACAATGGCTGCACCACTGCATATTAGTCTTACCCAAGAAAACATATTTTTGTGTGATTTTGTAATTCTGTATGTGTGTGTGTGTGTGTGTGTGTGTGTGTGTGTGTGTGTGTGTGTGTGTCCATTCTGTGGACTGAGCTCAGGGCCTAGGCAATGTCCCTGCTTTCTTTCCTTTTCTTTTTCTAGAGGCTATGAGCCACAGCTCCATTTGTAGCGTTTTAGTGGTTTCTTGGAGGTAAAAGTCTCATAGGCTTCTCTGCCCAGACTGGTTTTGATCCATGATGGAATCTTAGCTTCCTGAGTAGCTATGATGATAACATGAGCCGCAGCTCCCATCTTTGGTGTGATACTTGTATTTGGCTTTCTGCCTCTTCGGACTCGTTTCTATACCCTGCTAGGAAGGCATGATGGACTAGTAAATCTAATCCTTCTCCTTTTCAGCTTTTGGTGCCCAGTTTCTCATGGAGCTCTGGGGTATTGTGACATTAGAACCTTCTAGATGTCGAGTCTTTTCCTAAGCCTTATCTGCCACTCAGTGCCTTTTCTGAAGTGTTGCCTTTTTAAAGGAGCAGAAGTCCAGCAATCAGTGGGCATTTACTGGGCAGACGTGGGCGCCTGAGGGCGGCTTCAGTAAGAACAGGCCTTGTAATTGGAAATCTCCCCGCCATAAGCCCTCTTCCCAGCCTCCTTACCGCATGCTTTCCCCTTTATTGAATTCTATCCCAGGAAGGCCTGAAACACAGCTTCCTTTGCAAGGACTTGAGAGTATGGAGTTCTGGGTCATCTCTGAGAGAGGCTGTGGCGGGGTGTAGACAGCAGGGTCAGACTTGCTTAGCTTTGGGTATTGATGCCTTTTCCCCCTCCGCCACCCCCCAACGTGGAGAGTAAATAGTTTGTCATAAATTTTCTCTAGGACAAGGTTATTGGATCATCTTCACTGGAGATATTTCCTCTCGGAAGCCAGGGGCCCAGCTGTCCTGTGGGTTTCCTGGCAATCAAATCTGCAGGCTTGGGGTGGAAGCAGGATGACCTCTGCAGATAGGCTGGCCTGGGGCAAAGTCGTTAAGGAGACAAGTTCCCCATTTCATTTGTCATTTCACCACCATGCCCTCAGGCCATCCCAGGCCTCTCTCCTCCTCATTCCACTCCTCAATCCCGGCAATCTTGGTGGTGAACACTCTCCAGCTTTCCCTGTTCCCCGGCCCTCATCCCACAGGGTCTCCTGGATGTTAGGAACTGGTTATTTAAATAAAAATCATTTCCTTCTCTTCAAAAGTGATTAACCCGGACTACACATTTGCAGGAGTTATGGAAATTTGGGGAGCGGCCTTCCCTCTCACCAGAGCAGCAGCTGTGGAGGTGGGAGAGGAAGGCACGCAGTTTGGAGGATTTTCCTCTGTTTCTGGAACCATTTCATCAAGAAATTGCTCCTGCAAGGAACGGACTGCCTTTCCAGTGGTAGGAGGCTTCCTTGGCTGCAAAGGTTAACAAATATTAAAGCTGACTTTCACAATAATTGGCTGGCAAACCTTCTTGACTCTGCAAGTCCGTGACCAGCGAAGGGGCAGGAATGGTCTAAAGAGAAAACAACAGCAGCAGCAAAATAAAATACGGAGGCTGCTGAGAGCAGGCAAGGTTGGAAGGAGAATTGGAATGACAAGAAGCAGGGGGCAGGACACATGACAACTGAATTTCTTGGAGGAAGCTGTTCTTACCAGCCAGAAGAGAGAGAGAGAGAGAGAGAGAGAGAGAGAGAGAGAGAGAGAGAGAGAGAGAGAGAGAGGAAAAAAAAGTGGCAGATTGGTTTTGTTGTTCTAATAATTGTTCTGTGTGAATCGTTTCCAACAAGCCATCGACGAAAAACAAGTTGTCGAAGCACAGACCTTTCCTGCTGGAAGGGGATCAAGATAAACTGCTACAAAGCAGGACATTTCGAGGGAACAAGTCTTCCAACATGTAATAAAGACATGTCTATGATAGGTTTTATATTATGTAATATACAAGTGTTTATTTTATATTATTTACATATACTGTACTTACATATGACTCCAAGGCTCCATTCCAGCATGATGAGAAGACAAGATGGCCCGGAGGGGAGCTATTGGATGTCTTTCTCAAGCTCTCCATCCTGCCTGGGAGCACTGTAGGCTGAGCCCATCATGTCCCCCTCACCAGTGAAACTGAAGGTGAAGATAGGGGAGCCTGCCATGGCCCATCCCCGCAGGAAACCAGGCATACCAGCCGTCCTGCCTCCTCACAGCTCTTGCCAACACGCCTCTGATTTGAAGAGCAAAAAACCGTGCTGGCCGGAGAAACCAAGTCGTGTGGTTTGTTTCAAAGCAAAGTGGAATGATGAAAACTGGATCCCTCCATTAGAAGTCAGTACAAAGCCCAGGTGGAGAGGTGCGACAGTTGCCTTGGTCTTGAGGGTGTTATTGTTGTTTTTAGAGAAAATAACTATGTTAAGAGGGGAGAAAAATGGGACGAAGGCAAAAGATTTCTCCTCAGGTTTCCTCCGGGAAGTTTAGCACTGTGGTCTTCAGTGGAGGCGGGTGGAACACCGTGTGAACAGGAAGGGTTCGGCCGTCCAGTGACCCCTGAAGCTGGTGAAACGCACGCGTTTCACTATGCCATCGTTACGTAAACCTTCAGGAGGAATCCCTCCCCTATCATGACTCCTTTCACCATATATGTATATATGTGCATATATATGTGAATATATATCTCATGTGCCATATGTATATAATCATATACAATATATGTGTGCTAAGTATTGGATATCATTGTATCATGTATAATGATATATATATATCATTATATACACGTATACATATGTATAGATATCTATAGATACATAGATACATAGATGGATAGAAATGCATGGAGAGTTATTTAGCTTATAAGCATTGGAAAGAGGGTTAGTCGCATTGTCCTCTGATTCCTGGAAGTTGAATTCTTTTGGAATATTAGACACAGGACCCTAGGACAGGCGGCATGCGAGGGGGGGGCAGACCCTGGGGGAAGCTCCTGCTTAGTTCCCCCCCCTGGAAGCCGGCGGGTGAGGAAAGGGTGACGCCCCTTCCCTGCCCCCAGCACTGAGAGGGGACCAGGACCTGGCTAAACACCTTGATTTCCATTTCCTAGCCTCCAGGAATGTAAGAAAATTTCTGTTATTTTAATTCACTCAATTTGTGGTACTTTGTTACAGCAGGCCTGGGAGGTTAATATAGAAATAATTTCTCCCTCTTTCCTGCCTTTCCTAGTTGAGAAAGGAGGAAGAGAGCAAAATAGCCTGGCTTGTTTAAAAGGGACTTAGAAGTCCTTGCACTCTAGTTCTGTGACTCCTTGATTCTCAGCCATTTGTTAAGGACATCTAACTCTCTTGAGAAATGATGAAGTCCCTTTCTTTAAAGGGGAAAAAAAAAAAGCCTTCCACATGCTCTTTAATATATTGAAGTGTTTCTTATATTCAAGTAATGGCTCTAATTGCTATGCACTTATAATTTTAAGAGACTTTCTGGTCATTTTATTTTGTCCTTTATGTATGTACGATTAGAGCTAGTGAAGGGAAAACTTTAAAATATTTGTTCGCCTTGAATCTTTCGCTGTCTCCCCCAGCTTCTCTTCTGCCAGCCCTAATACTCTTGATATTATGTCATTGGGCAACTTTCACAAGGACAACTTCACAAGACAAGGGATGGTCTTAAAAGACCAAATGCTCCAATCTTAAAAGATAACTCTGCTTATGAATTCTGTTTGATGACAAAGAGATGCTTAGAACATTATCCTTAGTAATCTCATTTTGAGGAGCTGAGGTTGGATGTCACTGCCTTTGCAAATTAAGAATAAATTGTTTTATTTTTTTTTTCACTTGCTCCACAACTTTTTAGTTAAGGCATAGGACAGTAAACCTTCTAAGTAGTAAATGATAAGTGTAAAAACAGAGGATGCTGTCAGGGTAATTGGGTTTTGCTAAGCTGCAAGGGTGTGTTGACAGTCTTTTAGAAAGTTTCACGAATGAGGTGTCTAGAAAAATGTGAAAACTATGTTTTGGGGTGATCAGAAATTAGGGTGGGTAAGTCTCCAGTTATCCTGATGACAGCAGTCAGAAAAATCCAGCAGTATGCTAATTACATGTGTAAAATGTAAATGATCTCAGGGGAAATATGTTTTGAATTTCCATAGTCACACTTAAGAAGCAGCTCTGTGATATCCCATGTAACAGAGATAATGTTGGTGGGTTTTTTTGTGTCCATGACATGTTCCTCTATCTCAGTATTGATAATCTTGCTTGACATGAGTTCTTTGAAGGTCCTACCAAGAGCACTCTCCTAGCGTTTCTGATTTTGTTTTATTTTGCCTCTTCCGGAGCCTCGAACTCAGGGCCTGGTTGCTATCCCTGAGCTCGTATGCCCAAGGCTAGCACTCTACCACTTGAGCCACAGCTCCACTTCAGGCTTTTTGTGGTTAATTAGGGACAAAAGTCTTGCCCAGTCTGGCTTCCAATCGTGATCCTCAGATCTCAGCCTCCTGGGTAATTAGGATTAGAGGTGTGAGCTCTAAAATCGTTCCTTTCTCCTGTTAACCTAAAACAAAGAGTTCGGTGACCGCCCAAGCCTTCTGTCCCACATATCTTAGCCCAGGAAGAGAATAAGCAAACCGGAGGGTGAAAGTGAAGAGCGATGATAGGCCATGTAGATTTAACTTCTCATCTACACCCCGAGTTTAGGTCTTCTGAATATCACCGTTGTCTCTGCCCTAACCTCACAGAAAGCTGGCTCAAAAATACAAATTAACCGTAATCACCCCTGTACTGGTTTCCTAAGGCTCGGCCCTCCCCTAGACTTTGTGATATATGATAAACAAACATCGCGGGAATACTAGAGATCCAGATGCTGCAGAAGCCTGCACCGATTGACTCCCGACTCACACGGGTAACAGGAGAGAGTGAATCCCAGCAGGCAGAGGGAGAGAGCCTGACAGTCCACACATCCAGAGTCACAGGGCCGAGAAGGTGAAGAGAATTCCTTTCAGATTTCCCTCTCGGCCTCTTATGGCTTTCCAGAAATCCCTGGGGTTCCCCAGTTTGTGGGTACTGGCTTGAGGCTCTGTCTTCACCTCACCTTTTCTGTAGCCACATCTCTGTGGTTACCATCTTCCTCTTCTCCCGCTTGCTGGTGGCTGACCATGGAGCTGCTGATCAAGACACTGAGATAGGAAAACCGCCGTGCCAAGGCCAGCTGAGGGAGAAGTCAGTGAGGCTTACCTGAAAATAGAAAATGAGAACAAAATAATAAATAATAAGAGCAAAGCCAAACGAAAACAAAAAAACAGCCTCAAGAACACAAACAAATCAAAACAATGCTGGCTTGGCAGCGCATGCCTATAATCCTAACTTCTAAGACGGTGGACGCCGAAGGCCAGCTAGGACAAAAATGCAAACCTGTATATGTGAGGAACAAGTTCTAAAGAAAAACAAAATTGCACAGGACTGGAAGGGTGGTGGAGACTGTGCTGTCCAGTAAGAGAAAGCTCCTGTGTCCTGTGCATTCTGCCCCCTGCAGAGAAAACACAGGAAAGCCATTATTAAAGGCAGAGTCTCTCCAAAGACAAAATCAGATCTAGAACCCTGGCTCGCATCGGATTGACCTAATTTTTCCATGAGAGGCCGTCGCGTGCATCTCTTCTTTCTTTCTTAAATGGCTTCTTGTAACAAATATGAATTACAACCAACTTTCCCACGTAATGAGACTCAGCCTTTCAGGGTGAGAGTGTGGGTGGGGTGGCAGAGGTAAGGGTGCATGGAAGAGCGGCCTGCAGCGCCAAGGAGAGCAGATGGCGCCCCCCAGCCATCCGCGTCTGACCACCGCATAAAGACGAACGTCACCAGTCCCGCTGGCAGAAGGGACGCAGGGCTGGCTGCCAGTTCCCACGCTCGTTTTTGGCCCACCTTGTTCTATGTGAGATTTATTTATTTCATCCTCCCCATTTATCTAAATTATTTCCCATTTCTGGTCATAAATCTATCCATTAGGAGAAGAAGTAGACGAAGAAAAAGAAAGATTTCAGAAAAGAAATGCTAGCTCTCAATCATTATTAAATGGCTGTGATACAAGCCCCCTGTGCAGTACCTGGGTGTGTTCTTACTCTTAGCAGATGATGTTGAAGTGTACAACACATTAACTGTGGTCTGTTTCTAAAGGTATTCAGCATTGTAAGAAGATCACATATATATAATATATAACATATAATATATAATATAACATATATAATATATTTATAGATATGGTCTGTGACACTAGCCTTGGAAGTAAAGGAAATAGCCCCACTGTAGAGCAAACACTGCCATTCTCAGGCTGGGAAGAAGGCCCTCCCAGGCCAGTCCACGGGAGACCTTGATGTGATTGCCCCCACACACGAGCAGCAACCGTTATGCATTCATTGGTGGTCTGCAGCTCGTGCAAACCTGAGCCCCAGGAAGCCATGTGGATGGCGCCCCCGATTAGAAGTCTGGTTTTTGAGGAGTCTCTTCATGAGAGGGGTCAGCTGGACGGAAGCGGGATTTGTCTGTCTTGGGATGCATCCCCTTCCATGTGATGTGGCAAACTCTTCTACTGATTAAAATCAAAAGGTGGCAAAGGAGGCCACGGGAGAGAAGCCAAGATGGAATCACCGTAGACTCTGTCGTCCTCTGTGGTCGACTGAGCCCAGAGCTTCAAAGTCTTCCATGCAGCATCAGATCTCAGACGATTCATTATTTACTAATTTTTTCCCATTAGATTCCTGCTTTCTCCTTCTATGATTTACTGACTGGCCCCCGACTCAGCAGAGCTCCAGTTTCTAGGCTCCAGTTTCCCCTTTTATCCTCTGTACAGGTCTAATACTGTCCCTAATCTCAAAGGAACACAGTATTCCCTCCTCTGTGACTCGCCTTTAAATGGACTCAGAGTTGTAATATTATGGATGGTATAAGATGGATTTGTTTTCCTCTTGGAAATGACCAATGACCATGCTGATATGAGGCACCAACTCTCTTGCATAATATTTGATAGGCGCTATCGTATTTAGGGAAAAAGCTGAATAATGTATTGACTGATATTTGCTCATTTATATATTTACTTATTTATTTCAGTGGCAGCTTGCTGCCTGGGTCTGATTTTGGACCTGTGGTGATGGTTTCTTCTTCATTCCATGTCCTGTGTATCGCCAGGGTTGATTTCTTGGTGTTTTCTCGCGTGGGACCACATGACGTCCACCTGAGCTTTTGTTCTGGAAGGGAATAAATTGTCAGTTGTGCGCTCACCCAGGGAACAGGGACAGAGGTCCAGCTTTGCAGAGGGTTGGACAGCGATGTTTATGATACTCTGATGGTGTGGTGTCAGGATTAAGTCCCGGGGTGTGGGGAGGCGGGGATAATGCCAGCACCCTATTTCTGATCAAAATCTTTACGCAAGCTCCAGGTGTCCCGTGGAGAGCCGACCAGCACTCTGACGTCCCTCCAGGCTTCCTGCCAGCACAGGGGCTTGGCTGACTCTGCCCAGGCTTCCAGGAGGCTGGTGGAGCTGCATGATGAGCTGAGCTGCACCGTCCACGCGCCTTCTCAGGGCTTAGCATCCCGTCCCAGGCCCTGTTGGTTTTCCTCAGCTTTCTTGTTACTTTTCCAAACCTGAGCAGCACATGTATCAGAGGTGCTAAATGGATGCTTTCACTCGCTCTTGCAGAGCACCTGCCTTGTGCTTTTCCAGCCCCACGGCCTGCATCTTCTTCACAGGCTCCTGAGAGCTGCAGGTTTAACAGCTGCACGGGCTAAGCGCTTGTCTTCAACCCAGGAAGCAAAAAAAAAACCCGAACCCCCCCCCACACACACACCCGTTCTTGTTGTGGCTGTTGTTGTTTTCTTTTTCGGGGAGCTATCAAAACCCTAAATTACAACTTCAGTTTTATGGTACCGCAAAGGGGCTGTTGTAAAACACGATTGTGGTGCCGGTTTTTATCCTTTTACAATGAGAAGGGAAAATGTGTGTTCTAACCTTCAATAAACATTTAGAAGATGATATTGAAGGCTTTTCATATCTGGTAAAAAAAAATATCTGCTAGAAAAAAAAAAAGCAGTATTGCTGAGTTTACCACCTACGGAAGGCGGCTCATGAGGCTGCTAGCTCTGGGTTCTGCATGGGCCAGCCCAAGGGAATAGTTCCTGCCAAGACAAACACACCTGGACAGGTAGAAGGAAGGGCCTAGAGGTTTCAGGCTTGCCGTAGATAGATGCAAAATGTAAAAGGAGCAGTGGAAATACATTTATTTATATACATAAATACATTGTCATTTAATAGATTACTAACATATTTTATACAGAATATATAATATATTGTATTATAAATATATTATATATACTATTCATAGAATATGTATCTAGATATAACATGTAATTTATACATTATTTATATAGTTTGTATATTATGCACAAATATTTATATGCAATGTATTATATAATTCATATATTGGTATGCCATCACTATATTAATATGTATTAATGAATATACTATATTAATATTGTAATGACACACCTTGCTTATCAAGAACCAGTCAGTTTACAAGTCTAATTCCAGCCGGGCATGGGAGCTCATACCTGTTATCTTAGCTACTCAGCAGACTAAGATCTGAGGACCATGGTTCCAAACCAGCCTGGGCAGTAAAGTCTTATCTCCAGTAAATAACCAAAATAACTGAGGTGTAGCTGTGGCTCAAGTGGTAGAGCACCCAGCAAAATAAATAAATAAATAAACAAACAAGCAATAGTTCCCAGCAAAATAAATAAATAAATAAACAAATAAGCAGTAGTTCAAGAACAGCATTCAGGGCCTGAGTCTAATTTTTGAGGGAGAAACTGGGAGGAGTAAGGGAAGGGGTGACCCAATTCTTTTCCCCTAAAAGAATTGCATTCTTTACCTGACCTATGTGAGTGCAACCTCTCTGTACATCGCCTTTATGATAATAAAAAATAAAGTCTAATTTCTGCCTTGTTATTTTGACCCTGGAACCATTGATTCTGAACAGCTCCAAACTTGGAACTGAATGCAAATAAAAATATAAAAAGGAGAAAACTAAAAATAAGGGAGAAAAACTTAAAGTCTAGAGAAATGTACTACACAGGAAGAAAAACAAAAGGAGTAGCCTTTCAAAGAATATTCTAATATTCACTTTCAAAAAAAGAAGATACTGTTGACTTTGGAAAAACCTAGATATGCCTTAAAAAAAATGAGGGCTAACAAGCAGTATCCTTGAAAATAAAGCACTGGAAAGAATGTTCTAGAATGCCAAGAAGGGGAATTTTTTCTCTTAGCATAGAGATATCATTATTGAAATGACAGTTAAATACTCTTGCATTTTTGTCTTTTTAAATTATATTGAAAACATAATTTCCATTGTCACACTGTAGTAAAAATGATATATATTCTAGAATGGGCATAATTAATTTCCTGTCCTGTTTGACAGTTCTGTCAATGTTTTGGTGGTTACAGGTGTTCTCTCCCTGGTAATTTTAATGATCGTGCTGACTTCTGGAAATCTGCTTGTTTGTGCAGCAGATAAACCTAATTTTCACAATTACCATTAGAGCTCAAGGAAGGATCGCATCAAGATATTTTCTTTCTCCTTTCTGACTGTTTGTAAAGACGACTGTAGAAAAATAAGAAAAAAGTGCTTATAACTGCAGATTTCTGAAAATCTTATGTGATTTGAGAGTTGGTTTAGATTACCCAGAAGTGGTTTTTTTTTTTCCTTCTCTAAATACAGCTTTGTTACATTTAACATGAGTCACCCCATTCTTTTCTCATTATTAGCTCATGTCTTCACTCCTGTGTGGAGTATATTAAATGATTTAGAGTTTTAAGGCATGGAGGTGGGAGGGAAGGGGAACAGAGGGGAGAGAAAAAAGTCTTCAAACTGGATTGGGAAGTTGTATTGCTCTACCACCTTTCCATGTTGCCCGCATCAAAAAAATCCATTTGAGTTCCCCTTTGAGTTTCCATTTTCCTTCTGTGCATTTGCATCTTCCAAGGTCAGATGGGCCTCTGTGACCTCTCCAATGGGTGGAACACAGCAGGAGGAACCACAGAGATGGGCTCCTACGTTTGCCATGAATTTCTCTAAACATGGAGGGGGAAAAAAATGGGCAGACACAGTGGAAGAGGGGATCGGGGTAGGAGGCGAGGGAGGGAGAGAGAGGAGGTTCTGACACAAGTTCTTCCTTTGCCTCGGAGTCGGGTTGATAGGTAGACCTACTGATGTGCTTCCTGATGCTTCCATTGTCGCTCGGTAAAAATAACTTCTCTTGCAATGTCACGGGAGCTTCTCGAGCTCTGTTCAAGCCAGGTTAGCCTGGCTTTGTAGAGGGACGCAGTCCTGTTTGTGTGGGGCCCCTGTGTACCCCCAGGCTCCTCCTTGCTCCTTGTACTTAGAGAAACTTGTGTAGAAGAATTCAGATGCCCGTGTGCATCTTTTCTAGAAGGTGGGTATATGAGACCCTCAGGAAGGACACATAAAGTGGGAAGGGGTGAAAATACTCAATAAGTTGAAGATAGGCGCTAATAACCGATGCCGGTTCACTAGGGACCAGATGAGAAAGCAGAAAACAATTGTGTGCAGTAGGCTCCCTTCTTGGTGCCACAAATTCCCAGGCCTTGCCAGGTGTTGGTAAATCGATGGAATGTTTTCTCCGAGTGCTTATGTGAAGACATCAAAAGTCGTATCAGTGAAGGCTATTTTTCATTAGTATTATTATTTTTAATCCCTGTTCAAGAATACGCAAGCCCACAGCCGAAAATCATTTGAAAAGCACAACTTCTTTCCTCAGGGAGCTGTTATTTCAATAAAAAAAGAGAAAGAAAAAAAAAAACAATGGAATCAGTTAGCATAGGTAATAAAATAATTATAGCAATTTATTTTGGCTATTAAATGTTGCATCCCCTTAGCTAATCATCCACTTCAAACTATTATTCAAAGTGTGCTGCTCTTTTTGCCTTTAAGTTAAACATCATGAATTTCTATGCCCTGATAAATCCAAATCTAATAAATTCCTGATGTGTTTCCCTTGCGTTCCAGCTACTGACAACTCTCTCTGTCTTGTTAATTCAATATTACCCAACACCAGTAAAAGATGTCCCTCCCCACACACCCCCATACAATATAAAAGCAAAGAATTATTTGTTCCCTAACTTTGTGCCACGTTACAAGGAAATCGAGCCTTCATTATGACTCCAAAGTGCTCTGTGTTTATCAACAAAGGCAGCATTTGAGAAGATTTTAATCACCAGCCCCTGGAGAGATACATACTGCACTTTCTGAAACCTCCCCAATCAATCACCTCTTGTTAACATGGGGCCCGAGGAAGGTCCTAGCTGTTTCTCCATGAGGCAGTCAGTTTCCGAATTATCTCCAGTTCTATTCAGTTTCACATCCGTTTGGTCTTGATAAGGTCGAAATCAGGAAAACCCCGGACCCATCTGCCTTGTCCTGTAGGTATGTTTACGTGAATTGTTCAGGGGGAAATCAGGCTGGCACCCCTCCCTCTCTTATAACCCTCATGCATTCAGAGTCCAGTCATCAGGGAAATGATTTTAAAGGCTGCCTGTGGCAATTGCATATTTGGAGACCAACACATTTTTGTCCTTTGTGACGTTGAACTTGAGAGGGGACCTTCCATGTCTTCGCTGTTGTTTTTAACCTCTTAACATTCTTTTTACTTGCCTGAACAAAACAAATAAACTGATACAAATTAGAATTGCATATAGTTTGGGGAGGGTGTGGAAGCATATTGCTGGAAAACTTGGTTAGCAAAAGTCCCTGAAAGATATAATCCAATGTAGACATAGGATGCCTTGGAAAGTTCATTTATGATTCATTTTTGCATTTTAGATGTTAGTGTGCTTTAGGTTAAGTTTCAGACCACTATTTGAAATTCTAATGGCATTTGGGGACCTAAATCAGACATTTCAAGAAATGGATTTAAATTTATACATAACTTATAAAAAGTCTAATGAAATAGATGGAAAAAAAAACAACTCCCCATTAGAAAATGAGGGTTTCTAGTTGAAATTGTATATTGGTCTTGACTTCCATCAAACCAATACTATTGACTTGTCAATAGACAAGAGGAATAGAATGATCAGAAGGTAGGATTTCTGAAGAAGTTTGGCCTATGAGCCTGAACTAAGAGTTAGAAGTTACACTCATTATAGTTACACTTTAATTAGGTGTCCTCAAACTCTTTCTCAAAATTAGACAGGTCTCAAATGGTAACTAGAGGTGTTTTCACCCAGTGATAGTTGAAGGGTGATACATCTAGCTTATGCCTGAGCAACCGTGCTAATCAAAGGCTGTGGAGAGCGGGTGGTGAGGGGGTAGAGATGGAAGTTATTATGCTGACCATGAAATAGGACCGTGATAGGGAGAGTTCTCCACGCCAGTGTCCACATGTTAAACATTGAAACCATACCATGAGCTTGACCAGCCTGAAGGGTGAGAATTTTCCCTATGTCTTAGAATATTCACACCCTGCTTTCTTCTTTAAAAAGTTATATGTGTGTGTGTGTGTGTACAAATCTACCTATCTATGTATATATTTTAAAATTACATGTACATATGTTTTATAGTTATATGTATGTGTATATAGATATGTGTGAATCTGCATATATGCATATATATGAATGCAAATAGGCATGTATACGTGTGTATATATTTCTCACAGGTGTCTTGCCTTTTTTCTGGGCTGTTTTGGTAAAAGCTCTTATACATACCAGAAAATATTATAGTGTGCAGATAATGGGGTTTAATGAATGGTTTTCCCTAGACATTAATTTATTCTAGCAGGAATATCCTTTTTTTTTAAGTTTTGTGGCTTCATTCTCTGCATTAGAAATGGTTTATTGGTGAAAAAACATTTAAATTAGTTTCTTTTGTTTAACAAAAAGTTATGTGTTGAAAAGCTGGGAGGTGATTTCATATAAGAAATACAAATGTATTGTAAAGAATTTAAGTAGTACAAAGCATACCAAAAAGCTTTGCATGTAAATTGACTTTATAAAGCAGACACCATAAGCTACTAATAGAACATCGTAATACCTATGGATAAATTCCAGTCAACAAAAAAATATGAGCTCTTTGAAGATAGGGCCAAATCTGTTCTCTTAGAAGTAATAGAATTTTTCTACCAGGGATGGACTTAACACAGAAAATAACCTTTTCATGAGACAAGTATATGTTTCAGTCCACAGAATATTCAGTATATGTATTCACTCCATTTTTTAGATGTCGGTGACCTCATTTCATAAAATTGAAGTCACAGTGAAGTTTTAAACGTCCAGAGAAAATTGATGAATGCAATATTAAAGAGATTACATACCCACTGGATATATTTTATTTTCTCTTTAAAAGGAAAAAAAACAATCCCTCAAAGACTCACCTAGACATTAAACACACACGCACACACACACACACACACACACACACACACACACACACACACATTGAAACTGGAGATAATTACTTATGGTCTTGGATGTTTTAGTGAAGTTATTTTGTACCTGTGTTGTATTTGAAACTCTAATCCATCTAGTACAAATACCCTAGAAATAAGAAATGTTAAATCATGCTAATCCATTGAACAGTGTCAAGGGGGGCGGGGGGAGGAAAAGAAAGTAAATTAAAAAGTATTACTTAATTTGAGCTCTGTTGCCATCACAATCAATAGAAACAAATTTGTAATCTCAGTTCACCTTCGGTGACATGAATTAAAGAGAAAATGGTAGGTAATTAATGTGTAATTAAATCGCAATTCCTAATTAGCTTATTCAGATTATTAGCAAGTTCCTAGATAGACTTGCAAGAGAATCCAGTAGATTTTTGTCACGTTCGCATGCAAATATGTTTATGAAGTACAAGGAGATACTTTATGGAGTAGATTCCAGCCCACAGAGTCAAAGTTGTGCCTGGAGGTATTATAATCTGTATTAGAACATTCAGAGAAACTGGCAGAAATGAAGATCCTGCTGAAGTGTCTGTCATGTCCCCGCTTTGGAGGTAAACAAGGACAGTAGAAGGCTTTCAGTAGAGCTGGCCAGCTTGTAGACACGCTGCAGAATGCACAGGCAGAAATGTGGCCTGGGGACTTGCAGAACTGCTTAAATAGTTAGCTGTTGGGATTGTGTGGTTCTATTTTTACTATGAGGACTGTGGGTAATGATCTAAGAACCGCCAGCCGTATCTAGGACCCCTGAGCTCACCTGCCGCGGTCCTTGTTTAAGGAATAGAGGAAAGTCGTTCATGGTTCTCCCTCTACAGACTTCACTAAAAAAAACTAATTAAATTAAATTTAAAAAAAACAGAGAGGAAAGGAAACAGAAATGGTTTTTGGTCTAGCTATTTGTGCTTTGTCCTATATTTCATAACCAGGTCCATTTTAACGCTTCTTTTTCTTTTCCCTTTGCTTTCTGGACAGTGTTTTACCACATAGCCCCCGTCTTGGACGTAGGAAGCTTAGAATGAGGCCAGATCAGGCTGTGCTGCACGGGCAGGACGGCTTGAGCCTTTGGCCCTGCCTCAGGCCTGGTCTTACTCTGTAAACTTTTACTTCTCTGTCCCCTCTTTCTACTTTTAATGAAACTGGGCTTCGAACACGTGGCTCATGCCTGTAGAGAAAGCATAAAGATAGATGAGGCCTACGCTATCCTTTGAGCCTTCCCTGTCTGTAACCTCACAGAAGAGAGCTGTGGCGTTTGAAAATTAGCAGAGGGAAATTTCATTGCACTTGTGTGTTAATTATGTCTGGGCAGTGTGGGTCGTCAGTAAGAGAAAAGTTAAGAAGAGACATTACTTGGGTAAGCCCCACAGTCTGGGAAGAAAGGGAGTCTTAGGGGATCCATGGGATTTGGTTAGGCTTTAGTTCCAAGGATTTATTTATTTATTTATTTTCTTATATAGTTGATTGACCAAGAGATAGAAGTGGAAATCCCTGGGTGCTGAGGTATGCTGACTCTCTTGACTTTTGAGAGGGAGGTTTTAGCATGTTATGGCCCCAGACAGCTCAATTTCCCATCTCACCTTCCGAACCCCAGTATCCAAGAGGCTCAGCTATAACAGGCTGTGGGTGCTGGGCTTGCTGTGGGGTGGCTGAGGGTGGAGCTGTCAGGGCCATGACCTCCCCACACCTGCAGAGGCTCTGGGACATTTCTCCCCACCCATATCCTCCTCTCAAAATGGGGAAACGGATGTGGGGCAGCAGACACATGGAGCAGATAAACAGGAAAGAAAGCAGAAACAAGAACCCTTGTCTACGCAGGACGGGCAGAAAAATAAGCTTTCCACATTCATTTCACAATTATTGATTGAGTGTCGGCAGGCAGAGTGCCTCACACTCGGCTTGCATTAGAACGAGCTGCACATTTCACACAGCTGCCTGTGAGCGAGGGAGGTATTAGGAAGAGAGACCCTTCGCTTTTAATGGTCATTTTGCATTAAGGCTAAATATCCGTGTCTGTGTTTGCACTGTTATTTTCCTCTCATTGGAGATAGTTCTTTCCCCGTTGGAAATTTCTTCTTTAAAAAAAAAAAAAAAAAAGCAAACCAAACAAACAAAAACAGACGTTTTCATTTTCAGAGGTTTGCAAATTGCCAAGCTTCCTTTTACGGCAGCCCAGGTTTCGACATGTTTTGCAAAATGACCAATGCAAGGCCCGTGATATTATCTACCCACAGTTCCATGGCAGATGTCAGTGTTTTTTTTTTTCTGGTTTGAGTCCCACATCTTTATTTGCAATAAAAAGTCATATCGGTAACGCTACTTATTTAAGTTAAACACACACACACACACACACACACACACACACACACAAAAGGAAATTAATGAAAGACCCAGGACCCAGGAAAGACCTCAGGGCACAGCGAGACTCCAGCTGGACTTGCCGTTTGGGTGTTGTGGTTTTATTGTTGGTATTTGTTTCTTCCTCAGCACTTGATTCAAGCTTGGGTTGAGGGGCTCTCATGCCCTCTCTCTCTCTGAAGAAGGAGTTTTCTTCTCCTAGTGCCCGTGCAAGGGAATTCCATCAGTCCACAGTGCCTGCTGCCGCAGTTTGAAGGGGAACGTGGTTCTGTGTCGTGTCCTCTCCCTTTGTCATGCCCTGCTTGGCTCTTGTCACCCTGCATGGCTTGAGTTCCTCTTAGTTATAGTGTTAACTCCACATGACATGAGGGTGTAAGCCCTGGAGAATTCAAAAGCAGGAAGGTTGTTGGTTCTGGGATGCTGTGGATTTCAGAGAACTTAGGAAAATGACATCTGATTCCCCTCCCCTTCTTCTCCAGTTAACCGAGCCTTCTGTGGAATGGCTCTCTCCTTTGTCACCCTGTTCCAGAGCAGCAGAATGCCCATGGAAATTGGGTCAGATAAACCATTTGTTCTCAAGGAGGTGGTATTATTAATGTTCTGTATGGGCACAGAGTTCCAGGACAGAAGAATCATTTAGACCACACACCCCCGTGGTAAATCTCCGGCCTGGCACCTCAGGAGAGTGTGTTTCCAGGTTCTCCTTGCCTTCGCAACCATCTCTTCCTAGGGAAAAAAAATCCCTTTTACCATGGCCTTCTGCCCTACCAAGTCCCAGAGGTCAGCTTGAGGTCAGCAGTCCAGTAACCCCCACCGCTCTCATAAATGCTGCATGGAGAATTTGTCTTCAGATGAGGAAGAGCTCAACCAAAATAACAGCTGCATCAGCAGCGGGCTGTGGTCCTGCATATCACATGGGTGCGAGTGTGATGTCTGCAAACCTGTGCTGGCTCTAATTACGTGGAGGGGGTGGGGGGGTGGTGAGGCTTAAAACATGGCCTCTGAGCTCTCCCACAGAAACGGTAGAAAATGCGACCAGCAAAATTCTCTCTTCCCCTTCTCAGGCCTTGTGGATTCAATGAGATAGAGGGTCCACATTATTTAAGACAAAAATAAAACAAATGCAGCATCACCAACCAAAACTATTAGAGTGAGTGGTCATGATGAAATTTTATACTGATATCGATGGTCATATCCTAATAGACCATCTGTGGAATAGCTTTAAAAAAGAAAAATTAGAAGCAGCAGAGAAGAAAATAAATCTGTATTGGCAAATTGTATCCATTGAAGGAATTACCTACTGGTTTGCCCACCTTTGCTTACTTACCTTAAGAACCTGATGCTGTTGAGAGAGGGAGACATTTCTACAACCCAGCACAATTCTACCTTAGGCCTCCTTCAAATTCCAGAGGTAATGAATTTTCTCCCTCTCTTTCTTGGCAAATCCTCTTTGCCTGCCTCCCCTATGAATACACCAAAGTCATTAATCATACTTTTATTTAAAAGTCATCATTCTATGTCTGCTTTAAATATCTCAAGGGCTCAATTTTATATGTCTGTAAGCATGGGCTCTCTCCTGGAGAGTCCAGATTCTGGGTACGATTTTCTGTGGTTTGTCTTTCCACTGATGACTCTGAATTTGTGACACGTAATCTTCTTCCGAGTGGTAATTACTGCATGTCAATCGTCCTTTGTTTAGACCTTGATATCTGAGGAACAATGTGATGGGGGGGTGACCCTTGAAAGTCCTTAGGCCAACCCCCCCCCCCCAACACACATACACCTTCTGGTAAGTTTATGGCTGTTAACAAAAGTGAAAATATGACTGAGGCATAGATACAAGACAGCAAAAAAAAAAAAAAAAGAAGACAAAAAGGCAGATAAATCAAAAATTTAAGAGAGACAAAGGATGAAACTCTAGTCAAGGGTGGAGGATATAAAAGACAGATATTAAAAATGGAAAGCTGTAATTGGACTAAAGAAGCTGTCATTCAAATCTCCAGTGCCTGTAGGTAAACAGCTTCTGTTTGTTTGCTGGTTACTGGGGCTTGAACTAAGTAAGGGCTTTATACCTTAGTGTGGCTTCTTTGTTTATAGCTAATGCTTTATTATTTGAGCCACACTTCCATTTTCCTTGGTTCATGGGACATTAATCTCCCAGCTTTTCTAGGCTTAATCCTTACAACCTCAGCCTCTTGAGTAGCTATAGAAATAAACTTTCATTCAGCCCTTAGGGACAGGTTTCTTTTTTCTCTTTTTCTTTCTTTTCTTTTCTCTCTCTTTTTTTTTGTGTGTGTGTGTGTGGGGGGGGATCTAGGGGTTTGAACTCGGCCTGGGTGCTCTCCAGCTCAAAGCCACTGCCCTACCCTGGAGCCATAGCCCCACTTTCCATTTTCTAGTGATTAATTGGAGATAAGAGTCTCAGGTTCTTTAGTGCCCCAGGGCTGGCTTTGAACTCTGATCCTCAGATCTCAGCCTCCTGAGTAGCCAGGATTCCAGGCGTGAGCCACAGGCTCCCAGCAGGGGATGGGTTTCTTAAGACTACTTCCCTCCAAGACCTTAATGGTGCTTATGCGATGAACTTGACCAAATTCAAGGATGTTTTGGAGTTGTTAATGGGAGCAACTTCCAACTTGGTCAATCAATGGCTTGCACAATTCCTAGTTGTATTTAAATTTTGCCAAAGTTTTGTTTTTCAGCAATAGATTTTAGTCTTTTTTCTTTTTCTTTTTTTAAGGTTCTCATGCTTAGAACTTTGTCTACTCAGATTTCTCAGCTTTTTTTTTTTTTTGAGAAGGCCTTACTCTTGAAATTGTCATGTCAGAACTCAATTACTTAGAAAAATGTGGCACCCTTGACTCCTGAATAAAATATAATTTGGGTCACTCTGCCCACGCTTTCACTCACGTTCAAAGGAAGCACTGCTTTAGGGTGATTTGGCCCAGGGTCTCTGCCTACCCCCCATTTCTTTACTGGAAATGAGCAGAAAAGGTCAAATGGGGGGGTAATATGTCAAAAGGCTGTAATTAAGATTTAGAAAGATTAATATCGATGGTATTTAATGAAATTGGCTTTTAGAGAAATGCTCATCTATTACTTTGATATTTAACATTTTTTCCTTATTAAAATGTTATTGCCAAATGGAAACATCCAATCAGTGATAGAAATATGAGTTTAAGGGACGATTAAGGAAAGAGGCCTTCAGCTGATAACCAATCAAATGATTTTTGTCATACTATATAAGATTGCCTCCATTTTCCACTTCAGATGTAAGTTTGTTTTTATTTTTTCCCCTTTCTCATTTCAGTAAGAAGCAAGCTGACGCGCTTATATCATTTTATGGCACTAATGCAGCTTGTTTTTTTTGTTGTTGTTGTTTTTAAAATTAGTAGTCTTAGATGTTTATAACAATCTCCAAGGCACAGAGGAAAGATCTATCCGCTTTTTAGACAGGGGTAAATTTTGCCTCTGAAGGGAATACAGTGGTTAAATCCTTCGTATCACATTGAAAACCCGCTCTCTCGTCTAAAAGGGAAGCTGGTGCCTTTTGGTGTTTTGAAGAAGGGGCTGTTTCAAAATTGTAAGGAAATTTCCATTTCAAAAATAGCTACTGAAGGATCACAATGACTGCTTTGCATATATTTTTTGGTCACAAAAACATACCATTGTTATTTTTCACTGTGGCTATGCAAATGAAGTGTTGATAGGATTAAGTTCTGTCATCTTCGGAGACAGTCTTAGTCTCATACTATTCAAGTTCCCCTGGCCTCCCACTATTGCCTTTACATTTAATTAAAGCAATCACACTCATTTTCCCTTTCCATGCTGCAAGAAGTTTCCCTTTCTCCTTTTCCTCAGTGAATTTTCCTTCCCCCTAGAATTCTAATCCTCCATCTTCCTGCTTGCTTCGGGTTGCGGTGTATCTCAGCAGAGGCATCTTCTGCTTCCATTTGAGAACTCTCTTTCCTGTGCCTGCTGTTTAGAGCAGAAGGACAACTGAGTAATTTTTCATCATAGGTTCATTGTAATGGATGGGTTTGCCCTTGCAGCACACAAAGACCTACCTGTGTTTTGGGATGTTTAAAAAAATAATGCATATTTTGAGCCAACCACGATGGTCTAAGAGTTTGTGTTGGTTAATACTGCGATGGTTGGTGGGAAGTAGAAATAGAGACAATATGGGAAATGTAAAATTGCTTTATACACACACACACACACACACACACACACATTTAGATGTTAAAAGTGCCATGCACTACTGTTTGAGGCTCTATACGCATATTTTAAAACTTTGAAATGAGAGGGCAAAGATAGGGAGGAGAGAGGGAGAGAAAAGGAAGGACAGGAGAGAAGGGAGGGAGAGTAAAGGATTTTCCTCATTGAATTGGAAGGACCTGACCAAGCCGAGGTCTGTGACAACTAACTACCAAGAATCAACTGTTCTGATCATTATCTGGATTTTTATGAGCCTGCTGACAGTTTATATCACATAACTAATTATATGTGTACAAGAAAGGGCAGTCCATGGGAACGATTAAATATATTCAGATAAAGGCTGGCCGCCCTCGAGTTGTCTTAACTTGGGGTACTTTACTATATCAGTTCTGGTTTATGCCCTCAGATCCTCTCAGCCTCAGAAGACAACAGACCTGGCCTCCGGCTCGGTGTGTAGGGTGGGTGCTATTTGACTGACTGTTAGAAAACAAAGACGTCGTGCTAGAGTCTTGGCTTCACTCTTGAGAGCAGCGTCCCTGCGTGTATGTTCCACGTCTCAACTTGGTGAGAATGCTTGGCATGTCGGGGAGGGTTGTGGTGAAGATAAAGCTTTATCCCAATCATGGCGTTGGAGGCCTGTGCAAACCAATTCTGTCTAACCCATGAGATGCCTGCCCGTGCGTGGGCCTTGGTTTCAGAGGCTGACTTCACACCAATAGTGTCAGTCCCTCCAAACTGCAGGCTCTCACTGCTCTGTAACCTAAGGGCTTGGGAGAGGACGAGGAAACACTTGGGTGGTCCAAGTGTGGTCTATCTCCAAGCCACAGGTCTTTCACTGACCACGTGGACAAATCCCTGCTTTGCGTGTGTCATAAGCCAGTACTTCTGGAAGCATGGTTTGTCCAGATTCCCTGGGTCAGGAGCAAACTACCAATGTATAACGCAGGCAAATCTTGCAAATCATCGTCAGCCTCTTATTACACTAAAATGTGAGCGAGTTGAGTCACAATGTTCTTCTCAAATTTAGGGACACAAGCAGGTGTCTTTCACATGTTTTAAAGTAGGGCTCCACCAGCTGTTTCCCATGACCCTTTCCCTGTGACCCAGCAAACCTAGGGCTGTGTGCACGAGGCAGGAAGACCACCACGCCACAGCCGAAGAAAGGCTGAAGCTAATAGGGAAACCTGGAATGAACGGTGCTTAAGATCCAGAGATCCATTCGTGAGCAGAATGGTTTGGGCGCTCGTTCTAGTAAGTGTCCTTTGGAAATGGAAGGCATGTAGATTGAGAAAAGTGCACAGACCCGCACGGTACAGTTTGATAAATTTTAATATCGGAAAGGTTATCACTGTGTGAGAAATAACGCACCTACGGTCTGGCGAAGGTAGCTGTAACCCCTTTATGCGCTACCTAGACAATAAAAAAAAATAAAAATAAAGGTTTATGCAGAAGTATTTTCTTCTTAAAAAAAATTCACATCGGCACAGTGAGCTGTGTACTTCAGGGTCAGACATTGCAGCATCCACTTAGCACAATCCTACCCTCCCCTAACCTCCAACTTCAGAGATGATTTTTGCTCCTGTTTGTTTACATAGCTCAGATTCACTGTTTACATGCAGGTAAGCCGGGTGAACTGTTGTGTAATTGGTTTATTTATTTCACTTGCAGTCATGTTTGGTTCCTCCCTGTTGCACAGATAGTAAGCTTCCAGTACCCTCGGAGGCACGGGATTTCAGGACTGGTAATCCCACAGTCTGTCTATCCCCTTGTGTTGTTTCGAGACCATTACAAATGGTGCGGATAGCATTGTTCTAGGGTAGACAATTTAGTCTGCTAACTTATACACTAGAATGTATTTGTACCTTGGTTTCCGATAAGACATGCCCAGGACTAGCTTTGGTAGGCAAACCTTTTTCTATCCAGTTTGTATCAGTTCTTTACAAGGCCCTCAGTATTCTGTTTGCTTTCCATCCTTGCCCACTGCAGGCATTGTTCTGTTGTTTATATTGTAGCCATCTCAGTGAGGAAGGATCCTGGGGTCGTTTTAATTTGTATTTCCTGAGGGAGGCTCCTGTTACTTGCTTATTTGAAATACCTATTTTCTAGCCTTTCCCCCTCTGAGACCCCGCATTTATAGGACTAGACTGGCTCTGGAAATTTAATATATTTTTAAAGTGCTCTGGAGGGCTCCTGAAGTCCATTTAGGTGTTTGAACCCTTGGCTTGAGGTCTTGGATTTCAGGACTGGAAACTGAATAGGTTTCTTAATGGATTTTTGCAACACGATTCTCAATGGGATGCAAACAACAACACCCTGTCTTGATGAGGGAACCTTCTTTTTATGTTTGTGTCAGCGATTTTAATGGTCATGTTTTTAGGTATTTTACTAAGACATCAACTGAGGATGGTTTGTGCCCAAAATGTACCTGTCTGCTGCAATATTTCCAAGGTAATTTAAAATGTGGCATCAAGCTTGAGATGTAGTGCCAAGTTCCATGATTCTAAATCAGAGAACATCTTCATATAAATTACTGGTTTCTTCCACTGTCAGGCTTTTCAGGATTCATAAAGATTAAGTTCACAGAGGAAGGAGAATGGCTACCACTGTAAGCTTTTGACTGTCTGCACTATATTTATATATGAATAACAAATTGAAATTAGGCAATAAGATTTCATGCTTAGTGGGAGGGGTTGGGAGGAGTGAGAGAAAAATGGGAAGGGGTTAACTATTTCACCACCACCTGATGAAAGTAACGATAAGCCAGCTATTCATCATCCTGACAATAAAATAGAAAAATTAAAAAAAAGACTTCAGGCTTAGAATTTTAGAAACTATGAGGAAACTCTCAATAGACAATGCTTTGGGGATTCTTGATTTTTACCTCTCCCTCCCTCTCTCTCTTTCTCTCTCTATCTGCTATCATTCTATCTACCGTCTACCTTCTGTCATCTCAATTGTCTATGGATGATCTCTTCATTATCTACCATCTATTATCTATCTTTTATCTTCTGTCTCTATCAACTGTATCCTTTTTTAATTCAGCATGCCCCTTCATGAGTAAAATGTATCTTGATCGTCATCATTCCTTCCCTCGTTCTTCTCCCAGGATGTTTGATTTTTAGACCTCAAGAAAGAACTGCATGTGTGTTTTGTGTGTGTGTATGTGTGTTGTGTGTGTGTGTCTGTATGTATGTGTGTTGTGTGTGTGTGTGTGTGTGTGTGTGTGTGTGCCTGTGTGGCTGTGTGTAGGTATCAGTGCTTGAGTTCAGGGCCTGGATGTTCTCTGTTAGCTTTTATGATGAAGGTTGATGCTTTACCAGTAGAGCCTCCAGTAGAGAATCCCAAATCATCCTTGTCTGCATCCTTCAGTCGTGTTGCCTGGCTTTCCAGCTCATCCACAGGCAGTGACAGAGGACTGAGGATTTGGGGCCTTCTCCTCTATCATCTGTGCCCCTACTCTGAGTATAGAATAGTCATTGAGCTTTGTTGAACATATTTAACACAGCTTTGGTGTTAGGCAATAAGTGTCTACTTCTCTTAAAGCCCACCATGCTTGTGTGAGCGCAATAAAACTGCAGAGTTTGGCGCCCTCCATTTTTATTGTCGATTGCTGGGCTGAAGCTAGAGCATGTTTTTGGAGAGTGCCAAATATTGACTTTGTTTGTGAATTCCATCACCTAAAACTTCTGATGGCAACCTCAGTAAAGTTCACTTGAAGATAAAAGATTGCAAAATAAATGCCAAAAATGGAAACCATTTTTCAAAACACTAAATTAGGAAGTTATGGAATCAGGGCAATTAATCAATATTTCAAAATGATGAATATATTTTTACAAAAAACACCCATTAAAAGGAAAAGCTCAAAAGGGAGGTTTTTCTGTAGGCTTAAAACACAACGCTGATTTGAAGCTTCTGTGACATAGTTAAAAATGAGGCATTGGAGGAAATTACCTCATTTTTTGCTACAATTATAGTCTTCATCAAAGTTATCTGAAAAAATACAAATCAGTTAGTATCTAATGCTAATAATTATTCTTACCATTTATTGAAAACCTCTACCTATATTTATTCAGTTTTCTCCACAAGTGAATATGCTTTCCAAAAGTACAGATGTTAAAACAGCATTAATTTACTTTTCTTCCTCTTCTTTTCCCCCTTCATCCTCTTTCTCTCCTCCTCCTCCTCCTCCTCCTCCTTCTCTTCCACTTCCTCTTTCTCCTTTCCCTACTTCCCCTCTTCCTCTTTCTTCTCCTCCTTCCTTCTCTTTCATCTCCTTCCATTTCTTCTTCCTTCTCCTTTTCCCTCTCCCTCTCCCTCCTGCTCCTCTTCTTTCTTCTCTTCCTCCTTATTCCTCTTCCTCATTCCCTTATTCTTTCCTTTGGAGATTGGGCATTTGCTTATTTCCCGAATTTAACGCGGGAAGTCACATTCTCAAAGTGCTTGTGTGGTGAGTGAGGTGGGGTGAAGACAAGAAACAAATGAAGAGATTAAAAACAATGTGTTAGATTAAAGAAAGTTTTGTGTGCTGGAATCTGGTTGTCTGGCAGAAGGCAGGGAAGTATTTCATGCTGAGTATACCCTGGGTCTGTCTAAAAATGACAGAAGAAAACATATAGAAAATAAGACAATGTTTTCTACTATAGTGAGCCATCCTTACCCACCACCACCTCAGCAACCTAGAATTTTCCAAGGGGTTACATAGCCCTGGTGCATGTGTCTGGAATTTCACTTATCTCTTTAATTGTCCTGAGCAAAGTAGTTACGATAACCACTAATTTAGATATTAAAGCTATCAGTGCCATTTCAGTCTTCCCTTTCCAATAACCAGTCATCTAGTTTTGTAATAATGATTAGCCAACTTTTTATTATTTAGCAGTTTGTAATTACAGAATAGCTTGCAGCCATCATTGGGTTAGTCCATATTCCATGAAGATTTTTGGAAATCAGTGTCTTGCATGCTCTCTGGAAATGGTGTGTTTCTCTTATATACTCTTATTTTCAGAGCATTTATCTCTCAGCATCTTAGCTCTTCCTAAACATCCCCTGATGTGAATATATACAACGTATTACCACAAGCATCCTAGTTTGTAGCTTGATTTTTAATTAGAGACTTTATTTTTAAATATTGAAAGAATTCATTTCTGGTAGAATTTAACACATAGATCCTAGCATAATTCCTCCACGCTGCTTTTATGGCCCAGGAGTTCATGGAAATGCATGGTAATTTTCTATGGGTTAGCATTTCTGTGGGTTACGCTTTGCAGAATATAAGATGTATCATGATTTGACTGAAATTAAAGCAAACAAATAACCAACAAAGGCCATAGGGTGGAATCAAAGGATGACGCTTTCCGAGTCTAGTGAGAAGTCTGAGTGGGGATAGCTCAGAGATGAGTCACCTGTGCTTCTTTCATGTTGCTGTGGAGGTGCCCTTGATGAAGTCGTGGTTTGGAGTTAGTGTCTTGGAATCTCCCTTGGGTCAGGGCCCAGCTGACTGAGTGGCTGTGTCCCCTTTGGCTCCACCAGACTGTCACCAGAATGGGGCAATGCAGGGGTCCTGCCATGGATATTCTGTATCAGTCGAGAGAGTCAAAGTCCTCCGAAACAAAGAAAGACCGTTTTCTGGGTATGAGATTCTCCACGCAGGGCCTCTCTTCCTATCCTGAGTTCATCCTGGGCTTGTTGATTGCAGGAATCAGCACATGGTACCCAGACACTAAAGAGACCAGCAGCCCCTCTGCCCTTCTGTGCACGCTGTAAAAGAAGATTTCAGGGCAGAGATCTACCCGTCCATCGGATCTGATGCGTCTTTATTGTCTTCTGGAAGCTCTCTCTGCCATCAGCCAATTTCCCCTTCCGGGAATTTGGCATGGCCTCACTCTTGAATCTGCCTGTCTGGGGATGGGAGGAGAAGCAAGCACCCAAGGGCCTTTTTTTTTTCCATTTTTATTTGACTATTTTTTTTGCCTTTACAAACTGATGGTTTCCAGGCAGTTTTCTGGTGTTTGGAAACACTGGGTAGTGACTGGGGAAGAGGCAGCTGTGCTTTGGCCCACATGAGGTAATTTGCAGACACATTTTAATTGCCTTTTAGGGAGCATGAAGGAGTGTTCCAAATAGTCTAATGAGTTCCAGCAAACACCTGTGAAATGCTTTCGACGGCCATGTAATACTGAAATTAAGAATGTAATGCAGCAGTCGTAGGCAGGGTTTTTTTTTTTTTTTATGTTCTCCATCCGCTGCAAAGGATGATGTGAAGACTTATTGTCACAGAGAGGCTTTCACACTCACTGCACAGCGTGCGATCTTTGAGCTCCTGGACCCATAGAACCAGTTCCACATTAGATAGAAGGTTTGTGTCAAATGTGTGCTGGAAAAAAAAATGAAGACCCTTGAATGGACAGTTCATTAAAATGAGAATAGGATCAGACAGATGCTTATAAATCTAAAGCTGCACTTTTGTTTTAATCAGTGATCAAAAATTAAAAAATTGGTAATAATGAGGCAAAAGTGTGGAAACACACAGTATTCCCCCCTTTATTTCATTGCCTATTGTCTTTCCATTTTTTCCTCCCTTCCTCTTTGCTCCTCTCTTTCCCTTCCTCCCCTCCTTTCTTGCCAAACATCAAAGACATTTTAAATAGATAAACAATGTTTTATAATTTCTGGTGTGGCATTTTGGAACCAGTGATACACAACAGAGAGGAAATTAATATAATTGACAAATACAAAAGCTAGAAGCGCAGAAATTCTATCCTGAATCCAACTTCAAGCCCACAGGATTGGTGTGTGTGTGTGTGTGTTTGCAGGGGCGTCATTATGAAGTAATGAATCTTCTTTCCAAGCCCTATCCTTAAAAATATTGTTTATCAGTCCCAAAACACGAGTAACTGACACAAAATATCACTCACATATGCATTCCCCTTTAGCCAAATGAAAGCCACACAGAAGGACTCATGTAAGCATGATTGCTGAAGGGCGCTTTCTTTCTTTGTAGAGATTTAAGTCACATCACTAATAACTCATGAAGGCAAAAAGCCTTCAGTTTTATGTCTATGTAATAGTGACACTAAGGTAATTGTGTTTGCTTCTTCTTGTAGATGTTGCCGCTGTTTGCCTGTCTCAGTATTAATTGGTGCTTGAATCCTCTACCCCAGAAAAACCTTTCCTTCGGTTACCTCTGTTGAATTTGTTTGGTGACACACCACTCTGCGTCCTTTCAGCTTCATTCTACTCGCTCTGCTTCTCTCCCATGTGGTCACATCAATTTGCTTTCCGATCCATCATGTGCACCGGTTCCTAGTTTCCTGTATCCTCGGCAGTTCTTGCGATCGTCAATGCTTTTCGTTACCTGTTTCGAGGCAAATAAATCCACATTGGGTTTAGTTTGCATTTCCTGAAGACTGAACACACGTGAGATTTCACATCTAACTTTGTGTTTCTCTTTCTGTTTTCTTGAATGAGGTTCTTGCTGTGTAGTCCAGACTGTTCACAAACCTCCCAGACGTTGGGATTATGGATGTCCGCCACTAGACAACAGTTCCAAAATGTACTTCTTTATGGTTTGTCTTTTTAAGTCTCCTTTGAGGTAGCACTTTAGTTCCTACTCTGGGACATCATAAATAATAATAAGTTCATTATAAATAATTATTTATAAATAGTACATTTATTCCCATATGTTCTTGAATCAGGTTTTTTTCTTTATTACTTTAAGATTGAGGTCATTTTAGGTTCCTCGTATATTTTCTATGTATTGATAACTCAGCAAGTTTCCCTCTGTTCAACCCCTGTTACATGCATGTGTGCATCAGACCCCGCAAAAGTTATCTTATAATCCAGTTGTGATGTTTTTAGTTATGACTCAGTACAGTCATTCTATATAATTCTATTTACAGTACTGGGGTTTTTTTGAGGCAGTAATGCAGTATGTTTAATTTGTGTTATGTGGTGAGATTTTCAACTTCACCTTGCACTGGGAAGCATATCATATTGGTAGGTTAGAAAAAAATAAATATATGCATTAAATATACAGCAACGACTATCATTTTAACAGACAGAGGTATGGGTTTGACATTTCATATTTTGTCACTTGATCTTGCCAGTTTGATTTATGACAGACAATAAAGTTGTCAAAGGCCTTTTGTTGTTGGCAATATTTTAGTTTTCAAATTATGAGAATGCAGAGATTTTGCCGTACAGGGAAAAGAAAGTAGTGCTTTGACTGATAGGAATAAAATGACAGTTCATCCTGAGAATAAAGCTTGGTGCTCAGAAACCAGGACGCCACTCTTTCCTTCGCAATGAAATCCCATTAAAAATCACCTCTATCGCACATTTCATATAATATATAGTCAGTTTTGCCACCAGGGGCAAAGCTGTTTAGGAAATGGAGAAATGAGGGAAGGATTAGTCTAACATGGGTTCTTATATTATAACATCTGTTTGCCCTTGTAAAGGAAGATTTAAAGCCTCGTGCTCCTCTCATCTCTTGAATCTAGTAACAACCCATTGGTTTCTTCCAGGTGTCTATAACAGAAATTTCCTGATTTTATTTTCCTCCCATGAAATTTCTTTGTTCATGAGCAGGGCCAGCATTTTACCTTTGCCACATTTACAAGCAGAGCCATCAGATGGAACTCTCCAGAACAACTTCCTTGAGTGTGGATTCTCACATGAGGACCAGTTATTGCTCTGTGTGTGTGTGTGTGTGTGTGTGTGTGTGTGTGTGTGTGTTAGTTTTGATTTCTATTCATCCAGACTGAGCTGCATTTTAGTAAAATCTCAAGGAGCTCTTATTTTTCTCATAATCGTTTTCCAGAAATACAGTTTTCCAGAAGATGCATTGTTATTTTTTGCTACATTTATTTGCATTTATTATATTACATCATTTCAACTTACTGTATTTAATTGTATTTCCTTTGTATGTATGTATGTGTGTATCTATTTAATGTCAGATCTGGGCCTTGAACCCAGGGTCTTACATTCTCACGTGGCATTTTTCTGTTCTTGACTGGGACTGTGCCGCCTGAGCCATCAATCTAGTCTAGCATTTTGTTAGTTAATTGGAACTAAGAGTCTTGTGGGACTTTTCTGCCCAGAGTGCCCTCCAATTGTGATCCCGTGGATCTCAGTCTGGTGGGGATACAGAGTTACAGGGAGCTTCCTTCTGTGACCAGGGCCTACACTTAGTGTGAGCAAATGGATATGGGCCATTGTCACCTACTAGCACTGAAGCTTTACTACTTTTGTTAAAAAGTTAATACTGTCTCTTAAGCTTAGAACAAACCAGATAAAATTGGTGGCATTTGTAACCTGTCCTGATAACGGGTCATATTTCATACTGTAATTCAATAATCATCTACAGGAGTATTAGATTTCACTAATGGAATTATCTATAAATGGTTATTAGCAATATCAAATATGTGTGTTTTGGTTTTCCTGCATCTGACAATCTTAGTTTTAACTCATATTGCATTCACTTATATTTAATGTATAAATACTGATATTTATATATAATCCAAATATATATATATATACACTCATGTATGGATTTAAATCAAATATTGAGCTGTTTGTTTTCTGTTTCCCAATTTTGCTTCCTTTCTGGTTCTTTGACCTCGCCTTTATTTTTATAGATTAATTAGACATTGTGTTAATTGATTTTACTTCGTTTTTTATTTTTTAAAAAATTGCTCCCTTCAATTTTTTATCTTTGTAATTCATTAACATCTTCACTTCCTTTTTCTCCTTTTATCATGTATTTAAATTCTACATATATTCAAAATATGCGAAACTCCATCATTTTGATGTTAATATTAATTCAGTTTAGCCATGTAATATCTTTGCCAGTGTTCTTTACTTCTTTAAGTCCTGTATTTGCGTGGAGAATCAAGGCCTTCTGCCAAAAGAATGATGCTATTTTTGTAGATAGTATTTTATTGATATGAAATTATTGTTTTTGTTTGAAAATTTTCATATTTTATCAACTTTAAGAGTGTATTTAATTTGGAATAGAGCCCCAGCATGGAAGATAATTGACATTATCACATACAGATATTCATTCCATTCCCATGTTTTCATAGTTTTACTAAAAATGAAAAATAAATCTTCTCTTAGGTTGATTGCTTCAATGCAGATATCATTCCTATGGCTGCTTTCAATATTTTTGTGTGTGAACATTAGATTCCAGTCTTTCACTTCTCTTCTGCATAAGAGCTTGTTGAATGTGTTTGAAGTATCATTGTTGTATATTTCTCCAGTTTGGGGGAAAGCCAGCCATTTTCATAGGAAGGGTCCTGTGCCAGTTCATCTTAGAGGAAATGTCTGAAGAAGACAGGAGAAAGAGCTCTCAGACCACAGCCCACATCCAGCGACAGAAACAAGCTTACCTGATGACACGGTAGTGGAAAAGACGGAAGGAAAGTTTACCACGGTTATGGGCTGGCACTGGAGTCATAAAATCTGGGGAAAGTTTTTCTCCTTCTGAGCATGGCTGCCCTGGGGGGGACAGGTTCCCTTCACTATTTGGGAAAATCCCAGAGGATTTTCCTGTTACTCCTGTGGAAAGAGATTCCATCAGACAGGAGAAGATACGAACACATATTCTTAGGAACCCAGTGGTCTCTCCAAGCATTTTACCTGTGTGCCATCCTTTCCGTAGTGTGATACTTCTAAGGTGGATCCCACCAATGCCTTCTCCGTTTTCTATGCCATTTCCTCCCTCTGAGTGTAGAAGTTCATGAGAACTTGCTTCTATTGATTAAAATGTGGTGACAATATCCGTGGGTCACTCTGACATCTAGACTACAAGTGAGTTTGGCATTGACAGCTTCCAGAAATTCACTCTATGTAGTCTTTCTGTCCCTGTCTCTCTCTCTGTCTCCCTGACTATCTTGTTTCTCTCTTTGATTCCCCATGTCTTATCCCTCCCCACTCCTTTCTTGTTCTACTCTTTCCTTTTCTCTTCCCTTGTTTTCACTCATCTTTTCTCAGATACCCTAGAAAGGAGAGAGCAGCCATGGGTGCCCCAGGCAGAGGCTCATGTGGCAAGAAACGGAACAAGACTTCTGGCCAAGATCCAGAAAATAATAGAATCACTTAGTTCAAAAGCCCATGAGAAATGGAATCCTGCCAACAAGCAGACAAGTTAATGTGGAAAGAGTCCATCCCCTAGTCAAGTTTGCAGATAAGACTAGCTGTCGTTAGGAGTGAAAATGCAACAGAGACTTGGAAATACAAGCACTCACTCTTCTGTGTGTGGTGTTTTATTTCTTGCCAAGACTCTGACCTATAGACATTGTGAGATAATACATGATTGCTGTATTAAGCCACAAAGTACTGTGGTAATGTGTTACCCAGCAATGGATCCCTGAGATTCGCTCTTTTCCTTGGGCATTCCAGTTACACATAGAACAGGCCCGAGGATGTGTCTTAGGTGTTTCTTCCTTTCAGGTTCACCATCTTCAGATTTCTCATGTGCTTCCATGAGACTGATTTCTTTTGATTCATGCCCCAGCCTATCACCTACTCTACTGTGATATGTAGCCCAAGATCGGATGCTTCATGTTTGCGATTTGACAATTTCAGATTAGTCCTAATTTCCCAAATGTAAATTCTCATCATTCATATAATTTTAGGCACGTTCACCTTAGTGATGTGAGTCCCTCGGCTATTTTCGATCTCTGAATTGCCACGCTGTGCTTGGCGGAGGGTAGAGAGGGATCTCTCTCGCCCAAGGAAAGGCCAAGGACCTTTACGAGGTGTGATGAGAATGTATATGAGAATCGGGCTTCATTTTTCCATGAAAGCTCAACAGAACTTACGTCTGTTTCTTAGTCATTAGCTCCCAAGCCAGGATGCTCAGTAATGGCTCTCCAGAGCCACCCCCAGACAAGTCCGTGGAATAAAAACTGACTCGTCCATCACATACCCATTCCCTTTCCAAGAGGACACGTCCACACCAGAGCAATCCTCACCATTGGTTTCCCAATCACACACCATTCCATCAGTAAATCAGGGCAGCATCTGTGACCCTCCGTGTCACCCTCCCGTCTGTTTCCCCCGGAGAGTCAGCGAGGTGGCCCTTCTGACATGGTCATTATCCATTAGATCTGGCATACACTCCGCAGCACTCAATTACGATACAATCCAGCCTAGGGTCTGGTGTCAGCCAATGTAATGACTTTCTGATGATCTGTCCTTAAATGATGAAATGGAATGAAAATGTACCCCTCACACCAAATATAAGATTGCTAGGATGCCAAATGAGAATCGTACCTCGCCTCCTTTATGACCGAGTAGCAGATGCCCGAGACTCTTCAGCAAGAACTCTGTAAAATTAGCTTTCCAAATCATTCCTGCCTTTCAGCTTCAAGATTGCCAGCAATCTATGGAGTCTAAGACTCAGATTAATATTGTGGTATCAACAAAATGCTCTTTGGGGGTTTAGTTCCCAGAAACTTCCAAATACTTTTATTATATTTGCTTAATTTTCTGCTCTCTATGCATGGACTGACCCCCTCACTGATAGCTGTATTGGTTGTATTTTTGTCACCTGGATCAGATTATTTTCTGAGCTGGGGTTTTTTTTTTGGTTGTTTTTTTCATAGAGAGCTGTAAAATAATTAAGCAGATTGATACATAGACAGAAAAAAAAATTAAAACATGCCAGGATTATAAATAAGTGGGAGACTCAAAAACATTTTGTTGTTCAAATAATTATGAAGCAGGTGTTTGATAGCAGAATGATTTCTGTTTCTGTTTACATCTTCAGTTATTATTCTGTTAATTATAATTGAAAATCCAATAAAGCTTCAGATTGGAGCACTCACGAATCTGACTTAAATTGCAGCTTCTCAGCTGATGCCTTTAAATAGAACACAGTGGACTTCTGAGTATAAGATAATTTTTTAAAAAATCAAACTCCTTTCTCAACTACATTAACCCTGTATAACAGTGGAGCCTTGTGAAAGCCATACAGAAGAAACAACAGCATAACAAACAGATATTAATTTCCCATGTCCCTGCAAAGTTTAAAAAGCTTAACCCTCCAAGTCAAGAATTTGGGGGAAATATCAGTTTTCCCAGTGCAGAATTCTTCCAAAACATTTCTAATGTGTTTCCTTGCTTTAGTTTCCCTATTCAAGAGATGGATGTGAAATTTAATCTTTAGGTGTAATGCAGGTTTGCAGGGATTTCTTTTAACTTCGGGCTACTCCAGATGTAAAGAGGCCATTGCCAAGCTGATTGTGCTTGGATGTTCTAAGTTTGTGTATTACCTGTTCCTAGGCTTGAAAATGACTTTCCTCTCCATTCCGCCCTGCATTGAATGACTGCCAAGAATATTGGTTAGTCTCCAGACCTGTTAGGTAAAGTAAAACTAATAATAATAATAATAATAAGGGAGAATTGCCTCTATGGGTCCTGCCTAAAGAAGCTCACTAATTAATAAGTTAGTGTCAAGCTTCTTGATTTGCAAACCCTTCCCGGGGATCTTAGAAGCTTGTAGTTGATAGAGCTAGATAGAGGGTCGGTTCGCATATTTTTCTTTCTTATTGCCTGCCAGATTGGAAAGCATTTAAGTGGAGCCAAAAAGGAACTCTGGAGGAACGTGTATTAATTTGAAGGTCACTGACTAATTTATTTTATAGCGTATTTGTGTATTTAAAAATACGTACTAATTTGCAGAGTATACTGATTTTTTACTTGTTTAAAATATAGTAGCAAGAAGGTTAAAGTTTTCTTTTACTTCATAAGGACACAATTTTATTGGAATGTTTTTAAATGGTGTGTTTAAAATAGCATTTATTTCATTGCATTTACTTCTCTGTTTTTTTCCTTGCCCAGGAAATAAATACAAAAATGATTGTAATAAAATCCTAACTAATTATTTCTTATTATCCTAGGTTTCCTATCTATTTAGTTATGAAAATCTAAAAACATTACTAAAATACCAAGGTAATGTGAACCCTAGCTTTCTGTCTCTATGCTAGAATGTAGCCTAATTATTTCAGAAAGCTACCTATATACTGCCAAAAAATATCATATTGGTCCTCTCTGTTGTATTCTAGTAGAGGTAATAGGCTCTTGAATTGGGGGAAAAATAATTTAATTTCTCATGGTAGGAGCACAGCATAGCATTTGCCTTTTTTTAAATATAATTAGCTGTATAACGGTTTTGCCATTAAAGCCGTTTATAAATACAGTGCATTTTGATCACTGTTACCTCTTTCAGCATTCTTACCTACCCCTTCCCTCCCACCCCTCCTCAGTCTTCTTCATTCAGCAGGGTAGACCTTGAATCCTCGCTGGCATCCTCCCTCTCTCTCTCTCTCTCTCTCTCTCTCTCTCTCTCTCTCTCTCTCCCTCCCTCCCTCCCTCCCTCCCTCCCTCCCTCCCTCCCTCCCTCCCTCTCTCTCTCTCTCTCTCTCTCTCTCTCTCTCTCTCTCTCTCTCTCTCTCTCTCTCTCTCCTCTCCCTCTCTCTCTCTCTCTCTTCACTGGTCTATCTTTTCCCCTTGACCCCCATACCTTTTGTGTTCCTGGTGTTTATTTTGTTGAACATTGACTTTTCCTTTCTAAGGGGTTGCATTATTTGAGTTCTCCCTTGAATCTACTGTATTTCAGTTAATACGTTTGTGTATAAACTTGCATACCACTGAAGGAATTCACTTTTACATTTATAAAAGCGAACTGTAGCGCCCACAGAAGAGAAAAACAAAACAAAACATGTAGCTGTCGTCTCTGGTCACACCAGTCTCTCTCATGTCCTTTATTTGAGCTGTAGGCCTCACTGATGGAGGAAATAGCTGCCTGTGTTGATGGAACGGGAACCACAGAGTTGAGGTCCCAAATGTGTTTTAATGAGTACACTCCTCCTTCCCCGAGAGAGGTGCCTGCCCCACGACCCCGTTAGGATATGTAAGATACCCAGCTTTATCAGAGCATCAGGTAGTAAGCATTCTTCCATCTTTCCAAGCGGTACAAATGCCTTTGAAAAGAAATTCCAAAATGAAGCCCTGCTTCTGGACATGACGAAATAACCAAGATCCCTTCCATCCCATCCCTGTCTCCCTAGATCTAGAGAGCTTTATGCCTTGTAGAAAATCATGGCACTCATGTTTGACATTGGTTTTGGTTTATTTGTATAGATTACAATCTCCTTTTACTTCTTAATACTTTCACATATTTTCAGTCAGCATGTGATAATCACACACACAGCGTCCGCATACCGCGAGCGCTGGTCGGATCCTTTTTAAGGTTTGGACTCTGTATGTCCTTCTGCCCAGTTGGCCCTCACCATACAATAGGTTATTATGAACTATAGCCACCCCGTCTGGTCCCCTAGAAAGCTAGACCCCATTCCTGTCCAATTGTGCTCTGGATCTCATTATCCAAACCGCTCTCCCATTCCACCTTTCCCTTCCCACCCTCAGTCACAGCACCCAGCCCTCTTCAGCATCGAGAGTAACGAGTTTTCATTTCCTCTTCTTTCTGTGTCTGGTGTGATTCATTTACTGTTCCATCCTCCATTTTGCTACAGATAATGGGACTTCATTATTTTAGGGACTGAATAATATTCCATTGTGTGTGTGTCTGTGTGTGTGTGTGTCTGTGTGTCTGTGTGTGTCTGTGTGTCTGTGTGTTCTCGATCTTTCCATCTGTTGTAGCCAATACAGTCCCTATCTTACTGTTATGAATATCTGTTATGAACGTGGAATTGAGTTATCTTTTGGGCAAACAGATTTCATTCCGTGTGTGTGTGTGTGTGTGTGTGTGTGTGTGTGTGTGTGTGCGCGCGCACACACACGCATCCAGAAATGGGATAACTGATTCACACAGTAGACATAGTTTTAGCTCCTCCTCTTCCTCATTTTTTCTTCCTCCTCTTCCTTTGGTCGACAAGTTTTCACCATGTGTTCTAGACTGGACTTTAACACACAATCCTGCTCTCTCAAAATTGTTTCAAATTGTGGGATTAAAGGCATGCAGCTCTAAATCAGGCTTCAATGTTAATTCTTCTAGTTTGCAAACCCAAGAGGTCTTTCTAATGTATTCTGTTGTCTTTGGTGTCTTCCATCAGGGTTTTGAAATTTTCATTGTAGAGATCTTTTGCTTCTTTGGGTAAAATTATTTCCAGGTAACTTAATCTTTAGTTTTTTGGATCTATTATAGGTTTGGCTATTTTCTTGATTTTGTTTTCCTTAGGAAAAAAAGAAGAAAATTCCTCAAATATAATAACCCTAGATGCCAGAAATACAATAAGTCCTATGTGAATCATAGCCAAATCAATGAAAGCCACTGACTAAAACAGAATACTACATTATCCAGAGTGTGAGGGGTTCAGCAGAATGTTTGGGAAAGGTGCAAGGCAGAAGACAACAGAATAGTCTCGTCTTACTTTTTGAATCCATATCCCCCTATGCCCCTTCCTTGCCCCCCACCTCCTGAGAGTCTGAATTACAGACATACACCACCAGCGCTCAGCTCTGAAACTGGATTTTTAAAATGCCACCAACCTTAAAATCCGTGCCCTACCACAAGGAAGGCAAAAGAAAAAGACACTTTCAGACAAAGGAAAACGAAGATTGTTTATCACCCCTAGACTTTTTAATCTAAACCATGGTCTTAAGTTGTCTTTCAAGCTGAAGGAAAAAAGATTTACACCTGAACATTAAGTGTGCTAAATAATATAAGACTTTTCCTCCCCTTTCCAAAATATATTTAGATGATTGGTTAAGGGCTAAAACCAAATAATAGCCAAAGTATTTCACAGCTTATAATATATAGGGTGTGTTACAAAAAGTATAGAAAGATGGTAGGGTATGTTTTAGAGCCATATAGCTGCAGATTCTTGCATTATACATGAGTGATATGATAATATGAAGTAAACTTCAAGAAATTAAGAGTACCTACTGGAATCCCTGGAGCCCCCTTTAAATAGCAGAAGACAGAGGTCTAGCGAAAAAGCCAACAGGAGATAAAAATGGATTGCTAAATTTCTTTAATGAGGCTTCTTGTGTCCTCTCTTGGGCAATAATAAATTGCAAGCAAGAACAGCAATGTCGGCATCTTAAAGCCCTCATGCTTGTTTATCTATACATTTTCTGTTGTTTCTCTCTTCTTTCAGAAGCAAGGAGTGGTGTGAGTCTACGGGAATTTTACTGATTATTTATCTATCCTTATTGTCTTTGGGCTTACTTTTGCTTTATATAACTAATCTTAACGCAGTGTGGGAAACTAGCAAGGGTAATGCATAAATCTGGCTGGATAAAAAGGGAAAGATTTTAGGAGAAATAGAGAGAATTTATGACAAGGGTGTGTGCTTTACATCTTGATCATATGCTTTCAATTTCCATCCCACGGTGCTAAATACGACTTGAATTTTATTTTTTAAGAAAAAATTTCTTAAAACAAACAACGCTACCATATTTCCTTTCTTCGGATGATTAATGTGACCAGATGTCTCCAACATTTGTTTGTTCAGTTGAAAGGACTGAGTATTGCTTCATATTAAAAAAAATTACATGAATCATGTGTATATTTACTTCACTGTGATTCCCAGCTGTAGCACTCTGTCACCTTTGCTGTTTGGTCTCCTGAATCCCATTTTCATTACATGCTATTCTTTTTTTTCTATTTAGAAGAATTCATGACTTTATGGACACCTATACAAATATATATATATATATCCACATGTTCACATATGCACATTCGTATACGTGTGTGCCTGCATATTGACATGCATGTACTTATATGTATAGATACACATGATGCATGTATGATACTAACAGGAACGAGGTGGAGATGACTCTCTTAAGGAGAAGGTTTAGCTCTAAGGAGAATGTCTCTTGGTATGTCATTAGGTCCAATCTTCACCATCTTCTGCAGCAGCCAAAGATTCAGGCAAAGATTTCAGACTTGAGGAAGACCAAGCCGTGTGTGCTGTCCAGGGCTGGAAACAGAGCTTGGTGGGTTGAAGTGGCCATGGATGCGAGGCTCACTCACGGTGAAGATATCACTGATTGGGTGACTGCCCAGCTGGGAGCTGGGTGGAGGTTGGATTCCCTGATGGCTCAGGGAAGCTGGGAGCTGGAAGGCAGGTGTGTGACTCCCACAGGAAGGGAGGGAGGCGTGGAGGCACAAATCCAGTGGGAAACATCTCTGTCCAGGCATTGCCCGCCCCTGCATGGAGGAGGCAGAGCTCAGGGCCCGTGGTTGTAAGCCGGCGTCCTGTTTCCTTCCCTGAGGAAATGACCATCAGGACAGGCGGTCCTCAGTTCATGGAGCTCACTTTGAGTCTCTGGGGAGCCTGGCTGCTAGAGGAAATAAGACTCCCCTCCCCCCTCCCTCCCATCCCTCTTCTCCCACCTCCCCTCCCCCCTCATCCCCCTCCACTCCTCTCCTTTCTCTCTCTCTCTCTCTCTGCCACTATGAAGCCTTCTCACTGTGATGGTTGTAATTGATGAGGTACTTAACACTTCTTGCACTTTAGAAAATAAGCTCATTTGTGCTCTCTCCTTCTTTCATCACTTAATTTCCTGTCTTCACTCCTTCCCGTCTTCCTGAGGCTCTTTCCTCTGGTCTTTGCATACTACCAGTAGTTGAAATGAGTGACAGGATAAGGATGCCCGTTATTCCCACAGATTTGTGGGTATTCATATATTCTCTTACGTTTTTCAAACTTAGTTTTTTCAGATTTTTCGAGTGTTCTTGAAAATCACATTAGGTAGTATGTATTTTAATTCCTTGGCTTTCCAGTGAGAAATTAGGAGTATATTAGACCCCAACAGAAAATTTGTTTCTTTATTTAATACTACTTTCCTTTTCATTGAAAACTGACACGAGACTCCTTTCCACAAGCCTGATCACACAGGAGTCTGAGGCCTTCAGGAGTGCAGTTTGAGGTCAGTCCAGCGGAAAATTTCTCTCGATACTATACAATATAATACCAAAGGACACATTAGAAGGAGGGGAAGAAGAGCAGGGACAGGAGTCCATGGCTGTTATCTAGAGCACTAGCCTAGCAAGAGTGAGATCCTGAGTTCAAATCCCAGAATCACTCCCCAGCCCCCCCCCCCAAATTTGATCAATAATTTGAATTTCCCTCCATAGCACAGGTCAACCTCAATAATGAGTTTTTTCTGAAAAAAAATGTTCCAAATGAGCATCAATCATAAGTATTAGCTTTTACTAACACCTTTAGAAATTAAGCTAATATGTACACAATACAGGGAGAGAAAAGGGAGGGAGGGAGGGAGGGAGGGAGAGAGAGAGAGAGAGAGAGAGAGAGAGAGAGAGAGAGAGAGAGAGAGAGAGAGAGAGAGAGAGAGAGAGAGAGAGAGAGAGGGGGAGGGAGGGAGGGAGGGAGGGAGGGAGGGAGGGAGGGAGAGAGACAGGGAAAAAGAGAGAGAGACAGAGAGAGAGACAGAGAGAGAGAGAGAGAGACAGAGACAGAGAGAGAGTAGGTTGATAGCATTTGTGTTCTGAATACAGCAAGCCAGAAGGCAGCTTTAAAACTAGACTTCCAGACAGGCAAAGGCACCAATGACATTTAAGCTTGGGTTGCATTCGGCCCTGTACCATCCCTTACTCTCCTGCATTTATTTCTAAAACACCTAGATTTAAACACACAGGCAAACTGTGACGTCTGTCCCTTGGGCCTCACCCCTTGGCTTTGGGGCTGAGTGTAATAGGAGCCAAGCATGGTCACGTGCACATTCTTGCCAGAATATTGAGAGCCTTGTTAAATTTTTCGAGTACTGGCATGGACACAGGATCTCTCCTGTTGAATGGGTCGTGAAAGAGGAGCAGTTGGCCATAGACGTGTAAACAAGTATCAGGCTTTTCAACCTCAGACGGTCAGAGATGATGGACAGAACCTAAGGCAGAGAAGTAAACAGGTCTGAGAAGCTGTCAGGGACGCATGTTTTAAATCGTAGCCTGGTCTGATCACAACACACGACTGGGAATGAACCAAAAGCATACAAATCCTAGAAGGACCGTGCAGCCCAAGTCCAGTTCTCCTGGGAGGGAAAGCCAATGGAAGCCAGTCAGAATGTGAGCCCACCACAACCCTGAAAGCCTCTTAGCCTCCTGGTTCGTCTGAACCCAGCCAGTCTCCTCGGGGTGTGATGAAGCACAAATCCTGTTGGTCTTTCCAGCTGATTTCATCGGGAAGACACTAGAGAATCAGAGCACTTGCGTTATTTTAAGACGACGGTGGCGGGGTGAAATGGGAAGGGTGTATTCGAGGGTTGTCTTGCGATTCTGGCTGTATGATGGGTGAGATGAAGCTACCAGCAGGGCTTCTTAGAAGGTTATCTTCAGAGCTTGCAGTGGTCTTCCATTGGACAAGAAACTGTTACAAGATTTCCTGCTTAGAAAATATGGCAGGAAACTTGAACCTGAGGGCCCTGCCCACTTCAATCTACAAGAGAATAGCCTAACAGTCGGAGCCATCTTACATTAGGGCAGCAAGTACAATTTCAGAATATATCTATGCACTCAGAATAAATACCCTGGAAATCAAAATACTTCAAAGGAAAAATGTGCCATTAAATGAATGCATTGGTGCTGCCATATTAATTTCTCTCAGTCACCTCTATAATCAGCTGGGTCGCAGAGAAACGAAAGGTAGCACAATTCCATGGGAGATAGTTTTTTTAAAAAGAAAATATTTATGGTTTGTTTTTTTCTTTCTTTCCTTTTTTCTTTGTTCACATGGGAGGTGGATATGCTGGCAAAAGTCACCCTGTGAAAATCAGCTGAATAAATACATGAGAAATGTATTTTTCTTTGGCTTTTCATAAGCCCAACTCTCCTATCCCATCTTCAGAAACACTGATAGAGCAAATATATGACAAAGGCTGAGGACCCTCCACAGTGAAAGAGGGGAAAGTCTTAAGAGACAAAACAAAAACAAAAACTAGAGTGCAACTGAAAGTTATGAAGGAAGAGAAGTAAAAATGTAAACCAAGAATCAAGCCACTTCAGTATACTTCAGAATGCTCCCCCCGCTTGTGGAAAGAATCAGATGTGTTTAAATTACTGTTTAATTTATCTCCATTGTTTCCTTTAAAATCTTCATATTTAGTTCAGCGGATTCACTATGCTTGCCAAAGTCTTTTCTTTCTGATTTCTGATGACATTCCCCTCCACACACACATCCACTCTGCCTGCAAGAGATGGTCAAGAAGATAATCACCAAAATACAAGGGATTGGATCCTCAGGATAAGAAAAGTAAAAGTTTAACCCTGTGCCGGGTAAAATATGCACACTTCAATACAAAGATGTGAAAGGACTGAAAGCAAAATGAAGGTAAAGTTGTATGCTGAAAGCCGGAGACACATAAATTAGCCCTGCTAAGTTAATACCGAGGAAAATGAATTTCAAAATAAAGAATGCCACAGGGGAGAGAAAAAAAAACCATGTTGGTTGGAGGGGTCACTCCTTCAAGAGCTGGGATTCCAGGAGTGAGCTACTAGCTTGGTGCCTGGCTCTGGATCCCTTCAGGGAATCACAGAGCTGCTGTTTACTAACCATAAATGCCACGTTTTCCTTCTGTTACGTGTTTGCAGTCCCACAGGTAAAGAGGGAAGAAGCCCTACTCCGCTCTGGAAAAATTAAGTGACGAGTGGGGATGGCGATGCCCCTGTGCTTGAGCGTGGTCAGGAGTCTGCTCAAGGATGCGTTATTATTTGAGGTCACACTCCTCGGCTGTGCCACGTGCTGCATGAGACTGGGGTGCAATGTGATTCTGAGGTACAAAGCGGAGACAGCCTGACGTGCTCCAGTGTGGGTGCTGTGGAAATCAAACAGTACACGAATGCCCTCCTGGCTCCTCTGACCCTGTCTGGCAGAGTCAGGGGTGGAGAGTGCTGCCCACTCCTTCTACTCCTTCTTCTCCAGATTTCCTTGTGTTCCCTGGAGCCGGGCTCCTGCCCCTGCCTCTCCTTCCTTCCCTGCAATCTCTCCACATTCTAATCCCGTCTGCAGGTGTCCCCCCCCCCTCCAGATTCATCACCCTTTGTCTTGGCAGCCGCTCATTCTCCAGGGCACCATCCTTCACCAGCTCCCCATTGTCTGCGAGATCAAAGTAAAACTTCTTAGATTGAAATAAAAGGCCCTCTGGTCCCCAACCTGCTCTCCAACCTCATTTTCCACAACTCACCTCCATACATCAAATGCTTCGAGGAGGCGGGGGTTCTCCCATGGCCTTCAGGCAAGCTGCATTTTCTGTCACCTGTGGGAGCCTGCAACCCCACCCCACTCAGCCCCCCCCCCACACCCCGTGCACCCCTTCTCATTCCAATCCTGGGTAGCTCAGCAGAGTCTTGGTGCAATGCTGTTGGAAAATAAAAATAAAAAATACCCACGCAACCGACAGATACACAACCTTCCTCAATCCTCGCAGCTAGAAGAATGACCTTCCTTCCTCGCTGTGCAATGGAGTCAAGTTTTCTCCCCCATGCAGACATCCCCAGATATGTATTGAATTGGTATGGAAGTGGGAGGGGGGGACTGGGGAATTGGAGAAGGGCCGTGACTCTTGTGTCCTGGCACTTGTGATGGAAAAGACACACCTAGGAAGGAAATGAGAAGAGAACACGAGTTTAAACGGTCAAGTATCTTTTCTATTATATTGATTCATCATTCATCTCTCATCTCATTTCCTCTGTACTTTATTATAGAACTGGCTATAATAATTCCCTATGGAGATTAGATCCAAGTGTATATATATATATATATATAGAGAGAGAGAGAGAGAGAGAGAGAGAGACTATATATATAATATATACATATATAATTTGTGTGTGTGTGTGTGTGTGTGTATATACAAATAAAATGACACCATGGTACCATAACAGCAGATCCATCTTTTCTTTGGTCATTTTTTACATAATAAAGGTCTTCTCTTTTAGAGTTTTGTTGATGCACTGACCTCTGGTGCGTTTTAATCTCTGTGAGTGGAGATAGGAGATAGTCACAGTGGAATTCCATATTCAGTATAGAATATTGTAGACAAGGTTCCCTTAGGACAAGCATGTGTTCTAATGTGCGTGTGGACAGCTGCTAAAGCAACACATCTGCATAGCTATTTCTCGGATTCCCGTGATGACTGTGTGGCTAAGAGGACCCGCTGAAAACCTTTGTGTTGTAGTTTCCTCATCTGTGGAATCAAATGAGGAATCAAACTGATTTAAACCCAATAGTATGACGACTGGAAACGGCTCATCCGGGTAGTAGTACCTGAAAGAAAAATTTCTTCCCATGGTTATTTTCACAAATTCTTCATGAGACAACTGCATAGAGTAAAAAAATCTAGAGGCTACAGTAATCATGAGGCCTTGAGACCCGAAGAGGACCAGTGCAGCTCAACCCAGTTTAAACGAAAGTCCTTCAAAACGAGGAGAGAGGGGCGTGGTGCTTGCCTGAGATTTGCCCTCCGTTCTTTCTGTGTGTGATAGTGTAGATGAACATTTCAGAGGAGAGGCAGTCTGCTGGGAGTTTCCTAATTGCATCTTTGAGGGGGGCTATGGTTATCCAGGCTGAGTTTCCTTGCCGATCTCAGTGGTACAACAGTGCAAAAATAAAATAATTGGATTAGTTGAGAGACAGTTCCCCAGATAGAAGCTGTGGACAGATAGATAGATAGATAGATAGATAGATAGATAGATAGATAGATAGATAGATAGATAGATAGATATGGGGTGGGATGAGTGCCATCAGAATCAGTAGATATCTACAACGTTAGCCCTGGCTTTCCCCAGTTTGCCTGCGTTGTCTCACTGAGGGGTTGAGAATTCTCTGGGCACTGCTACAGATTTCAGCACCTCTGTGCTCCTGTCATGACTCCCCTCCAAAACTCACTTGACTTCTTCCCTGTCCACCGCTGCTGCCTTGCTTGCTTAAGTACGAAGAGGAAAGAGAGTTCCCTGTAGAGATGGAGTGTGGGAAGTTTCCAGCTATGCCCCTGTTCACACGAAGGGCAATTACTGTCTGGGTGACCCCCAGTATTGGAGGGTTTTAGAAGTGTGTTGCTGAGCAGAGGCTGCAAAGAAACTGAAATACCACATCATCCATAGAGCAGTAAGTCATTCCTAAGTCAGAGGGACTCACAAATGACCTCAACAATGAGTAGTAGTTCCAGCCCTAATACATAAATATAAATATGCCATATATATGCATATATGGCACATATATACATGTGGTGTATATATACGTGTTCATATATAGGGCATATATGTAATATTAATATGCATATAATATATATTGAGAAAAATATATATGTATATATACATATATATTTCTCAGTATATAATATTGAGAAATTGAGCACAGTATGGGAGAAACATGAATACCAGGCACACAGTAGATTTTGAACTCATACAAGTTGCTGCCTAAGTCTTCTAGGAAAACAGAAATTTCCTTCTTGCATCCATTATCTTTATCTCCATGCCCCCCACACCCCACCCTCAATTCCTGTCAGAATTGTCCGACGTCATTCCTTCCACGGGGGACTGGAGAGCATGCGAAGCCTGTGACACTTTCCTTTTTAAAGAACTCAGCATGCATACTTAGTGATCACAGAAAGTGCCAGGCTGAGAAATGAAAGCCACAGGGCCTGGCAGAGGCCCTCAGCTCCCAAGTCTCCACTGGGTTGGTTTTCCTAAGGATGATATTCCTGCATCATGTGGCATTCATTTCCTGACTCTTCACAACCCATCAGAAGCCGAGGTGAAATCCCTGGCCTGGCTCAGGGGTCAAGTGTGGAAAGATGTGATTTGTGAAGCCCTCGGAATTAGAGATGCAAACCTGCTTGGATCCTCGTGAGAGCTGACACCCTGGCCTGCCTCTCTGTCTGTGGCTTCTTTGTACCTCTATGCTTCCATTCCCTTAGCTCACCATGAAGGGTTGGAGCCCATAAGGTCTGAGACTCTCTCTGAGGATGAAATGTTTTGAATTCTCTTCCAGTTGAATTTGATTTACATGAGGAATTTTACAGAAAAGGGTGAGAATGGTCTGTGGTGAAAATTAACCTTGAAAACTCGAGGCTGCATACCAATTTACCATCTACGGGTTTTTGTTTTTGTTTTAAATGTAATTTAGACACAATCAAGTTTTCCTTCAAGGTCTGTGGGAGGAGGGATTTTGCGTCCGTTGAAGGACGTCTCGTAGGGGAAACAATAATCTTTGTACATTTAACCCTCAAATGCCTTTTCCCCCGTATCTACTCTGTGGCTTTTCAGTGTAGAGATAATTTTTCAGTGGTTTGCTTCATTTGGATTCATATTCAATGCTCTGAAAACCAATTTATAAACCTAGCTCTTCCTTAAGCTTCTCAATTCAGCATATGAAAATTATTATTCTATTTACAAGTGTAACAAATTCTAGTGATTACCTTTAAGGAACCCTTTGATTACTGTTTGATCCATCTACAAATTTAGTTAATTAAACAACTTCAAACTTTTAAATTGCATGTGTATATTTAATGTCTCATTTCTTTTTAATTACTTCAATTGTTGGGTGAACCTTAGGAAGAAGTTAAGTAATGCTTATATGTTTTATAAATACAACTTATAAATGTAATTATTCTTACAATTGGTTAGATATCCCCCAAACTTCATGAGGATAAGATTTCAATAAAAAAAACATACACCTAAATTAATTCTTTAATTTTATCATGTAAACTGGGCTGTACAATTGTTTTGTTTTTCAGGTCAAAAATCTTGCCTGTGTTTTGAATGCAAAACTAAATACATTTTTTAATGCAGAAAATATGAATAGCATGCTTTCTTTCTCTTCAATATCTCTCTGAGGTTCCTGGTAAATGATGATATGAAGGGCTTAACAGAAGACCCACAAAGAAATTATATAGCCTAGCAGGGCCGGTGGCTCACCCCTGTAATCCTAGCTACTCAGGAGGTTGAGATCTGAGGATCAAGGTTCAAAGCCAGCCCAGGCACAAAAGGACCTGAGACTCTTATCTCCAATTATTATCCTCTAGAAAATGGAAAGTGGGGCTTGGCTCAAGGGATAGGAAAGTAGCCTTGAGCTGAAGAGCTCAGGGACAATACCCAGGCTGAGTAAAGCCCCATGTCCCACAAAATAAATAAATTAATTAATGAATTAATGAAATTATATGGCTTAACACAATTTCTTAGCCAGTTGGATTCAAATGCATATTTTAAATATATATATGCTGATATATTGAAATGTGTGGACATTCATCTGAATATGCCAGCGTCTCTCCTGACCTTGACCTCTGTGCTGAAACTCTTCCTCTGAGCGCTCTGCCTGCACCTCTGCCATCCAGAACAGAGGATGGTGGGCCCGTCGGCTTCCTCCAGCCTCAGACATTTTAGCTGCCTCTGTCTCAGGCTGCCCTCGGCCTCTAGCCCTTTCTGTGTCCTTCTTCTCAACTCACATCCAGTCCTCTTCTGTCTCAATCTGATTCGGAGTGTGCCATGGGGAATGAAGAGCCTGGACCTGCCCAGCCAGTGAAGGCCACCCCATGGTCACACGTCCTTGGGCCTGGTTCCACTCCTGATTCCCACACACGGTTATCAAATAAGCAGGGGTTCAAAGGAGCTTCTCATTGAATCATGAAATCTCCAGTGTGTCCCTTCCCTTGGCATTCTGTCACAGGAAATCCATGGGTGAGAGGGGCTCTGGGAATGGTTGGCAGGCTTATAGCTCCAAGAAGACAATGCATTAGACCACAAAGCAAGAGACAGAAAAGCAGATCTTACACCACAAGGAGCCCCGATGGTGGGTTGTGCAGACATCGTCTTCCTGTCTGCCCTGGTAGAGTCGCACCCCGGGCTACTTTACCTTCTGTCCATCATTTCTGGATCCAAATATCCCAAGTATTCTGAAATCCACCTGATAGGACCAGGAATCTCGTCTTACCTGTGTCAGCTACACCCTTGGGCATTTCCCTTTGGTGACCCTGGAGACTGCTCTGGGTGTGGTGGAATTCATGTGGTAGAGAGTCACGAGCCCATCAACACAAAGCCTGAATCTCTCCCCAGTCCTGTCATGGTAGCAGGGCCCAATTCTGCTACTGAGGTCGCATGCTGACTTAAAACAAAATGAAAGAAAAGGTTCCACTTTTCCTCTGGCTCTTTGTACTGTTAATCAAAGCTAATTAAAATGAGGCACATTAAAAACAACCACCACAGCGTGGTGTCAAGGCTGGTTTATGGGGTAGAGAGGATGTAGGTGAGGGGAAGCTCAAAGGCAGCGTCAAGTACCAGTCTGATAGTCTCACTCCACTTGCGATTAATTTAATGAGACCCCCACTATCTGCTGGGAAATTTTCTACTTTCTACGGGGGGAAAAGGGTAAGAATTTATAGAGCGTGTTCCCTGACACTGGAGGTCTAGAGTTAGTTGGGGAAGGATAAATGAACTAAAAGGGACGTAAAAGCTGGGCACAGGTGTCTCAGGCCTGTAATCTCAGGAGGCTGAGATCTGAGGATTGAGGTACAGAACCAGCCTGACAGGCAGATCCATGAAACTCTTATCTACAATTAACAGAAAACTGCCAGTGGGGCTGTGGCTCAAGTGGTAGAATGCTAGCCTTCAGCGGAATAGCTCAGGTACAGTGAGTGCCCAGGCCCAGAGTTCAAGCCCCACAACTGACAACTACAAAGAAAGAAAGAAAAAAACAACAACTAAAGGGGTATTAACACATACACAAAAATATAGATAGCTTAATGAGAGATTGCTCTCTTGCTCTTCAACAACCTGCAATTCTATTTCCTTGAACTTGGGATAAGACTGCTGCAAAGAAAGACTGTGGTGCACAAAACTGTAAGGTGTTCAATCCAATACTCTGTATGCTCCCCCTGGCTTCCTCCAAATATGCATTACGATCGAACCTCCTTACAGTGTTTATGAACATTCTTAAACCATACCAATCTGGACACATCGCTAGCCTTAACGTTGGTCTGTTTGTTAGTTCTGTTTTCAGTATAAGGTGGCTGGGTCCTTTGCTTTTGAGGGTGTCTTGTAGAAGGTGCTCCAAGATGATGGATCTGTGGTTGACGGAAGCCAAGCATTCACCTCCAGCAAGAATCGCATAATGGTGCCAAAACCTTGCCCCCTCTCAAGATTTCCAGCAACACCTACTATCACCCTAGCTCTGAACCGCGTCTTTTGTTCATTGACCATTGGTGACTCACCTGTCCACCTCAAGCTATGGTGACGATTATATACATTTGCACTCGGGTTCTCATCCCATGAACAATGCTGATTTCCTGCCTTAAGTTTCTACCTCCTTGTTGTGGAAACTGACCTAAGTCACCAACTCCTTGTCTCTCATACCAGAACCTCAGAGAAAGCTGCCCGAAAGTCCAACCCGTCAGGTCAGGTCTCGTGAGGTCAAAGAGGAAAGATTTCCACATGTGACTTCAGTGTATTATTCGTCATTCATTTAAATAATTAAAGGACGCGAACAGGACACTTTAATAAGGAAGGGAAAGTCGACGTGCAAGGGTTCATCATCTTAGGTCTTCTCTTCCATCACAGGGGCCAGTGCAGACCAGAACACACATTTGCCCAACAGTGTCCCCCACATTCGCAATACGTAGCAAGGATATTATGCATTCCCAGCCTGTCAGCGTTGGCTGAATTACGGAGTGCTCAATTATACGCTAATCGAAGAGCTGCCCAATGCAGGCCATGTAATGACTTCCTGATTATCTGCCTTTAAATGATGAATGAAATGAATATGCAACACTGTTCAGATACAGCATACTTAGCATGCCAGATGAAAACTGATTTTGTGCCGCTCCCTCTGAAAAACGTATATTTTATTGTAATTCAGTTCAGTGGTTGTTCCTGGCTTGTTTTCGAGCCATCAAGATAAACATTGAATGAGCGATCTCTGAGAACATTCGTCTTCATTTTGGCTTCCCAGCAGATGCTAAAGGTGTTAAATATTGCTTAGATTATTTGGGTTCTTCTTACATCTTTTCACTGGGAAAAAAATAGAAAGATCATATTTTGTTTACAAGAAATTTTTGTTGTCATTGTGGCACCATACAGGCAAAAGAAAACAACAACAACAACAACAAAACTAAAAATACATTACAAAAATGTATTGTAAAGACAACTATAAATTTGTATGTGTGTATATGTATACATACAGATATATGTGACTTACTGTCCAACGTGCTTTTAACCACCTGAGAGTTTTTGATATTAGCACCCCAAATTAGAGATGTGATTTGAAGACTCTTACTGATCTCTCTGTTGTATCATCACAGTAAGTGTGACTGCAATAGTGGATTGTGCTATCCTTTTGCCAGGCTTCATCTTGTGGTTATTTAGTTCTGGAAATGCAATTCAAAAAAGTGTTTGTGGGGAATTCATCATATATAATTTCAAAGAAGAAACTTCCCCTCTAACTAGTAGGAGAAAGAGAACAGACAGATGGGTGGGAACTAAGAAAAGAATGGTGGAAGTATAGAGAGATTTTGTTAACCATTCTGGTTAATGCATGCTTAATTTTATAAATTGACATATGTAAGCAGTGATTTTAGAAAGGGTTTTGCATGGTATCTCCTCTCTCTCTTCCTCTCCCTCTCCCTCCCCTCTCCTCTCGCCCTCTCTCTTCTCCCCTTCCCTCCCTATTTTGGAACACCTCTCAATAAAAGGATGTCCAAGATTTTTGCCTTAGAAAACAGCCTTCCAACAACTTTTGAAATTTGCCATGTATGTTGCATTTATAAGGGAAAAAATTCTTAATTATCTTGCATGTTATTTATTGGAAGATGTTAATTGATTTTGTGTTCCCATTGGAATTATTTTTTTCTCTCCTTCTCCATCTGTCTTATTTCTTCCTCCTCCACACTTTTTCATCTAAATTCCTTCCCCTCTTTTTCTTCTACTTTCTTATTTTTCCTTCCCTTCCTTTTCCTCTTCGTCTTCTGTTTGTGTACTCGGCTATCCTGTTCTTTAAAAAAAAAAAGACAAATTTACTCTCTTCTGTTTGTGGTTGTACAAAACGAACTGCAGACCCATGGCTGGAGGGCTGGGGAGGGAGATTCCATTGCTAAAATATGGCCAGTCATTTACGGTATACAAATTTGTCGTGTATCTATTTTACTTACGGTTTACTATCACCAACCCACAGTCCTACAGCACTAAAGATGTGTGTAGAAATTCCAGAACTCTCTTATCTAAGAGATGATCCTTTGTCAGGAGAGAAAGGAGAAACCAGTCAATGACATTTTTCATCATTCCTCGGGGTCGTGAAGAAAATAGAGTACCTGGGTAATGTGAGAGAATGCCTGCGGTATTGGCTCTAGTATTTCTTAGGCCTTCTCTATAAAGCCTCAGGATCCAGTGATCTCTGTAGTCTTTCCTTCTTCCTGGACCACCCATTTCTCTCTCCCTCCTGCCTCTCTCTGGAGTCTCGTCTAGCTCTGACTCCTCAGAACAGTGGATGGCAATTTTCCTTCCAGGGTCCAGGTTCTCCATCGAGGAGCTCTGCTCCATCTCTTCAAAAACAAACGCCCCCAGGAATCCTGAACAATCCACTGGGAATTGAATCAGGACTTCTCTCCTGTTGAATTTCCTTCTGCAATCATCCTGGAGCAGGAATGGAGAATCTTCTCATTTGCTTGGGCTTTTGTTGTTTTCATTAGTGGTGTCATATGTTTTTCTGAAGAGATGGCTAATGAAAAAAATCTAGATATATAATTTGTAATCAGCAAGAGTTCCTTGACTTCCTGCTTTGGAATGGGAGGCAGCATGGTAAATGGTGATGAGTTTTCACCAACCCATTCTGGAAGGAGAGAGCAATAGAAATTGCTCAGCCATGATTTCTATCTCCAGCTCTATCTTGGGCAGGGAGGGTGGGGGAGGAAGAAGGTGACATATTTTTCTTAGTATTCAAAGTTTCCATGTATGGAAAGCACATGTTTGGGCTCTTAAGGTTTTTTCTCTGAGTAGGCAAATCACCATCCTTTGTTTAGCAAAACCATACTGAGGGGAGAAAATAAAAGGCCTCTCCATGTAGCATTTTAACAGTATCCTTTGAGTGGGAATTCACATCTCCTGGATGGAATCCTTCTGGATTTGCCCATCTGTGAACGACCCAGGAGGAAGCAGGAGGTTCTGCTGTCACTGCAATGGCTACTTCCACTCTTCCACCCAGAAGCCCTGGTGTTCGCTGCATCGTGAGGAAAATCTCCACATTCTGATGTCTTCAATGGCCATCCTTCACAGCTCACACCTCACTGAAGTTCATACTGTGGAATGTGACACCCAAACCCCAAACCCAATTCTCCTTGTGTCTGGAGCAGTGGGGAGGAGGGGGGGGTTGAGGAGGAGGACAGGGTGGGGTGGGGGTGGTAATTCCTCTTCTTCTGCTTCATAATTGAAATGACTCCTGGAAAAAAAATATGAAGCAGTACATAAAGAAGATCTAAACAACAGCATGCTGTAAGATTTTTTTTTAATCTTGAAACAGGGTCTTGCTAAGTTTTCCAGGCTGAAACTGACCTCTGCAGGCAGGCCAGGCTGTCCTTGAAGTTGTCATCAATCCTCCAGCCTCAGCTTCCTGAAGGCTGGAATTACCAAGCTATGCCATTACTCTCAGCTAGTAAATAGATTTATAATGTATTATATCAAGAGCCACTCCTTCTTGAGCTCTGACAACTTGATGCTTTAGCTAAATGCTTTTTATGTTGAACTTAATGCATCGAGTTGTGGCTATGTAATTATATATATATATATACACACACAAATGTATATAAATATATATATGTTATCTAATGAGAACAACAAATACTTAAATACCTATACATATTTTATATAAGTAGAAATATTTATATATCATAAATCAATAGTATATGGACATATCTAATTTAATCCGCTTTTATAATCACAATTTTCTTTGTAGTAAAATAGGTACTTTATGTGTTGTCAAGAACTGTTGTCACAAAGGATGAGCTAACTCCTGCCCCTTGGAAGTTGCTGGCACATTGGTACATTCTCGGTATAGGTGTGGTTATCAACCAGGGTTTTGTTGGGATGTTTCTCTCTACTATCCTTATGTAATCTGCGAAGATGACAAATTTCATGGAAATTAACTTGCTTACAAATTTTCCCCAATATGATGAGGCTCAGATTTGAATGGAGGAGGACTGGAATCCTGTTTTGCATAATCATATTCTTCCCACCTTACAGCTGGGCAGTTGAGTTGTTTTTGTGTCCTGATTGTGCATTTCGCATCTGCATATTCCATGGCATTTTGTTCTGCTCTGCCATGTCACTTGTTATTTCCAGGCAAACTTTCTGCAGTTCCCCCCCCCAGCCCCTGCTAACCCACCACTGCGCCTTCGCCTCTTCCTGGGTGAGGATTTGGCATTCTGATACATCGAGTGCAATGGCAGCCAATGGGGGTCTTCTCTGTCTATCAAACACATGAAAAATAGAATTTTTTCTGTTGCATTGGTATTTACCTAGAAAACTTAAGAATGATATACTAAAGCGCAGGCCTAGAAGGTGATTGAAGTAACACAGGTACCAGCTTAGCAGAATGGGAAGACAGCAGGAAGCCCTGCTATCTTTTCCCTCATCAGTCCACGGCCAGTCAAGGCCTGAAATTTTATGGCAGGAACCTCCCCATCCCCTCCCTCTGACCCAGGCACTCCGTTCCTCTGCAGGTACTCTTCTTCTAGACTCAGAGGTTTGTCCCGTTGTTTCTGGACTCAGAAGGAGGACTCTGGGCTATTCCAGCTTTATTCTTTAGACAAGGGCTTTAACTGGCAACCCTGTTCCAATTTGCTAGGGCATGATAACAAGTTTAAAAAATCAGACAATGTTCTCTTCGAGGCCAGGTGTTCAAAGTATAATAAACAGCTCCCTAAAGATTAGAAAATGAATATTTAACTAGATGACTACATTTGATTTCCTTCATTCATTTTTTATCATTTCACTGAAAACCTCCTTGATGGAAACCACGTTGACAGGATTTTTAATATCTCCTGGTGGATGAGAGCTGTCATTCCAAGGGATTGGTATTGTCTTCACTGGGCCGCCTGGTAAACTTTGGTGAACAGTGATTTTCATCCTGGCTGAGGGAACTCTATGCATCTTGTAGGCCAACGGAGCCAAATTTATCCGGAGAGGTTGACCCTTGTAAGAAAAGTAGTTACATTAATGAGGTCCTGTTTACAGGGAGTCTGGTGACATATTTTTTAAGCTGGAGGAAAAAAACAATAATCTCATCTGTAAAAGCCTTACATGCTTAAGTGTTGTTCTTTTCCTGCCGCCCCTTCTTGATGCAAGGGAACCTTTATGCCCACCCAAACTGAATTCCATGCCCAATTTTAGGCCACTTTGGGAAGATCCAGGACTCCCCAGAACAAAGCTCTGAAGGAATCGTATTTGTCAAGAATTATTCTGGAGAGAGAGGCCGGAACATCTGGCTTTCCATTTCTACTTCATGGAGCTCCTGCCAATGATGACAACCGACCCTTTTTATCTGATAGCCCGGGAGCATCCCAAGCTAGGAGCCCAGTGCATCTGCCTGGTCTGCGGGCCGCTCTCTTCTGTGGCCGTTTCCCATGAACCAACCACATTTGTGTCCTAAGCTTAACCAACGCGTTCCCGGCCTTGTGGACACAGAAAAAGCCCCTGGCACAGCCTCTGGGTGGTCCCTGGAGTGGGACCCTCTCCTGACATGCTTCTGTAGGTAACCCCAGCCGTTCCACAGACAGAAGGAGTAGCTGCTCTATGCAGCCCCGCCAGGCATCTGCCAATCTGCACAGCCAGTGTACTCGCCTTTGGAATTTGTTTTTTCTTGTCCTTAGGATTCTGACCTTTCTTGCCACACAGGCATGAAATAGAACATTCACATTGTTCACAGCTGCTCCTCACTCCTTCTGCGCCACTGTGTTATCCTCTTTCCCTCCCTGCACTCCGATTCTCCACGACTCACAATTTTCCCCCTTTCATCGGGTTTATCTCTCCGTGGAAAGCTGTTTCCTGATAAAAATGGTGTCTACTTCTCAGGGGTCCTCATGTGAAGTGGCTTGAGCAAAGATATATATAGCTGTCTGTCTGTCTGTCTGTCTGTTGGTCTATTTATCTATCATATAAGTATGTATCTTATTATATAACATATACATTATGTATCTTATCTATTATATATCCATGGTATATGTTGTATATATATTATATGTCAAATATTGTATATTATATTTGAATATAATATATATTATATATATTTATCTTATATAGTATATATACTTTATGTATATAGAATATATTATATATTGATATTAATATCCCTAAGTAGATTTTAATATAAAGCCCGCCATCTGCTGCTTCATCAACTTCCATGCTCACATGTTTTCCTAGTGAGTTCTTTTTCTCTGATTTTCCAACTCATCTTGGCCATTCCGCTGAGTGAAGGCACAATGCCGTGCCGTATTTCTTTGTGATTGTGTGTATTTTTCGTACTGGGGATGTGGGGTAAAGGGGAGGGACAGACAGGGCGTGGGGGAGAGACTTGATTTGTGTTCATGAAGGTACAGTGCAGACCTGTACCTTGCCCTGGAATTCAGTCAAGTCAGCCTAGATGTGAGCCGGGTGGGGAATGAGGAATTGGAAAAGTTCAGAGCTCCTCGGTGAAGCTCTCCTTTGAAGGCTGACTTTGCATCTGCACAGACGCAATTTTTTTCTCTTTATAAAGTGGTTTGTTTTGCTGTTTTTTGGTCCATCTAGTCTATCTAAACTTACTCAATTGTTCTTCCATAAAATAGAAATGCAAAAGAGTACTAAGGCAAAGTGCACGTTGAATTAAATCTGTCCAAAAGTTTTTTTAAGAACACCAAGGAGAAAATATAAGCAGCCACAATTTGAAAACTAAAGAATCCAAATTTTCAATGACATTATTGCCCCCCTCTTCCTCCCCTCCCTCTCTCTTTTTAATTCCCTTTACTTTTTTTTTTTTGTAACCCCACAGGGCGTTTAACCTGGACTTATAACATGAAAACCTTTTGTATTTGGAAAGACAGTAATGAGCATTTAAATTCTTTTTCTTCTTAATGTAAAATAGATTGTGTGAAAGTTTGCTTTCTACAGTAGCAGCGTGTGTGTGTGTGTGTGTGTGAGACAGAGAAACAGAGTTCTCAGGTTATCCTCTCATTTTGCCTTTTTGCGATGATATTTATGGAGAATAAACTATATGATAACGCTGATAATCCAAATTTAAAACTCTCAGGCCTGTGGGATCTTACTAGGAAGGTTGGATGGACAGGAAAAAGAACAAGCTGAGGAAGGAATCAAGTAGTTCTGGAAGAGCATTTTACTCCCCGAAATCTAATCCCACAGGAGATGGCTGTAAGGTGAAAGCCTTACGATAAGAACACTTGGCATGGGATAAATGTGGAGCATGCACAGAGGACCCGAGGAATTGTTGAGTTGCAGGCTATTGACGGCTGCACTGGAAGACAATGCTTAAGCGAATTCTGAAATAGAGCCCTCTGTGGCCTAGGTCTTTGGCAGCCTTGGTATTATTGATCTATTGGAGGGCGAAGAGAAGTGTGTTCTGATCGGTATGCTGGGAAGAGCGTGCTTCCTGAAGAAGGCTGTCTCCTGCTTCCTAATTTTTCATTGCACTTGTGAAACCTACCCAGAAAGATAGAGGTCTGAATTATTAAACACCCGGAGTTGTCAAGCCTAGGAGCAGAATTTTCAATATTCTGCAAATCATACAATATCTTGCTTTGGAAATACATGTTTCCTACCCCTCTCGTTCACAGACAGAGAGAAAGAGAACACATTCTGGAGCGAGGAAAGTCAGCCATGACACCCAAATTCAGTGGGCCCTGCCCCCTAAGGATTCACTTGGGATTTAGACAAGGCTTGTAAGAACTGACATCTTAATATCTGAACAACTGTCCCCTTCTTAGATAGTTATGTGGATAGCAGAGTAATCTGTGAAGAAAATTCATGTTGTGGTTCATATCCTAAATGCTTTGGCCAGATAAGCTGCCATCACAATAATAAAGCTTGCAAATCGTGCGTGATGTCTTTCCACTGCATACATCCCGTATTCTTACCATGAATTCAGTCTCTTTTATGCCCAAGAATAAAGCAGGGGAGAAAGCATTCTAGAAAGCAGCTAATAGTGAGAGTTTTGTAATGATAAAGGCCTCCCGTTTATTTGTATCAGCTCAGCAGGAGAGATAACCTTCAAATTAGAGTATGGCAGTGTGGAAAATGGGTGTAAACTTGAACCCGCCTGATGACAACCCCCTCTTTTTCCCCCAAGTCTTGGATAGTGAAGCCCAGGTGTTGTGTCATGCTTGTTGGATAAGTAATTACTGCGCCACCTGAGCTACTCCCTGCCTCAACTGCTTATGATAAAAATCAAATCAGAAACTATAGAAAATGCATGGTCATGTCAGAAATAGAATACATCCTCTAACTATGTTGAGTATATATATATTGCTTTAATTGAATACAAGGGGATTACTGGGGGAGTGGCAAGGAAGGATAAAAATTTATTTAACTCAAATACCACAGAACTTTGTTTTCTTGGTAGATAAATCATCAATCAGGTCTTTGATTTATTTTTTTTAAAAATGTAATTGTTCTTATATAGGTGATATACAGAAGGTTTACAGTTATGTAAGTCAGGTAAAAAATACATTTCTTTTGAGGACAATGTCACACCCACACCTTTCTTTCTGTGATAACAAGTTTGTAAATATCCTTTGAATTTATCTTTTTTTTTTTTTTAATTTGGAGCTGGAAGTCATTCTTTGGGCAGCAGATCAGTTTGGCGAGGCAAGGGAAAGGCAAGGTATCTTTTCTGTTCTAACTGGAATGCTCATTAGTGCTGGGTAATGAGAAAAGCTCAGGTCAGAAGTCACCCAGCGTGCAACTTCAGGTGAGAAACAGGAGAGGTCAAAAGGCACCATCAAAACCCAAAGAGGCAGGGCCATGGGGACAGCAGGTAATCCATTGTTGAAAGTTCTGTGGCCAGAAGGAGAGATGTACCTTCATAGAGAAGAGAAATGAGTCCCTCCCTCCCCACCCCACAGCGGAAAGACTTAAAACAGGGTTCCTTGGCACCACAAAGAATATGTTTTGAAAGGTTTCCTTTGGCATTGAGAGAAAATCATAATAATAGATTAATCAGAGACATCAAAACTTGAGGTGGCTATAAGTTTATGGTCTTAGAGTAGAACGGTCATAGAGCAGGCAAGCACGTGTTGGGTGGAATGGAATGGTGAGTCTGGCCTCTGCTGGAATGACAGGGTCCTGCTTGAACATAGAAGTTCTTTGGTGGACCTGTGAGTGTGGTAAGACCTTCAACACCCCACTATCTTCGTGCCCAGTTGGGACTGATTCACTCATTCATTTAGGCATTCATTCATTCATGGCTTTGTTCCTGCCGTATTGAGCCTAGGACTTTCCATGGTTCTCGTGCCCTCCGCTCTTTCCTCCTCCCCTAGACATGGTGACACATTGGTTCTGTTTGGTTTCCTTGTCTCCCCCATAGCCAAGACAGATTCATTGTCCTGTCTACAAGCCCCGCCACCGCTGTTGCTAGAGGCATCTTGCCGCTGTCACTTGTGTCCTCCGAAATCCAGTTCTTTACTGAGCATTCAGGAATGAGTGTGGCAGTCTAAGTGTCTGTGTGCCCTTTCTGCTTCCCAGCTTAGACCCTTTCATCCTGGATCTCAGGGAAAAGTCCATCTTCGTTTTGCTCCCTATTTCCAGCACACACGACTGGGACCCTTTGTGTCCCTTTAGAGAGTCTCTATTTGTTGAATATTCTCTTCCTCCCCAAACAAACAAACAAAAAAATACAAGACGCATTGCTTAATTAAACATTATCCTTTATGATCAATCTTATATTTTGTCCCTGCTATGGTTTTGTGAAATTATCCAAAGGTGATTTTTTTTGATCACATAAACAATTTTTAATCCATAAAATAAATGGTTATGAAACTGAGAAGACAAAATGGAAAAAAGTAGATAGCTATGCCACAGGACAAAAGGAAAAAAGTCTACAAGACCCACAAAGTTTCTCTCTCCTGGCACAATAGTTTGACAAAATTATTTGGTTTGTGATAATCATTATCAATTTCAGATTTATTTTTCCATATTATATAATGGATATTGTGTTATCCCCCCCACACACACACACACTGTAGTCACTTGTGTCTCTAGGAAGTTTTAGGCATTAAAAATAAATACAGCCACGGGCCGGGAGTTTGGCCTAGTGGTAGAGTGCTTGCCTTGCATGCACAAAGACCCGGGTTCAATTCCTGGGTACCACATACATAGAAAAATGCTGGAAGTGGTGCTGAGGCTCAAGTGGTAGAGCTTTAACCTTGAGAAAGTCCAAGGACAGTGCTCAGGCCCTGAGCTCAAGCCCAGGACTGGCAAAAATAAAAAAATAAAATAAAAAAAAATAAATACAGCCTGGCACCCGTTGGTTCACACCTGTAACCCTAGTTACTCAGGAGGCTGAGATCTGAAGACCATGGATCAAAGCCAGCCTGGAAAGACCATGAGACTCTCATCTCCAACTTCCAGAAAATGGGAAATGGAACAGTGGCTCAATTGGTAGAACACTAACCTTGAGCAGAAGAGCTAAGGGACAATACCCAGGCCCTGAGTCCTAACCCCATGACTGCCAAAAAGAAAAGAAAACCTTCTTTATTGACTGATTGGTTGGATAACTTCACTTAGCTGATTCTGCTCAGCTTTTTGTATTCCAGCGTTCTTGCTTTTGTTTTTGTCTAATTTTTGGTCAGATTTTAAAAATGCGATTGTGAACAAACTACTGATGCTTTCAGAGTGATCTTCTTATATTTATATATAACCTTAAATTGACTTTGATCCTAAATCAGTTTTTAATTACCATTGTAGTTACATGGGGTTGAAAAAAATGGTTCCATTATTTCCAGAACACAGAATGGATATGACCAGCACTATCTCATGAGTACAGTTATTTTAAAGCTTTTATTAATAATGATCATGGTTTATTATAACTCATTGTTCACTGGCCTTCTGGGTTATTTGCTCACTTGTATTCAGGCGTACAGCTGTTTTTACAGCTGTGATTCCTCTGAGATTCTGCAGCTTCAGGAGAGACTTGAGCTTAGATTGGAAAGAGGGCTAGATGTGGCTCAGGATGACATTCAGCTCGGGGTTCTCTAAAGTGTGCTGAAAAGGGGAGGTGCATCATTCTCCACTCTAAGAAGAGGTTATAGCTATAAAGGGATGGTGAGTATAAAACTTCCATGAAAAGACGAAACAGCACTTGATATGATCCGTTTTACTACTCCTAAAGCCAGATCTCCATATTCAGATTTCACTTCTGTTAGATTTCTACTTTGTAAGTGATTCCCACAACCCCCCCCCCTCCACAAACTGCCTAGTTCTTCATCCGGCTTTGTTTTGGTCTTTCCCCAAGCACATGAGATGGCAGGTTTTAAAGCGCCTACTATATGTCTGGAACGGACTATGCATTCAGGTAAATATTCACTAGCAAAGAAACAGCCAAGGAGGCCATTCAAGCTCTTTCTGTAAGACCAAGGAATTGCCTGCACCAGTTTTGAGGCTGCGTAAAAGTTTCCCACATTCTGATAACAAGAGTGGCTAATTTCCAACTGGAGTCAGTTACTAGACTTAACCAACACATTTGAGATCAGGATTAGAAATGGGGTGTGCTAAGAGTGATCGTAACATACCTTGGTATATACGAACACATGTCTTAAAATGTTGTCACAGATGAAGGTGGTCAGATTTATTTTTCTTTCACCTAGTTAATACAAGGACAGGTTTTTAGCTACCACCCACAACGTTATCCCCATAAACAAACTATGTAAGACTTGGGTACGTTCACAATAGTTATCGTAGACACCTACAATAGATCCATGGTTGAAATCTGCAGATGCTTTTGGACACTGCATCATCTCCTCCTCCTCCTCCTCCTCCTCCTCCTCCTCCTCCTCCTCCTCCTCTTCATTCTCATTCTGTTCCCCTTCTCTTGTACCAGTTGAACTGCAGAATCAGAATTCATGCCACAGGTTCCCAGAAGGAACAGAACCAAGGCTTTTACAGACATGTTGGGAGAGGTTACACCAGCAGCTGCCAGCTCAGGAAATCTCCAGGCTGGGCCATTGCTTAGGGGGAAAAAAAGCCTGTATTCTGTCCCTGTCACTGAAAGAATGAAAATCCAGAGAAGCTAGGTTACTGGGTAAAGTCACACAGTTTTATACATGCTTGGGAGATAGACACCCTGATGTCTAATGTCAGCACAAGAAGGAAAGAGAACATTATTTGCTTCCTTGTCCCCAGTGCATTTTCTAAAGGACAACAATGTATTTTTTATAAATACCATAAAACAAAACATCACATCAAAGCAATCATAAACAAAGGGACAATGATCCCGAGTATTGGAAGTTTGTTACTAATTATGCAGTGGAACAAGAGTAAAATAAAAATAGATGACAGAGACTCTGTGGGAGAGTAACTTTTCTCAACAGTGGGTAGGAGTAGATAACCACCTTTCATTTTTATGGCAGTTATAGTTTGTTTTTATCTATATTTTTCTCTCTCTTTTTTTGGTCGTGGTATTTGTTTTTCACCAAAATCTTCAGTGCTTAGTAAGTTTTTGAGGAGGAATAAATGTCACACATAATTTAAATGATTGAGATATGCTCTCATGTTAACGCATATAAAACATCTCTGCATGGGAGCTGAAGTTCTTGCATTCCTTCTTTCATTAAAAAAAATTTACAATAGCTTCACACTGAATCCTAATCAAGGCTTTCAATCCAGATGTATCCTTCTTTGTCTTGGTCCGTGCCTTTATACCAAAAGGCTTTTCAATAAGAATAATAATATTTTAAAAAATCATTCTGGACCATTTTTACACTGCCTACATGTATTTGCATTCAGAGTAAGATATAAGAGTTTTAACATTTATTATGAAAATAATAGGGTGAAATAGAATAAGATGGTGTGAATGATTAATTTCCTATGGCCAGAACACTGTGCAAATCTAAATGATATTAATGCTTTCATTTTTTCATAGTCAATATTTGCATTTCTTATAATGAAAATCTGCTAAAAAAAAATCTCCAATGAATCATGATCCCGAGACCATGAGCAACTGAGGATTATTTTAAGAGAGCATGTCAGGCCTGAACTGTACATCTCTTGGTAGAGGTAAAACAGTACTTGTTGGGGTGTGAGAGGTCTAATTCAGCTGTTCCTGCTTTCCATGTGTTGAGTATCAGCAAAATCAACAAGCATCTAGAATTGTTCCTTCCTTAGAATTGCTTTAGTCTGCAGAGGAGGAGCAAAATTGTATGTTAAGAATTTTATGATGTGACTTATTTATATGGTGATGCTTTCTGCTTTGGTATTCTAGTTCATCATAAAGAAACCAAAGATCTAGAATAGAAAGCTCCAAACTATTGAATCTTCTAGAAAGCCCATGAAAAGCACAAAATGCTGTGATTTATGGAGGACATTATAAAATTCTTCAGAAGTACCTGCCACCAGGAAATTGTGTTCTGAGCATAAACTTCAGTGCAAAAGAAAATCCTGGTTAATGTTAATCCATTTATTGAAAATAAACTACTGAATTCATGGCAGACAGACATTGATTTTTCTAAAAAAAAAAATCAACAAACTGTATGAGGTCAGGCATGATTAGGCTTCACCTAGAATCCTGGCATTTAGGGAGCAAAGCAGGAGATTCATGAGGTCCAGGCTCCTTTGAACATTACAGAGAGTCCCAGGCCAGTAAGAGATACATAGCCAAGACTGTGTTTCAAAATGCCACGAAGTATGTGCCTAGCAAGGTCATAGTCTGAGTTACTTCAAGTGGCAGAGTGTTTCCAGATTCATTAATTTCCCTGAGAATAACATCATATTTTTCTTCTTAGTGAATAAGTAAATTGATGCATAGATAACTGACAGCCAGCTAGCTAGCTAGCTAGCTAGCTAACTAGGTAGGTAGGTAGATAGATAGATAGATAGATAGATAGATAGATAGATAGATAGATAGATACATACATACATACATACATACATACATACATACATACATACATACATAGATATATAGATACATAGACGGATAGATAGATAGATAGATAGATAGATAGATAGATAGATAGATGGTAGATAGAAATGGTAAATAAGATAGATGGATAGATAGATGATTTACATGAATAGACAGAAATGCATGGTAATATACATATTCATCAATACATAGATGATGGATAGATGATAAGGAGACAGGCAGGCAGGCAGGCAGGCAGACAGACAGACAGACAGACAGACAGATATGTCAATACATACATACATGAATGGATGTGTAGGAGGGAGGGAGGGTGGATGGATGGATGCATGCATGCATGCATGCATGCACGCAGTGCTACCTCCATAGCATGGCTCTTGTGAATGGTATCACAGTGAATACGGATGCATCTGTGTCTTCACTCTATCCAGACTTCTGTCTTTTGGGTAATTAATGTCCGTGAGTAATGTGGCTGGATACTTGGGTAACTGTAGTTTTAGATTTTTAAGGAACCTCCATGCTGCTTTCCAAAGTGTTTGCATTGATTTACATTCCCATCATCAGTGTGACGGATTTCCTCTCCCCTCCCTGCCCCATCCACAGTGTTTGTCATGATTCCTGTTGGATGAAGGCTCTTCCTGCTGAAGGGAGACGGAAGCTCTGGGGTGCATGGATTTGCATTTCCTTTATGCCCAGAGCTGCCGTCAGACTATTATTTAAAAAAAAAAGAAAAGAAAAGAAAAAGAAGAAGAGGATTGTCTTCGTTTTTATTGCTGTATAAGAACCTAGACGTATGGACCAGCTTAACGGCAAGTCTTTCACTCTCCAGGTCCTCTGCTCAGGATTCCGTGGGGATGCAGGGGCAGGGAACGTGTTGCTGGTCTGGGTTCTGTGTGAGTGTTGGCATCTTCTGCCACGTGAATGCTGCATGGGCTGGATTCATTTCCTGGTGTCCCTTTCCTTCTTCAAGGTCACCTTCGTCCTCGGTGCCCGTACTTCTCTACCCTCTGCTAACACCCTAGGTCAGGGCCATTCATAACCGTCTTCCTTCTGATTATCTTAAATTCAGTAATTATGGGTTGGGGTCATTAATCACATCTGAAAACTTCTTTTACTTCTTCATATTTTATGATCTAATTAAAGACTCGCCTTCTATCAGAGTCACAAAAATTAACCCTAATCACGCCCCCAGCAACTGAATTAAAAAATAAGTATGTGCATGTGCATAGGTTTGGCAGCTGTTTATAATGATTCTCAGGTTTCCAAAATTAAGGACATACTCATCCAGTCATGCAAAACACTAAGCAGCCTTGGGTGTGAAACTTCCCAATCTCTATTATTAGTTGTCGCAATGTTGGTGTTTTCCGTTCACTGATTATTGAGCAGGCCCATAACAAAGGCTTTGCATTCAGCTACAATGTCTATTGATTCCTTGGGGTCACCAGATTTTTAGAAAATAGTATGGGTACCTTAAATAAATGGCCACTATATGACCACATAGAAATAGGTGGGGGAATGGTCAGGGAAAGAAGGAGGAAGAAAATTTAGAAAATAAAAGTAAGAGTTCATTATATAAAGAGGTTCCAGTGCAGTGTTGTGGGGAAAATGAAATACCTTTTCCAACTGCCTGAAATACCACAACCCCTTGAACAAGTAGAGGAAGAGGATAAACAATAGTGGAGAAAAGACAGGAAAACATGGAAGGTGGACTTATCACGACGACAAGGACTGGAATATACACGTTTTAAATAAATTTTAAAGGAATAAATTCTCTCCACCCAGGGACAGGAATGGAGAAATTAAAGCACATGTCTGGTCCCCTGCATTTTTATTTATTTATTTGTTTGATTACTTGTGTGCCAGCCCTGGTGCCTGAACTCCAGGCCTGAACACTATCCCTGAGCTTCTTTTACTCAAAGTTGTTGTTCTGCCCATTGAACCACAGCTCCACTTCTCTGTTCACGTGCTACTGAGGAATCGAACCCAGGGCTTCATGCATGCTAGGCAACCACTGTACCACTAAGCCACCTTCCCAGCCCGTGATCACTTGCATTTTGTCTGAAGAGTTTTGCCACCTTGTCCCCAATGAAGGGTCTCGGAGATGGGCCCTGTCACTCTGCAAAGTTGCTGTCCCTAAGGCTTACGAGTCAGGGCATTTGTTGTGCTGGCACATGGCTGGGAACCAGCTGTGAGAAGCCCTGTATCAAGCAAAAATTCACCTCCCATCTGCAACTGCTGAACGGAAGCCAGAGGCCACGGGAAGATGACAAACCATTCCACTTCCATGGTTATCTGGACACGGATGCTTCCTAAATGGCTCTCAACGTGAGCAGCAGTTTCTCTAAACCAAGGCTGGTTTTGATCAGCCAATGTCATTGTGACACCTGACCCTTCACAGGGCTCCGGGTTTGGGGGGGTGGGCATTGTAACAGCCTTCCTCTCCTCTGATAAACTCAGCCTGCTCAATGACAAAGAGCGGCTCGTGACTCCAACATGAAGAAATTATGTGAAAACCCATGCTTCCCCTTACCACCCCCTGACTATCTTACTCTAAATGAGCTCCGAGTCAGGGTTCACACCCCACCCTCGATTTCTGGGCAGTGTATGCCCAGTTTACTGTTTGCAAACCCATTGTCAGTGGATCAACTCTCGGCCTCTGGTTTGCGATTTCCTTCAAGTTTCCATCAATATCTTTATCTTGGCTTTCCCCACCTAGGTCTCTCACTACCTCCGTAGTGTTTTACCTTTAAGGATCTCCAAAAATGGAATAAATTCGTCTCCATTTCTATCTTATTAATGTTGCCGATTAGGTTTATAGATTTATAGATTCATAATGTGGCCTCATGGAAGAATGGTTCCCATTGAGACAGAAAGCCCAAGAGATTAATTAGACACAGCTCTTCCTCCATCCTCTATGTTCCATCTTTATTAGGAAAAACAAGCACAGAATGCAAAACAAAAGAAGGAACTATAGTTGCTGCTAATTGATTGTTTTTTCCCACCAATTACGTGCAATCTATAATTACCCCAAATTATGTTAAAATCCATAATTTTACACAAAAGGAGGAGGTAGGCAGTTCATATTAGGCAATCCGCATATTATAAAACTGGATTACATCTCGGAGAAGGCCTAAGTTGACAACCTTGAAATACTTGAGTGAAACCCATTCTCTCCTGCCCCTAAATTCTGTACAGATAGCTTAAAAATAAGTTGTTTACTCATTTTCCTATAATAGAGATCTGTGTTCTCGCCTCTTGCAGCTTTTCTTAGTGATGCCATGGCGATTTCCACTTCTGTGCTTATTAACTCCAAGAGAGTTCAAGGGGAAGGTGTCCTTCAGATAATTCAAAATACACGTCAGAGTTGACCAAGTTCAGCTGCAGATTCAAAGCCTGCCTTTGGAACACAGAGGCACTTAATTTAGCTGTTCAGTAGTATAGATTATTGGTTCTGGGGCTTTATACCTTGGCCAATAATGAGTGTCAAAGTGACATATGACTGATGTTATTGTTGGCAAATTATTATATTGCCAGTGAAGGTAACTATTAAAGACACTCAAACCGGGACCAGCTATAGAGTGCAATCATGACTTCTACAAATATCATGTGATTTAGTCAGAAGCTTTTTCATTACGAGGGCTAAAGAATTTGAGAGATGACAGAGTTTAATCTGGCAAGGTTGTGACCTCACAGATAAAAAGGAATGATGAGGGTTTTTTTGTTTGTTTGTTTTGCTTTTGTTTTTGTCACAAGCAGACTGCCTTCCAGCCACAGAACAAGGTCAAGGTGATTACTTTCTGGGAGCATGTAAACATTTGAAAAATATTCGTATGTGATCTTCATTGTCAGATAAAATATTGACTTATCTCTGATTGATTCCCTGTTGAAAATATTTAGTTCTAACATAGGGTAAAATTCTGAAAAGAAAAGCCATATGTCTTATTAATAGTTCTTATTCTCCAAATATTATTTATAGGGCACTTTCTGTTTAGCTGGGCCATACTTCCATCCATCTCTAAGCTTGTAGGCAATGCATTCAAATATGTTTTGTTGCTGTTGTTGTTGCTGTTGTTGAAATACATGGTAATATTTTCTTATTGGTTCCCTCTTTCTTCTCGCAGTAATAAGTATACCTTTAGAAGGATGATGATAGACCATTTAAAAAAATTATCCCATGTTCCTAGACATTCCTTATTGGTATAATTGAGCTCAGAGTAGCTTGACTCATCAAAAGAGAAAATAAATAAAGAAATAGATGCCTTTAATTCTCTAGTTTCCTATTTGCCAGAAGGATTAATGACATATTTAAATTTTCAGCTTTCCAACCATGCTCTTTCCTTATTCCTTATCCTACCACAGTGCTGAGTTTGTGCTTAAATGTTTCACTTTGTGCATTTCAAACTGTCAAGCTGAAGAAATACCAATAAGTGTGTTAGGTTTAGATAATCGAAAATTCCCTTTACTCAGCTTCTTCGTCTATATTTATCTGTCTGGCTGTGAAATCTATTCCAAGAATATTCATCTACTACCCAAATCTATTCACCAAGCATCAAGACTCATCAGTGAGATGGAATAATGCCATTTAATTAGTCTTTGATATACAGCTTAATTAGGTCTTAATAAGGGGTAGTGCATCCTAAAATCAATTATCTTGCTCTTTTTAATAAGAGCAACTAATTAGTAGGAAAATCACCACAGTTCTCTTTTTATCCTGAAGCTTTCCATAGTGCTTGGAAAGAAGGTTATGAAGATGAAATATATATATATATATATATATATATATATATCCTACAAAAACATTCGGAAGAAATGTCAAATTGAACCTAAAAAGATATATTCAAAATAGTTGCAATAGGGTAGAAATACTTTACAAAAAATGCACTGCACTTTCGATTCAGCATCTTTGAATATTTCCATAGGTTTTCCGTTCGAGCTGTAAAGTCCTGGCTGCCGTCTTTGCAGGCCTTCCCAGGCTCTGTGGAGAGCACAGCTGGAAATGCATACCAGCTGCCATATTGCTAAGTTACCTTTATTGACAGGTACCTCTCCTGCTCTTCTCTAAGAACCATTCCATGAAGTGCCGGAGGCAGTTACTGCCTCTGTCCCAGGATTTGGGTATTTTCTGTCTGTACTTCGTTTTCATTCCTCCATCACTCTCCTGAGCTGTGGAGAAACGACATTTTACACAACAATCACAGAAGATGTATTCATTCAAGTCTTAACTACACACAGGGCTCCCCTGAGATTCGGAGAGAATGAACGCTGGCAAGGCCCCGCGTCCTCTAGAGATCCCATTTCCACGCAATGAAATGGATTGGAAACAAAGGGATGAAGGAATTTCAGGGACAACTCGGCGCTGTGATCACAATCCAGCATGCTGGGATAGAGAGGGGCTGGGGACGTGGGATGTCTTTTTCATGGGAAGGTCAAGCAAAGTGTCCTTGAATCTGCAGTGCCCTTGGGGACAGAAGGAGGAAGGGGAACGAAGAAGGAGACCTCGGTCTCAGGGAAATCCTTGATGTCATCCAAGAATCTGTGAATGGCAGTGGATGTGCATGCCAGTAAAAGTAGGTGTGGGAAGGGGCATTCGAAACAAGGTTATATGGAAAGTAGCTCAAGGACAGACCAGCCAGTCCTTTGCCATGGCAAAGAATTTGGATGTTGTTATTCAGAAAGGCTTGAGAATATGATCACTGGGGACAAGGGCACGATTGATCTCCTTATTAAATAAAAAATCAACATCAATATTAATTATAGAGTCTAGGCAGCGAGTCTATAGATTTTTTACTATATAATTATTTCAATTTTATGGTTGGAAATTTTCATGAAAGTGCTTTGGGAAGGTCATTGTCTATCAAGATGGCAGAGGTAAAAGAAAAAGAGATGAGGAAGAGATGGAGAGACTTCCCACTTCTGCATGTAAAGTCTGTGTTAAGGTTGCAACCAACGTTTTACTCTCCTCTGGCAAAAGTAAAATAAAATAAAACTCTCTAAGGGTTAAACTCACATGACGTTAGATGCACAAACATTCTTCCCCACATTCAGAGCCACCCATTGAAATCAAAACCTTGAGAGTGAGAAACAGGCAGGCAGACAGACAGACAGACAGACAGAGCCGTCAGGGACACCACATTGTGGAGGTCCTCAGGTGTGGGGAATTTCGTGGGGGGTAAGTTGGGCTTGTGGGATGGGTTCTGTACGACGCTGTCTTTGATATGAAATGAAGTGGCCCGAGACTCATTTTAACTCTGGCATGTGGAAACCGGGCTCAGGCTTCCCCACTGGGAAAGGTCACTCAGACCAACAGGTGACCAGCTTCCAGAAAGAGTCCTTGAGTGACAGGCGCCTTACACAGCTTCTTCCTGGGATATGGGGACTTTACAGCAGGACCCACAAATGGGGGACCTTGTTGAAAAGCTTAGCAACCCAGCTCCAGGAGGTCGAGGGCATCTAGACCTGCGAGAATGAACACATTACAGTTTCTTCAGCATTACAGGCACTCAGAGTCCCTTTACCTCTCTTCTGTGAGCTCTAGGCAGTCGCCATATGCCCAGATACACACACACACACACACACACACACACACACACACACACACACACACACACACACACACACACACACACACACGGGCATATAATGCATTTCAGGGGTCCTTGTATATCCTTGAATTTACTACATGTGTGTTGATCTGGAACCATAACGCTCAGACCGAACTCACTTTTTCAAGCCTGGAAAATTTAAGAAAGAAGGCAGAAGTCAAAAGAGAGTGGTAAACAATCGCCTAGAAAAGCGTGGTGACAGAAGGTTCTGTAGAGGGGTGGGTGAGCAAGTGGAAAGGAGTGACATTGACCAAGATGCACTGTGTTCATAAATAGCTTTGACAAATGGCACCTCCTTTGTACAACTACTTAAAAATAATTTTTTAAAACTAATATTCCAAAGAGTAAAAGAGAAGCTTGTGTAGCTTCGCCTTGATGCTTAGAATCCTGGTGCGGGCGTGTCCTGAGGATGAGCTGGCGATTTTGCGGCTCATACGGCCTCACCTAGAGCTGCATTTTCTTGTCCTGCCTTCCCAGGTAGACATTGATTGTCGAACACTGCTCCGATTTAACTCGTTCACCTCTCTGCTTTGCTCCTCCCGTGTTAATCTCGCTTTCTTTGAGAGAAGAGTTCTCGTAGAATCTACTCCTCCCTCTCCTGGGGCCTGGTGAATAGTTGCTTTCCTTTGATAGCTAATCCTGACTCCAGTGTTAATCGTCACAGCTCAAGTCCTGTGGCTGGCCTCTGTTGGGTGGGGAAAGCAGCGGTAGAGCAAGTGTGCTATGTCAGGGACACATGGGTTTAGAGGAGTGGAGAGACTCTGGGATGTAGAAAGAAATGGGTAAGCCAGTCCATATCTTTCTAAGAAAACTGATCATGGATTGTATACTTTCAGGAGTGGACTAAATACTCCAAGCAAATGAAAGGACTTGTGGGGCCTAGTGAACTCAGTTTAAAAAATGAGGAGTGTACCGGAATGTAGTGTAGCACTAACAAGCTTAGTGTTCTTTGTACCCCTGCCAGTGTGTACCCAGAAATAATGCTTCAGTTCAAGAGTGCCAGTGCAGAGCTCAGCTGTGTGAAAGACCAGCTAAATGGATGGATGGACAGGTGCAGGGATGAATGAGTTCCTAAAATGATAAACAGGCAAGCAAAGGGAGACTCTCTCAGACAGGGTGAATGGATGCAGTTTTTGACCCTTCAATAACACTATTGGTGCAACTCGGAGAGGAGACTCAGAATTTCACTACATATTTTCTGGCTGTGTGCAGGATTCAAAGCTAGGCCAATGTCTCCAGCTTCCTCTCTTCCCAGGCGACATGGTGAAATGTCACATTTGCTTTGTCCCAGAGTAAGCAAAGGACATAGTCTCACTGGATAATTAACACTTGTCAACTGCCCGGAGAAACTTGGCTCTGAATGCGAGCATAGAAGGCCTCTGGTTGACTCAGGCCTTAACCGCGGGCTCCTGCTGGCTTTTTCTGCCTTTTGGAGAATCAGCGCTCTCCCTCTGTGGGATACCGTGGTTGCCGTATTCCAGGCTGGTTCTCACACCATACCAAGAGGCGTATACATTGGGTTTATTGTGTCAACCTGTGCATCTAAGTTTGAAAAAGCCTGTAGGGCACGGTGGCTCACACGTGTCATTCTAACTACTCAGGAGGCTGAGATCGGAGGATCAAGGTTCAAAAGCCAACCTGGACAGGAAAGTCCATGAGTCGCTTCCAAAAAAAAAAACAAAACAAAACAAAACAAACCTGGAAGTAAAACTGTGGCTCATATGTAAGAGTACTGGCCTTGAGCAGAAATGCTCAGGAACAGTACCCAGGCTCAGAGTTCAAGCCCCAGGACAAAACAGCCAGAGGTACAGATGGAGAGAGAGAGGGAGGGAGAAGAGATGGGGGAAAGGAGAGAGAAATATACACAAATGTTCAAAAAATACAATAATCCCCTCTTTGTATTCCTATATTCTATAACTCAATAGAAAGTTAACTTAGATACTAGGTCTATTCATGTATGCCTCGTACAAAGCTTTCTCTTCTTCCCCTTACCTTCCTTGATCAATTATTTTCCATCTCCATGTAGAAATCTTGCATCCTCAGCCTCTCCTCCCTACAGTACACACTGTCACAAACTCCATGATGCAGCATTGTTTCTCTTCAACCCAGGGAGACAGCGTTCAAGCCCAAGAAGCTTCGCTGCTGTGGCCAATAACCAGAGAGTGTGTGTGCTTTGTGCATTTACACGCGCCACGATCGTATGCAAGAGGGAGATGGATGTTGATTACAGGGAGAGCAGGAAAGTGCCTTCATCAGGGGTTTCCTTTCCTTCACAGGGAGGGAAACGAAGGCAAAAACCCTTTCCCTACACAATTCATGTAGCTGCTTATGGCTTCTTTTGCTATTCCTTTAATTGATTCCTTATTCAGCAAATAGAACCAAGATACAATTAACCTTGTGAATAGTTCTTTAGGGGGGACATATTTAGATTTGATTGGGTCTCAGTGGGGTCACTCTCATTGACCTGAAGGTCAACAATAGAGCATGCTGACTGCTTTTGGGTAAGTAATATTGAATTAAATCTCTTTAGAGACTAGTTTAAAGCCTGGGAAAGTCCTCTGGCTTAAACAGTGAGAGATAATTGGTGTGTCTTGCAGTATCGAGTGTTTGAGTGCAAATTAATATGTTGGTGCGATGGCTTGCTGTATGTTTTTAAAGGAAAAGTCATTCGGTTTCTGCACAACTCCCTCATTTATCTACAGAACACATTTGCCAGTGGCAGTTACACCTCTGATTATGGAGGGCCATTTGTTCAGAATGTGAAAATCAGATTGTGCTTCTCCCACATGGTAAGTATTGCCTCCATTCGGGAGCTCCGAAAGTTAATGTCTTCCCAAGATATGCCTTTAATTGAAATGCTATATTATTGTATTTCCCTTTTCTTACGCTCATGATGAAGATTCCCTCGTTAGTCCCTGAGCAATGCGTCACGAATGTGGGGGTTGAGAAAACAGAGCAGTGAAGCACGGGAGGGATCCAGGAAGAAAATGTGTTGTCCTGTCGGCTGTCAGAAGATTTCCTTGTGGTGTTCAGACTCATTGCTTCACTCCCTCTTTCTCGGTTGGATTTTGGAGCTCTTCCTTAGCATCCCGATGAGAATCGGTTACATGGGACGAGTATCTGTACGCAGTTTTCTCTTGTTCTTTTTGCTGGTCCTGGGGTTTGACCTGGGAGCCTGAGCTCTTTTGCTCAAGTCTAGTGCTCTACCACCCTGAGCTGCGGCCCCACCCCGCCCCCAGTTTTCTGGTGGCTAATTGGAAGTGTGCGTCTCGGGGACTGTCCTGCCTGGGTTGACTTTGGATGCTGATTCTCAGATCTCAGCCTCCTAACTAGCTGGGAGGGCAGGTGTGAGCCCCCAGTGCCCTGCCTCTACTTATTTTCCTGATGCTCCCCTGCCTGCCCCCCACCCACAATCTATGTCTTGGCTTAAAAAAAATATATCCTTTTCCTCTGTTGTGAGCAGGTGAAGGAATTCACCAACAGGCAAATAAAATGATGCAACGTAGTTTGTTGATTTCACATAGCTTAGTAGGGTTGATGCTGTATTCCAGTTCCTATCTTCTCCTCCTAACTGCCTAACCCTCATCTGCCCATCCAGCACACCTGCTGGACTCACCTCTCCACACCTCTTAGTCCCGAAGTCGAACAAGGCCTGCCATCAGATGTTAGACGCAGCTCCCAGTCCTGCTGTGGTGTGAGCTCCGGGGCCACACGATGAGTCTTGGTCCTCGTCGGTCTTCTCAGGCAAGAGGAAGCTTCTGCATGGCCAGAGATCCTCGAAGCGCAGTCTCAGTGAAGGCCACAGAAGAGCCACTCCTGGTTCTGGTTCCTTGGTTTATAGTGATCCTTGGCTGCTCCTCTCCTGCTCCTCTTCGTGTTTGATCTGGATTGGTTACGTCTTGGTCTTTGCTTGGTCTCGATTGATTACGCTTTTTGGTGCCAAGATGTTGCTTGGTTGCTTGCTCTATCTATTCTGCCCAGGTGTCTGGGCTCCTGTGATCTTCATTTTGTAGGCCAGGCTCCTAGCCAGTCCTATGGTTACAGTCATATGTGTCTGTCATCATAGTTTATCTCCTATGGCCACAAGCCTTTAGGTGCAAGTTTGTATTGGCAATATATTTCTTAGTTTCATTTCATTACCGTATTTCATTTAATTACTCTATTCTTCTCATCTTATTATATCACTATTTTATATCATATTCATTTAGCATTCCACAATATGTTCACCATATACCATTTTCGTAGGCTATTAAACCCTATTAAATGAAGTTAGTTACTTTTCGGTCTGAATTACTTTCATTAGGAGTGAAAAACAGGATGCAGTGTATCACCAAAAGATAATTGTGCTGACACACGAGGAAGGTAAAAAGCCAACCAGCCAAGCAGCAAGGCTGATGGAAGGAATGGAGCATTGACAGTGGTGGGAAGGCAAATAGATAGATGATTTCAGTTCTAAGAGATGAAAGCGTTACAGAGATTTTGTATCACAGAGAGAATATACCTTCCGTTAATGAGCTCCACACTTAAAAAAAAAAACAGTTCTGCTAGTAAAGCATCTGTTGTTACCAAAATCTGGGAGTGGGGAGAAGTGTTCACATTTTACTAATTAGCTCATTGGTCCCAGTATTGTGCTCCATAGAAAACTTGGATAAGCAAGTTCACCTTTTCTATTGGACACATTCCTAATACACTAGGGAGAAATCCATTGCGAGTAATCATATATCATTTTTCAATTTTTAGTGTTTTAAAATACGGATATTTTTTAGTTTATTTTATGCCCAGACTTAGGATTGAGCTCAGGGAATATTTTTCTAAACTTACTGTTATTTTGTAAAGTTCCTTATTGATTGCCAGAACTCAATGGACTCACGAAGCATCAGAATAGGATTTGTCTGGATGTGGAGTTACTCTCTAGGTGCTTCAGGTCCAAAAAGAATGAAGACAGCATCTCCTTCACCAGGATTTGAAACCGACACATAAAACAGGGTCTGCGTCAATAATTGTAGGAAAATCAAGAAAAAAAATGCATGCAATTTTTTCAGAAGTTCAAATTTCCATGAAATCACTTTTATTCATCACATACTTCAAAGTAACATTTAGAGTTAAATTCAACATAAGCTTCTGTTTTATACTCCTGTCTGATTGTGCAATCATGACTTGACAATTATGGTAGTTATTAATTATAATGATATGAATTGTTAAGTTATTAAATCTGATATAAGTAGATAGACAGTTAATAACTATTTGTTGTAGAGAAGATAAAACTATAGGCATATAAATTTTAAATTGTCACTTCCTCCATGCCCTTTTCACATTCCGACCTAGGGTTGTATTGATAAATAACTCATTTTTTCCCCAATGCCTTTATTGAGTATTTTTGCATCTCTAATTTTTTCTCTTTTATGGCTAATAATTTGACATGTATCCTGGCTCAATATCATTACCATATTATAGAAATATTTCTACTGAATATTTCCATGAGCTGGAATTTTACAAAGTAGGGAATGTATATAGCCATACTACTGTGGCTGCCAGATCTCCTTTTTATAAGAATTTTATCTTGAAGTATAGCTTGCATTACAATGCATGTGAAGTGGAAATGATATAAAAAAAAGTGTAATGTTTCCTGCTTTGATCAGTCAAAACTGGCATGAAAACATTTATTTTAGAAATAGTCAAATTCTATAGCATATCCCACCAGAAATTTCAGTTGTTTATTGCAAATAATAAATATATAAGAATAAGGTGTCAATTGCTGATTTGCAACTGCTGAACCAAATTGATAGTTTAGTAGAAGGCCCATTATGAATCTATAATTACATACAATTAGCCTATTATCAAATAGACGTATGGATCTTTCATGTCTGTGGTTTAAGAGACCGGATGATAATATTTATCCTCAAGGATTCCGTGGCGATTATGTGTAGCAGAAAACTACTTCATTCCACGTCCGTGTGAAAAGCTGGTATCATAAACAATTCTCTCCACTGTGAGATATCAGGCCTCTAAGTAAGTGGATTTCTGCATATAAACCTTTCTGTATTGGTGCCAGGGGAAGGAGTCAGAATTAGATAAAATGGTATTGTGAACGCTCAAGAAAGGAAGTTTGTAGGAACAGAATGAGCAGCGGTAATGTAATAAAAGTCAGGCTTCCTGACAAGCTTTGCTGGGTGTGTGAGCGGAATCTAGATGCTACTGGTACCCTGGGTAGCTGTACAGCCCAAGCCATTACCAACCACCATCTCGAAACCTGTGTTCAGAACACGACCCACCCTCCTCCTGGGGGTGTTACCTGAGAAACTTCTGTTTTGTTTTATCCTTAATACAAAGTTATCTTAAGTACGGTGGTAAGGAAACAAAAATACCCATTCGCCCTCTCTCTCAGGTCTTTCCATCATTAATGCAGACAAAGCCCGTGAAGGTAGAGGTGGTTGCAATTTCATGCACCTGTGGCAAGAATAACCCTATGGTTTCAACATGAAATAAACCAACCGCTACATACCAAGCACCCAGTTCTCTAGGGGAAAGGTAGCTGAAGGTCAAGTGAGTGTTCCGTTCTAATGGGAGTACCTTGAACTTTCTGTCTTCCTCACACATGCACACGTATGCACGCGCACGCACACACACACACACATATACATATATATACACACATACATATACTCTATGTGCACGCATACAGATACATATATACATAATATTCAAGCCCTGCCTATGAGTTACAAATCAGAAAAACATTCAGAAAGATCTCTCTCCAATTTTGACACTGATGTGCCATGCACAAAGGACTGCCATTCAGAGTTACTATCTACACTTATTCTACACTAAACTGGTGGGGGAAAAAAATCAGTTTCTGGAACGTACTATCAAAAAGTTCACCACTATCCTTCCTGGCTTGGAGCATTACTTTTCCCCAAAATTCAGGAGAGAAGAATTCCACCAAAGGTGCATCCCTATCTAGACATACCCTGGAAGTTTTCTCTAGTTTACTTTTCAGATCACATCCAGTTTTATTTCCTAAGTTCTCCATTTTCTGACACCTGTGTCTTGGCTGTTCTGCATCCATCATATCCTGCAAGTAGATTCCCAGGTGCTTTTGTATAGTTGTGGGTATATTCATTATGAGTACTTTATTTACTTATTTTGGAACCATAAAAAAATCAGCGTTTGCTTTCTCATTTATTTTCATGTCCTAGTAACTTTTTTTTCTTCAAATCCAGATTTTCTAGATTCAGGGTTGAAAATGAAATAAAGCAAATCAGACGTCCGCCTCAGGTGATTGATTTCGTGCCAAATCAAACCACTGCCCCACACCAATTAAAAAAAAAGAATAGTACTATAAGTTTAGCCCCCAAACTCAAGAGAAATGGAAAGAAAACTTCACTTAGGAGAGGGGAACCTTGTTGACTGACTTAAAATTTTACTTCTTCCCGCAGTGGTTGGTAGAGTTTGCATTCTTGTGGATGAATTATAAAATAGATTTGTGGCTCAAACTATGGCAGGTCTCTATGTCTGTTAGAGTGAATGGAGTAAAGCCAAGTAAAATGTACAAAGGCGTTTTGGAAAGCATTATACCGTCTTGTTTTGTCTTGTTTTGGTTTTGGTCAGGAGTCAGCATCACTGTTCATCTTTAGATACCCTGGGTAAATCCGTTTTGTGGAACCTATCTTCCTTTGTCATTTTGCAAATGGATGCTGAGAGTGTAGAAATGGAAACTTAAGAAAACTAGAGGACGCTATTACTCAGGTGTCATTTCGCTTTCCCCTCCGTACAGGAGTCTACTTTCCCTAATTCTCATTTGCGATGGTAAGTAGATCTACGGAATAATTTCTGACCTACCAAGACGTGCCTTTGCAATATGCTGATGTTTCTATGAATATAAAAAGACATTCTCCCGCAGGCGGTTGCATTGGCTTTAGAGTGCTAGCATTTTCCATTTTGAATGTAATTATGCAAAATAAATGAAAGAAATCTACCCCGCTGATATTTATGTAACAACTTCTAGAATAAATCTCCTGCTTTACAAATAGATGGGGGCCATTAGCTCGAAGGCGTCCGTGCGATTATTCCGCCAAACTTGAGGAGAGCATGATGACTTTTTCTCTTTCCTATGTTTCGGATCAGCATTATTTGACAACATAAAGTGAGAGAGAGGGAAACAACTGAAGTTTTCTTCTGCAATTTTTTGAAGAAGCAATAGAGCTACTTTTAAGAAGAAGAAGAACAAGAGCAACAAAAAAGGGTCTACCTTTAGGTGTGCTTCTTTGGAATGATGCTTCCTTTTGCCCAGTTCATCTTATGTATATATTTATTGATTTTTGGAGCCACATCTCATAACATTAATGCTGGTGGCCCATGACAAACTTCTTTGGAAACCGCCACAAGGGTGTGGGCTGGAATCCCCATCTGTTGTTTTAGTAAGGATGGCTGTTCCCACCGTGCTGGCCACAAAAACATAACAGGCACCATCTTCCCTGCTGACTGGTAAGGTAGCAGTGAACGCACAGGTAGAAGGATTTCAGGAAGGAAGGATTCTGGTTCTTCTCTCCCTGGGTCATCTATCCATGGTTCGTTCTCGAGCACCTGCCTGTGAGACCCGCTGGTTCAGCCCCCACCTCCATCTGTAAGACTTGGATTTTCTGTCTCCTCCATGTTTTGATTGTGAGGCTCCATCATTTAAAGCCTAGAACATTATCTTTCCTATGGCATTCCTACTCCTTCTCAAAATACCGCTTTAACCTGTGCTGCAGGCTGCAGTGTTTCCAGACCCCAGTTCTTCACCTAAAGCTGCTGTTTCTCTTGGTTTTTGTTCTGAGGCTGGGATTTGAACTCAGAGACTTCTGACTGTTCTCCCTCCCTCCCTCCCCCTCTCTCTCCCTCCCTCCCTCCCTCCCCCTCTCTCCCCCTCCCTCCCTCCCTCCCTCCCCCTCTCCCCCTCCCTCCCTCCCTCCCTCCCTCCCTCCCTCCCTCTCTCTCTCTCTCTCTCTCTCTCTCTCTCTCTCTCTCTCTCTCTCTCTCTCTCTCTCTCTCTCTCTCTCTCTCTCTCTCTCTCTCGGCTTTTTGTTTCCAGTCATGGTTGATTGCTCTACCACTTGAGCCAGTATTGCTATACCACACTGACTCTGGGCAAAATTATGTTACTCCATCCACACAATTACTAAAGGGGTATGGTAAAGTGAATATCTAGCTGTGTGTGGTTCAAGAAACAGAGCCTCTGCCTAACAAGCGTGGGTCTCCCTGAGTTGAAACCTTGGTACTTCCAAAAACAAGAAAAAAACAAAAACAAAAAATAAATAAAAACACTGCTAATAAAATTTCCTCCGATTGACAAGTTAGGTGATTTATTTCCAAACCTAATGTGCTAAATGGAGAGACCAGTTTAATGACAGATGGGAGTCCATTATTTTGGGGAGAGTTTATAAAGATGTTCCTCAGGAGAAAAAAAAATCTTACTTTTAATCTCTGCAGTCGTGTGCTTTATTCACTTAAATGGCTCTGTTCCCTGTCCAGATGGATTTCCTTACTGGAATATTCAAATAATAAGACAAAGGTCTTTTCTACTCATCTCACAGGACTGTTTTGAGGGTCAAATTAAATGCCGGCAAGAAGAATGCTTAGAAATGATGGATTTGCACCATACATCTCCGAGATCTACCTTTCTTATACTCAGAGGTGTCTATAATTTAGGCTTCCATATGGTAAAATAGATCAAACAATGGGATGAGAGTTCACCCATGGACTGAGCTCCTGGAGCCAGGGTGGCTGTGTAGAAATGGGACTTAATCTGTGGTGAGGCGATTTCTGCCCTGGAGCAATGAAAGCTTTGTCTCAAAGTCGTGGGTGAACACAGGACCTTGAGGGATATTCTGTGAGGAAGTGGGCACTGCACCCATTAGACTCGCATCCCCTGCTCTATGCACAGAGCGTCTCAGGAACGCCATCTGTTTATTGTTCATCATTTCAAAAGTCCTTAAACGCTTCAATCACATATAATGTTGTTTTCGATGTAATCCTGCTCTGTGAACCCACGTCTAGTAACCTTCAGAAGGCAGATAAATAATTGAGAGAAGAGAACTGAGTAGTTCTCTCCCTCATTGCTTTTCTTGGCCTTTTATCTTTTCAAAAGCATTCCTGCATTTCCTTTATGGCTCTCTGACCTACCATTGAAGCAAGCATTTGTTTCCCTGTATTTCTTTTTTGTGTTTGAGTGAGATGTTTATCTCATTTTATTCAGCTTAAACATAAAAAAAAAAAGACTTCAGGAGCTTTTCATTATTCATTTTCTTTGTAGGGTTCAATCAATTGTTCTCATTTCTGTTTCAACTGATAACCAAGACTGTTAATTCTCAGCATCACCTCCTAAATGCTGTCATCTTGGCTTAGATTTTTAACCATTTCAGGGAGCCAAGGGGATGGGGGAGGGCTTTCTACTCTGCCATTTACCTTTTTGGAATTTCATATTATCCTTCAGCCATGTTTCAATTTCATGCTACACTGAAGTTGCGACTCTTCTCCAGTGGCTTTTCTTTCTGTTATTATTTACTGTCCTTTATCAGCTCCTGGGCTGCGTCCAGCTTTTCATTTCAGAGCATTCCAAGATTGCACGGACACTTCCACCTGTGTGTGGGCCCTGCTACCATCTTCTCCCTCCTCTGCTCCCTTCTGTGCTTGACATGGACTAAAGGATAAGTGTAATGTAAACATTTCATGGAATTACACCGAATTTCATACTTCTTAAAAATGACGTTTCCCATTTTAGATCTTGCGATCAAATTTTATCCCCTGGCATCTTTATCCCTATTTGCTGTTACCATTTCACTATCTTTTTTTTTTACATTTTTCCCTCTGGAAGTTTTTAACCTTGGTCTTTGTCTTCATTTACTTCTGTCGTTCAGATAATCTAGTGTACTGGTACGGATATGTGAAGTGTAAATCTATTTCTACCATTCCTATACACGGCTTAGAACAACAAAGTCCGAAGGGACTATTTGTTCCACCATTGTTTAAAGGTATGTGAGTATACATGCATGCAGTTATATGCCGATTCACACACAACTTTATTCCCATTATATGCATACTATGTACATGCCAATACATGCGTAGATACATCTCCATATAACTTTATACACACTTGTGTGTATATACATGTAGACACACACACAAAGTTTACCTATAACCCGAATTGTAATTCTAAATGCCTAGCACTCTGTAAACTTGTTCCAGAAGGTCTAAACTAGTGCAAAATCTCAAGAGGGATTTTTCTTCCCTTTTGATCTCCTTGATATTTTTCACTGGGAGAAACTCCTTGTGTCCAAAGTTCAAGTGATTAAACTGGTTTTCCAGGCCACCTAACCATGCCGGGTCAGAATGCGAACTTCAGTGTTGAAAGAGGGATCCAAAGGTATTTTTTTAACCAGTGTTTTCAGTCTTAACTGTGCGTTCAATGTTGAGGAGACTTTCTTTTGCGAAGATGAAATGACTGCTCCTTTCCTTTCATTAATACCTTTTCCATCTATTATCCTTTGACTCTTTTATTCAGTTTTTTTGTCTATCCCGGAGGTTAAACTCAGTTCCTGGGCTTTGTTTCTGAGCTTTTTGTTCAAGGCTATTACTCTACCACTATGAGCCACACAGCTCCCTTCTTACTTTCTGCCAGGTAGAAAGAGAAGAGTCTCACAGACTCCCCCCAACCTCCCTCATGGACTGGCTTTGAAGCTCAGTCCTCAGATCTCAGCCTCCCGAGTAGTTAGGATTACAGGGGTGAGACCCTGGCACATGACTATTATTTGATTTTCTTGATGTGGTATGTTGACAAAAATGAGTCACACAGTTGATTCCTTCATAAATTCTTTTTTTCCCCTCTAAAGAGTGTATTCAAGATTCACTCAGGAATCTCAGAGACCTGATTTGCCTTTCTGCCTAGGATTTCATTAGAAATACATACCCATAAGGTTTATGTGCATATACATATATATGCACACATATATGTATCCAGTTTTATTTTTATATTGATTCAAGAAGGATCATTTAGTCAACAATGCCATATTTTCATACTGTGTATGATGTATAGAAACTGATTTTCTAATAAGTCATCTCGATTGAAAGACATTAATAGTTCCCCGTGAGTATCCCCTCTTCCTCTTCCTCCTCGCCAAAGCTGTGCTTTTGTACTTCTTCTACCCCGTGAGATTCCAAATCCATACCTCAGGAATTAGCTCCTGGCAATCAAAATGGAGTTTTCCAGGAGAAGTTACGTACCCGTGTGTGAGGACAGGATGTCGATGTTGTTTGATGACCAGAATCTATGGCACCTTGGGACACAAGGCGCAGCGCAAAGCCTCAGCTTTCACTGGAAAGGCATCATTTCTGCTAACGCAGTCTTTGAGAGGCACGGGTTTGGCTCTGTTGTGAGATGTACGCACGTGCAGCTGGATTGCACTGTGTGAGTAGCAGCTCTTTTCCGGCTCCATCCACCTTCTGCTTCCTCTCTTGACACTTTGACCCCGGGTGAAGTCGGTGGCATGTTTCCAGGGGAAAGGACTCAGCCCCAAACTGCCATGTGATCACAATCATTCCACATAAAATCTTGCCATTCCATGACAAGTTTAGTAGGGGTGGGGGGGGTGGGGAGGAGATTCAACAAAAGAGCAAAGCTAATGAATTTGGGACATGGAATTCTTGTCCTCAGAAACTTCCTTCTGTCCCATTTCTCCGCAGACCATCCTGAAAGCCTTCCATCAACACGGTTCTCTTCTGCCTCCCTTCGTCTGAGGGAGATCTGAGTTAATTTTATTTCACTGACACAGTGTAAGTGTAAGTGAACTTTCCTGAAGACGGCTCCATGTAAATGCATTCTGGTCTGGGTTGGGGGGTGAGGATGTGATGGGAGAGGCAAGAGGCGGATCATGAGAATGTGTGGCTTGGCTGGCTCTGCTTGCCCAGGTCCACTCCGGGGAGGGGAGGCGTGGAATGATTTGTTAGAGATCTGCAGAACTGCCCACGCCTGTTTGTGAAGGCAGACCTGTCTGGCGTTCTCTCAGAAAGGACCTGAGGACTGGAGGTGTGCAGGCCCCATAGAGCCCGGTTGTGGCCTGGCTGGCATGTGTCAGGCCCCCAGCAGGAGACACGAGAGGGAATCGAGGGCAGGGAGATTGGCAGATCAGAATGAGGGACGGGAAGACATTTTCTCCCCCTTCAATCCCTGTCTTCTTGAAAGCAGGGAGGCAGGGAGAGCACTGGACTGGATTATGTTTTGTTGGTGAAGACAGTGGATTCTGGGCAAACCCCAAGTGTGTGTGAGCGCATAGACCGGATCACACCCGAGGTCAGAGAACCATGGAAAATAACGGGTGTTATTGGATTCTTTGATCTTGGACACTTTTGTCCTCTGATGGGGTCAGACCTGGAGTTTCTCTTTTCAAGCTGCAGCATTTCTTCTGTTCCGTGCTCATTAGACTTGTACACAGCGGCACTTGAAGCCAGAAATAATCTGAAGGTACATTAAGAAAGGGATAGGAAAACTGTAAATATTATCTCTTAACGACATAATCCAACACTGGCTCAATGACAGCATCTGGAAGGGACCAGTCCTTTCCAGGGACTTTACAGTCACCTACGATGTATATTTCTTTTTTGCTAACACCTAGTCTTGTGGAATTTTTAGTACTTGCCTCTGGTATTTAAGCTTTGGGAAATATAATATACTAGTCCCATTCTTCTGGCTTTTAAAATGCAAGTGCTATTTCAAACCAAAAAGAAAAAAATCCATATGCATGCATTAAGAAATAGATTTACATATTCTGACACTTTGATTTCTCTGGTCAGAAATTTGAAGTTTACACAAAAAGAGGGACCCATTAATATTCAACTTTACTTCACTTTTAAGCCAGAGTACTATTAGAGTGATTACCCTTATTTTATAAAATGTGTATCTTAATGGAACTTTTCTTTTTTTTAAAATTCATATGGGCTGGTTTCCTTTTCTTCTTTTTTCTTTGTAGATTTAAAATATTTTAGTCACCACTTGTTTGAGTGATTTCAGCTCTTTACATTTTCCAAATGTAAATGTGTCTATAAACATAGCTTTCTAAAAAAAATGGACGGCAATTCAGATTATAATCAAGTTGAGCAATATTTCAGGAGTCATTTAAAGGTTCCAAGATTTAATTCTGAACAATTTCTAGGTCTCCAGGACATGCCTAAATGGTATGTAAGCCTGAGGAAAAATACTCAAAATTGAGTTGCAGGGTCTGAAGCTTTTGTCCCTATGACATTTGGGTCAGTGGACAAAACTTGTCGGAGTTCAGCGGCTTCCCTGGCCTCTTCCTACACAGAAAGCCACTCCACCATTTCTAAGCATCAATCTGGAGCATTTTAAAATAATAAATTAGACACATGTGGAGGTCAATAGGAGAAACTGTGCTGCTTTATGTCGAATGCCGTCAGAACATTGTGTCACTAACGACTCAGTAATTGTACACATTGGTGCCTCTCTATTGTAATCAAATCTGGTGTTTCTGATCACAACTCAACCACTGTCTCAGAGCAGGTCCTGGCTTCCATGTGTGGCTTCCATGGCAACCGGAAACTAAAAATATCCAACTCTACAACCGACCTATATTGGACAGTTAGGTTATTATTATTTTTTCCAATAGAGTTTTTCAGACTCGTTAATGGATTCTGTCATAGACAAAAAAATAAAAATAATAAAATACTGGATTCTACCAGCAGTAGCCTGAAATGAATCCTAAAGACAGAGATCAGAGTGATTTCATAATTACCTGCCAAGGCCATTTACCCGGTTCCTGTTTGGTATTTTTTTTTTCTGTAATATGAAATCAGCCAGAAGAGATGGAGTAGCCTGATGTCGAGGCAGAGAGTTAAGATTAAACAGGGTCTCCCCAGAGCTCAGGTTTATTTCTTGTTGGTATGTATTTAATTTCTCTCTCTGGCGGGATTTTGCCTAAATAACATGGAAAAAAATCATAATAAGCAAAGCTTGTGATTTGCCACTACTTAAACTCTTGCTTTGGTCATGTGCTATTTGTGGAAAAAAATCTACTAAATATGGTTGGTAGTACCAGCTAGATGTATATGTGTGTGTGTGTGTGTGTGTGTGTATTTATAACAAAACATAGTCTAAACATAGTCTAAAAACTATAGCAGCAAAAATCTTCAGGCCTGTGGACACACACACACACCCGTGCACACACACACACACCGCACACACACACATACACACACACAGAGAAATCAATGACAGAAGATCCTGATCCAAAGTAAAACTATAATTTTTAGTTTACCATCAAGATAGCACTTTCAAACCATTGTGCCTGGTAGGAAGAAGGAAAGATGAGCATTTTCATGAACAGCAATGGTGAAACAGTTGTAATGTTGAGAAATGGTTTACTTATTTGCATAATATAAGGGCACAAATTCCTTATGGATTAAAAAAATTAAAACAATACAGAACCATGAACTTTTTAGAGAAAAATGAATATAATTAGGATATTTGTACAGTTTTGAAATAAAATATATGTACCTACATTAATATACATGTATACCTTTCATAAAAGATGGAATATATTTACATAAAATATAAAACATATTGATATTTACATATTGCAATGATACCTGCAATAAAATATAGAATATATTTCTAGCATAAAAAATACAAAAGTTAAATATATGCCTTACATAAAATAGAGACTGTTAAGGAAATGTATAAATGTGGTGGTATATTTTCCTTTGTGTTCTATTGCTTTGTAACAAATATAGATTTGCAGTACTTACATTAGATTTACATTGATTTTTTTTAATACCCTGTGGAGATTGTTTCTATGTTTACCCTGTTTATTCTCATACAATCATGTTTAGAGTGACAAAAACTAAAATAAAATAGTAGCCTCTGTTAGGTATAAAACCAGAAGTGCCAACTTTTTACAGTAAACTAGAATAAGCAACATAAAGGAGATCATTCTCTCTGTATACCGCCTGCCCCAGAATTTCAGTCCACTTCTTTTTAATTTTTCACTTTTTCTAGGTATTCCCACTAACATTCTCCTGTTTGCTTCTGGCCTTGGTCTTCTTTACTCACTGAATAGCTTTAAGATAATTTATTTAAATTTTTGACTAGTAAGTTTAATGTCCATGCATTTTTAGGAATACACACTCACACATATACAAGTACACACACGGCACACAGATGCATATACATACGTGTATATATTTTTTTCTTAGTGATCCTATAGTTTAAACTGAGAACTATGCTCTTGATCTTTCACTTGACACTTTTGCTTTATATTTTACACGATACTCCTACCTCTGCCTCCTACAGAACTAACATTATAAACGACCATACTTGGCCCGTTCTTTGAGGTTAAACCCTCTCTAACACTTACTCAGGGTAGGCTTAAGTGGCAGATATCCTCCTATCTCTAGTTCTCCAGTAGCTGCGATTACCCTGACACCCTGCACTTAGGGACACTTTACTTGGTACTGTTTGTCTTTTCTGTATTAGTCATGCTTTCTTGAAGACTGCAGATTTTTAAATAATATCTATCATCTGGAAACCAGACTTTTCCTTTCCCGGAGATTTGGTTGTAGTTTTGTTGGTTTCCTGGCTTCTCAAGTGCATCAAAAAAGTTGAGGGCTAGTCTCAAATGGTAGAGTGCTAGTCTTGAGGAAAGCCCAGACAGTGCTCAGGCTCTGAGTTCAAGGCCCAGGACTGGCAAAAAAGAAAAAAAAAAGTTATTTTCATGGTTTGAAAACCTTGGTCTTTGTTATTCTTTTTTTGTTTTGGCTTATTGAGTCAATTTTTACCCAAAGGAATCAGATTGGCTGGCTGAAGGGGAGGCTGCTGGTGGATTGGTAATATAGAAACGTTTTAAGAATGATTCTTAACTTCATTCTCTCACATAGGCAATCATGAAGTTTTTCAGACTTCATGTTTCTTGATCAACTATGTGATCAACCCATAGTGTACAATTAATTATAAACGAACTATTTGCAATTTGTTTCTATCATGAATATTTCTGTTTTTTTTTTAATAATGAAGCTTTCATTGTCTCAAGTGTGGGAAACGAGGAAGGAAAATTGCAAAACTCACGTTTTAGCACCTCAACACTGTGGTAGAGTTCTCTTTTTTTTTTTCCACGTCACTTTAATTTTCATTTTTTGTTTTTGTGCTTCTCCTGGGGCTCAAACTCAGCCAAGGCACACTAACACTGGTGCAGAGCTCAGCTTCCAGCTTCTTGGTATTTTAAAAGTTTCACAGAGTTTCCTGCCTGGTTGGATTCTCAGATCCTCTGATCTCAGCCCCCTGAATAGATAGGATTACAGGTGTGAGCCACTAGTGCCTGGCATTATTTTTATGTTTAATTAGCATATAATGGTAGTAAAAGGGATTTGTTATGATAATTCCAGAGATGCATTCAGGGTACTGAGAACAAGTTCATCTGCCTGCTTCTTTATCACTACCCCCTTTTTTTCCTTTCTACTTTGTCCAGTAGTGTTTGTGAGTTTCATCCCCAGAACTCAGATCTATGAAGACTGTACTCATAGCCTGTCATGAATCAAATCTTAATAAAATTAGGAGTGATGTATAAAATGAGAAGTCATTGAAAAATGTAATTCTGGCCCTCTCAGGTGGTAAGAGATTACTTTACCATAATGGGGTGTCGCTGGGCCTGCAGTCCCACATTCCAGGAAGATGATTTTTGGGGGGGTGGGGGGAATGGTCAGAGGAAGTTGTAAGACAAAGCATGGCAATTCAATTTTTTTTAAAACAAGGAGAAACTGTTCATATCACAGTGAAACTCCTTCATTAAAATAATCAAATTGGTAGATAGAATGAACTTCCTCTAGAATTCTTAAAAACAGAAACAAAAACGCCAGATAGAAAAATCTTCCTTGTGTCCAAGAGGGATTAAAAATATAACTTTCCCTGGGAAGTCTTGGGGCACAAGTGTGAATAATATGTCATTCCAAAAAAGTAGCAGGGGATGGGAGGAGGAAGTTGTGTCTCGGTCACATGGGCATGTGCCTGGAATCTGTTTTCAGAAAAATAAATTGTACAGTATAAACTGGAGGAGGGAGGGAGGGAGAGAGTCAATGCAAGGAAGGCATGGAGCAAAACTGCATAGAATCCTGTGGCTAAACCACCCCCAGAACTCCGTAAACCTTGCAAGTCCTACTCTGAGCTGCCCCCAGGTCTGCACTGGAACCAGGCAGCGGTTCTCCACCTTGGTATTTGATCAAGTATTTGATCAAGTCAGCCTCTGAGGTTGGGGCAGGACCGGGGACCGCACATTTCCAGGTATCTCCTGTGAGAGAAAAGAAAATGGGAAGGAGCGGGGCGGCGAGCAGAGCGCCTCCTCTGCCTGCACCTTGGATTCCAGACTCAGAAAACGTTCACACCCACAGGACCGAAACACAGGATTATCTATAAGATGGGAGAGGAGCCACAGAAACTAGGAAACACAAGTAGAAGTGTCGAATGAACTGAGCTACCACGTGGCATCCCCTCCTTGCCTGATTCTATTTTTTAAATAAGATAGACTCCAGAAAGGTAAATGCAATTGCCTCTGCTTAGACTCCCGGATTTTCGCTCCTCCCCCTTTTAATTGCACAGAACAACAGAGGAGTGTTCATTAACTATCATGTAAGTGAGTAAATAGTATCTTTTGTCTGCCAGAAAAGAAAACAATCTAGAGATTCACTGATTGAACATCACGGACTGCTCCTCTGTCTTGGCTGAGCTTATTAGATTAAATTAGGTGTCTTGGTCTAGTTGTAAATACAATTAAGTGGAAAACATACACCAACTGAAATACACGCTGAGAATGGTGTTTAGGTTGGTCCCTTGGCCTCAGTAATTGCTAATTATTTAACTGAATATTTATGAACACCTGTATTAGTTAGCTTTCTCCTGTTCTGTCCATGTGACAGGATACCTGACAGAAACAACTTAAGGAAGAAGAAGAGGAAACAGGGATTCCTTTTGGTCACGGTTTCAGTAAGTTCATTGTGTCGTGGTGGGACGGTTCATACCACAGTGGAAGGGAAACCCAGCAAGTGACCAGGGTAAGATGGCCTCTCCAGGGACACGCCTTCCCTGGAGACGTGTTTCCTCCAGTGAGGTCTCACCTCCTGGCTTACGCCATGGCCGGATAAAGGCATCCTATTATGAAGCCAGCAGAGGATGAATCCATCGATTAATCTTTTAATCTGTTGATTAGGTCAAAATCCTTAAATATAAAATTCCTCCCAGAAGACCCCTTTTTAATTTTTTTTTTTTTTGCCAGTCCTGGGCTTGAGCTCAGGGCCTGAGCACTGTCCTTGGACTTTCTCAAGGCTAGAGCTCTACCACTTGAGCCTCAGCACCACATCTGGCTTTTTTCTATGTATGTGGTACCGAGGAATCGAACCCTGGTCTTCATGCATGCTAGGCAAGCACGCTACCACTAGGCCAAACTCCCAGCCCCAGAAGACCCCTTTTGATAACTTTCTGACCCCAGGGCCTCCTCTCTTCCTGGTGCCCTCAGCAACAACCTTACAAGACTCTGACAGTTCCTGGGAAAGACCAAATAGTCTTCCCTCCCTACAATTTTCTATTTCTTCTTTCAGCTTTGGATACCCTTGGTCCGGGGATCCAGAGCTTACTTTTCTCTTTACCTGAAGGTTCTTGTTCAAATGTCATGTTCTTCAGAGACGCATTGCGATATCATCTGTGAAATTACAATGCCCCGCCTCCACTGATAACTCATTTTCTTGCTCTCTCTTTTCTTGGCAGGCACTTATTACTATTTGACCAACGACATACTTACAAGCATAATATAATTCTTGCTGCCTGTGGCTTTCGCTGGGATATAAGCTTCTTAAGGATAGAGATGTTGCCCTTAACTGCTCTCTACGTCACCGTCACTGGCATGCAAGAGAAAAATCACCCAGTGGGCCTCCCTGAGCCTCCAAGTCGTTGTGTAACTGAATATCTAAACATGCACCAACACTTTGTAGAAAGTCAAGTTAATAGACTTCGTGTGCATGATAAAACACAATACTGCATAAAACATGACTAGAATGTGACAGTGACCCAGGGGAAATGACAGCGGGGAAGAAAGGAGGGAGCCTGACTCCAGAAAGCTCAGATGCCTTCTTTCCTAGGGTCACTTTAGACCTCAAGGGATTGGGACTCGAGTGGGAAAAAGGAATGTAAAGGCAATTAGAGCATGCGCAAATGTCCTAGAATATGGAGTGGGTAGCACATTATTTGATACAGTTATGAGTTATACAGCAAGATAGGGGCTTGGACTGGTTATGGAGTGTTTGACTCCCAAGCTTTCATGGTCATGGAAGCTTGCACAAAATCCTGAAGGAATCTTAAGTGGGTAAGTGATGTGTTCACTGTTTCTTTGGACAGCGCCACACACACAATACATTGGTTTTCTAATTTGAAAAGTTGTGGGGTTTTTTTGTTTTTTGTTTTTTTTTTTATCTGGTGGTGTCAACATAGTTAGACAGGGCAGACCAGGTATTGTAGAACACGAACTTGGATGAAAATGATGAAGGAGGAGTTTAATTCTGACCTTGGGAGTGTGACCTTCAGCAAAAGATGACCCAGAGGCAATTAGAAAGGTCATGCGTACTGTGGTTAAAGACCTCACAGGAATAATGGCTGGCAGCTTGACCCAGAACAAAAGGTGGCAGGAGAAGGCAGAGGAGAGGCAGAAAGGACTAGAAGGACTCTGAATATTTGATCCAGAGAAGATACACATCAGAAAGAATCACTGCCCTGTAGAGTTTACTGTGCTGTGATCTTGCTTACCTACCGGTTTTTTTTTTTAACGAGTATGCTAAAAATAATGAAAGGCTTTAAAGACTTCACTGCTGTCTCTACAATCCCGTTACATGGCATATAAAATATCCTACCTAAGAAAAATCCCTGAAACCATTAGAATCCTCTCTCCTCTCACTGAGTGGTTGTGGCTAGATCTCTCGCTGTCTCTGTCTCTCTCTGTCTCTCTCTCTCTCTCTCTCTCTCTCTCTCTCTCTCTCTCTCTCTCTCTCTCTCTCTCTCTCTCTCTCTCTCTCTCTCCCTCCTTCTCTCTCTGTCTCGTTTCTGGACAAGGCTCAGCCCTCTGATGGCTTGGCTGTGGACTGATGCTCCGCTTACCCAGCAGATCTGCCCAGTGGTGGATGCTGCCCTGACCACGGAGCTGGCAATCCAAAGAACTCAGAATCTGAGAGCTTGCCCTCGTGGGAACTCTGCTGTGTTGCCACTGAGTCTCAGGCAGAAGCCAGCAGCCTCTCTTCCACCCCCTGGGTCCACTGATGAGCTCTATTTAGTGTCAGGAAGCAGAGAATTCTACACAGGGCATGAATTCTAGGAAGAGAGGACCCCAAGAGCCATCTTGGAAAATCAGCCACCATAACACAATTGTCAAAGGTTAGAGAAAGCTGCATCGGGAACTGTAACGTGGATGAACTGAATGCTGGGGCTGTATAAATAAAACTCGGGGTGAAATTGAGCACAGGACTGAGGGAAGATACCAGAATGTGCAGTGGGGACACTGGACAGAGATGATGCTTCTACCCAACTCTCATCTCTTGCATGCATTTAAGCTGACCTTGGAGAGAGGAAGAAGGTGGGGGAGAAGGAGCAGGGGGAGGGGAAGAGGGAGAGAGAGAGATCGAGAAAGAGGGAGGAAAGGAGGAAGATATCAGAGCACCAAAACAGTTTTCCCCCTTTTTTTTCAGTAAAAATACTTGATAAGTTTTTGAAGGGTTACATTTGTTCATTGAGCCTGGAGGTAAGGGCAGACTGAAGCCGTTTCCCCCAAGATAAGATGATTGGCAGTATACCCTGGAGAAAGGAGCAAGAATTTAAACACTGAGAATTGTTTAATTAGCCTAACTGCATTCCAGACCTCTCAGCCTAATTTTCATTGTGTGTACTACATACCAAAACATCTTTCAATATCAGCCCATCTTTATATTTTTTTTTTCAGTATCAAGCCCCAAGACTCCAACACAGTGTTTTCAGATAACCTATCAGGCATTTCATTCTCTAAAGAAACCAATTATATAGGAAATTAATAATTAAAAATTATAAATAGAAAGAACAAGAAAACATGCATACTCCATGTCCTGCGGGTAGATTTTTTTTGGTATGGTATATAGGGAATTAGGTGCAAAAAAAAATTCCATTTATGTTAATGGGCATTGCATGTCTAATTTCTCATGCTCCACACTGCTGGTTTTTCCCCTTGTGTCTTTGTCAGTGTGTGGGGCCTTTACAGGAGGGAAGAGAAGTGAAGGATTTATTTGATGGCCTGTCAATCATAAAGGCAACCAGAGAAATTCCGACGCTGTTTTTAACCTCTGTAGAAACTGTTAGTCAGACCATGTGCTTTTTCTTCCTGCCAGATGCTGTCATTCATCAATTTCCTATTAAGAAAATGGAGTTCTGAGAAAACATCGAGAGTTTTGTTTGTTTCCCCTTATTTGGAATAGCGGTTCCACAAAAATCATGCTTTACTTTCACAAAATATCTCTGCGTACCCGACAGTGTCCAGATTAATTTTGATTGACCTTTTCTAATGAGGGTTGGTCTATGTGGTCTTACGTCATTCAGTAATCATAGTGTAAAATTGCTGTTACCCTGCATTGAAGCCTAGAGGTTAAAAATCAATTTGATTATGGTACTGCTCATTCATTTCAAAGAAAAAAAAGGTAACAGTTAACTGCTTAACATATTCTTTTATTCTTGGTGAGTAAAGAGAGGTGCTGAAGTGTGTAAAAAAGCAAGCAATCTCAGCTGAAATGTGGGTTGTGGCTATGTAAGGGTAGAAAAGCAAAAGGACACCAAATCATGTACGCATGTACGGTGTTTCCTCTTCACCAAGTAGAAAGATCTTGTTGTTGTTGTTATTTGTTTGGTGCCGAAGAAATATTTAATTGCTCTAAAATCCCATGTGTGTCTGGTTGTGTGTTTGTTGCTAGCTAGAGGAAGACTTAGAGTATAGAAGGGCTGCTCATGGTGGAGAGAAGAAAATCCTTCCATTCCCTTCCCTCCCCTCCCCCCCCCCCGCCCGCCCCTGTTGCTTTTCTCTCAGGGGTTTGGCTCAAAGCTTTGACAGCAATCGCTTTTTAATTTTTAACTTCCAGGGGCCTCAGTGAATGTATTGATACTCTGCTCATCTCTTCCACACGACTTCTTGAGGTGTAACCCTAATGACTTCAAATGGCCATTGGTTAGCAAGATGCTTCTTGTAGAAGTTTAAGGATAGAGAAGAGCCTGTATTACTTTAGTAAAAACAACAACAACAAGAAAACTAAACATAGAGTTTAGGGAAAGAGCAGTGTGGGGACACCAGGAGGATGTCTTTCTATGGTTAAGACACAAAACAGAGTCCTCTGTGTTCTTGGACTATAAACAAGGTGAAACAGGGTCAGCTTACTGTTTAAGATTTTTGATAGAAAGCTACTCAGGAAAAAAAAAAGAATTAATCTTTAACCTGCCAGGTGTTGGCCTTGGTTTTACCCATTCCTGCTTCCCTGAAGTCTAATTCCTTAAAGGTCACAAATGAACTCTAATATATACAAACATTTTAGCTCTCCTTTCCTTCCTCCGTAGTTTGTTCTCTCCCCTATACCACACTACATGGCCCCCTCTTCCTTCTCCTAAAGGTCAGGGCGCTGAGATTGCAGGTAGACCTCTGCCTTCTACTCACAGACCAAGTAGAAAACACATCTAGCCAGCAACCTGGGTCTCCAGCACCAAGGCAAGCAGAGACCCCAAGCTGACATGAGCATGCTCCTTCTAGGCTGAAAAATGGTTCACCTTTCAGGCAGGCATAGTCCTGGAGCTCGTCCTGCCATACTCCAAATTGTTCCCCAGGACTGGTTGTGCCTGGCATTCTCCCATGAAAAGAGTATCTGTGAGTGCATGGACTGCACTCTGGTTTCTTCAGGAATTTGTCTCTGAGGGGAGCTGATTAGTACTTTCGGCTGCTAATTCAGGTTTGCTCTTCAGCCGCTGGCTAAACTCACACGGTCATTCTGTCAGTTCTTGGAACCAACACAAATTCTGAGTAGTTGCCCAAGTTCAGCCATTGAGGAGGAGAGAAAAAAGAGAGACTTCTTTGAGGCTGCAGCGGATTGCAGAAGGGAAGTTCTGACCCCAGGAGGTGGATTCAGTGCTGCCTACATGCAGAGGAAGGCCGAATTTCACCTTGCGATTTTTCTCCTAGTCGTTCCTGGTTGAATTTTTCCTTCACCGCTGCTTTTGAGGTAAACTCATCTCCCCTACTCAGCAGTAGGCTTCTCTTTTGGAAAAGGAATCTTTAAATCTCTCGTGTTGCCTTTATATTTTGGGGGTTGAGGAAGGAATGTAAAATAATTCTGGAGCGTGAACTCGGAGCCTTGGTGATGTCCCTGAGTTTTTGTCTCAAGAAAAGCATTCTGTCACTGGAGCCAAGCTCCATTCCTGGTTTTCGCTGAAAAAAACAAAACAAAACAACAACAACAAAAAAACCCCCCAAAACCTCATTTATTGACTTTCCTGCCCAGACTGGCTTTGAACTGTGATCCTCAGATCTTAGCCTCCCCCACCCTCCAACCCTCCCTGCCCCCAACAGCTAGTCTTAGAGATGTGAGTCACCAGTGCTTGGCTAATGTTACTTTTTAATCTTAAATTCAGAATTCTCCTGCTTGGTCTTTGTTCATTATGACCTGTTCTCTTTCTGGGCCTGAGGCATAACAAGTTAGCAACCTTGTATTATTTTAATGGACATGTAGTTGATGGCTTCTCTACCAAGCCCCTTCAACTCATTTCTGCTAATGCCTTGACCCTTAGAAGCTGACACATGTCTGGAGCCTATGGGTGGGGGGAGGCTCCCTCTGTGGCCACCTGAACTGGTTTCTGAGGGCCAGTATCTCATTTATAACAAACTTTGTTGCGAACAAAACAAAACCAGCAAGCAAAGGGAAACCAAACACTCTTCCATGTCCATACTGGAGATGAGAAGATTGAAACCAGGCATGAGAAGGACCATGTAACCCTCTCAGGTTCCCCAGGGGAAACTCACATTTCCTGTTGTCAGCCTCCAGGGACTCCAGAAATCCTGAGCATTTGACTCTTATGGATGTCCCCCCATCCTGTCCTCCCCTCTGCCCCCCAAATGCTGTCTCTTAAGGGTCTGAGTCTATTTTATCTGCTCATCAGAACCCAAGTCATTGGTTTAGGGCCTCCCTAATCTAGTACAACCTCCCCTTAACACAATTAAACATTCATAGTGGCTATTTTCAAGGCACAGGATGCACTGCAAAATACTGGGTAGAGGTGGGTTGAAAGAAGTGGGCCTTCACTTCCCTGTGCCATTATATATTTACTCCCCCAAATGGGCTGCAGGATGACTGGCCTAGGGGACATGCTGCAAGGCTCTCTCTAATGTATTTTGAGGACCTACAGCTGTGGCGACCACAGCGAAGGCATGTGATATAAAGGATGTGAAAACTGGACGGTGAGCCACATATCACGTATCCCTTGTGCTCTGGTTACTTTTGAAGTAGGGTGTTGCTGTTCCCCAAGGAAACATGGACCACAGGATCCCCAACTGTTGCTTTCTAGTCTATCTGGGATGACAAGTATGCACTACTATGTCTGCATGTTTCTTTTCTTTCTTTCTTTTCTTTTTCCTGTTGGCCATGAGCTCTTGGAAACGTCTTTCACTAGGCTGGCCTGGAACTGAGTTCTCTTCCCATTCTCCGTCTCCAAAGTAGCTCTGTTTAGAAATCTCCACTGAGATTTCTTCTTCTAAATAGAAAAGGGTGAGATTGGATTTAGGAAACAGTGGGTTTTCTGCCTCTCCCTCACTTGGGTTGCACTCAAAACCTCCTCTCCACTTCATCAAGAAATCTCCGAGAATCCTGAAGCTGTTGCATTTCTCCTTTACATTCGGCAGTGCATTTAGTTACCAATAAAAATGTCTATCCCAATTCTTCACTGGAAGTGCAGTTCTAAATCATTAAAGGTGGGGTTACTATGTACATTGTCCATACCACAGAGACGAGCACGGAGTAGGCACTGGCTCAAGCACTGGGTTGGAACAGAATTGGGAACATTATTTTTATCCTTGATTGCTTTTGTATAGTGCTTACCCTAATATGTTTCAAATATCAGCCACTTCATTAATATTCAACACAGAGAGCTATTAAAGAAAACTAAACTTTGCTAACTTCAAAAGGAGAGATAATAAACTGCAGAGCCACTAAGGTAGACTGTCTTTGAAGTGAGTAAGTAGGAAAAGGGAATTAATCACTAGTGTTAACTGTTTCTTGGAGACAAAAACAGCACCATGTTGTTGCTAAGGAACTATTTACATGCTTAGAGGAAGGATGGAGAGATGGTGAAGAGACTCATGCAGATTGGTGGACCCTGCAGTCTGCTCGGAGGCTTTCAAAGAATTTGATCCCCAAGACCCCCTAGCCTGGGAAATTGCTGCACTACCACACAGCAAATGAAGAATCAAATATCTGTAGGTTAGAAGCCTCATCTGGGTGAAAAATGGAGAGGGGTGGGCCAAGGAGAGGGAGCCCCAGCTCCAGAGACCATTCTCTCCCCTGCCTCTCTATTCTTAAGCCTCCTCATTCGTCTTGGTTGAATACAGGCATTAGAGGAACAATACCACGTGGTCTACTCACCTCAGTGGTTGATGTCTCTGTAAGACAAATACTTACAGTGACCTCAAAGTTCAGGTCAGCATTTGTCCGTGATTAAGGGAGGGTTTTGTGCAAGGGGGAAACAACGTCCATGCAGTTGAAATCGTTTTCCTAGCTCACCAATAAACATGAATAATGTTGTTACACTCTGTAGGTCCAAGCCATAGCTTCCTCTGTGTTTGGTTTGATACAGTTCCCACTGCAAAAGAAACTAAATCCAAGAGGCAGAAGAATGTTCTCTCCCTTCTCTTCACGGAGGAGACCTTGGGAAAGAACCGGTGCTTAGAAGTCATTTTGTCCATAGGCGTACATGTTTTCATGTCTGTCCTCTTGTCTCCACATGGGTTGTCCATCTGTCCTTCTCCTGTGCTCACTGCAACAGCTGCAAACATCTCCTACACGTTCTGTACAGAACCCTCCGCTGATTTCTATTTACTGTTTGGAAGAAGCCCCCAGCCCCCATCCAGGTGTGTGATCTAGCCCTGGGTTTCCTCTTCCTTCGTGACTAAGCTCCAACTGCACGGGATTTCCTCTGGTTTCCTGGATTTTCTCCATGCAGCCTCAACTCTTCTCTTTGTCCTGTGATTCGCTTCTTAGGACTTGCTGGCCTCAGTTCAGACGTTACCACAGACGATTGTTTGTCTGACCATCCTTCTAAGACCGTGTCTTCACAGTTGCGGCCGATATGATGCCTTGTTTAGGTTTTTGCTCTTTTTATTTCTGTTTTTCTTTTGCTTTACTGTCTTTAAGTAGCTGTACAAAGATTGCGATTCAACCTGTCGAATTATGCCTACAACACAGCTTGATTGAAGTCATCTGTTTTGTTCTTCTCTATTTGGAAATGTTTTAAGAGCAAAGTCTTAGGGAGGAAGGACGCATCAATCCAGGATAAACAATGAGCCTAGGAATCCTGTCTAGGCAGAATCACCTGTTGAGGGGGTCTTAAGTCTATTTGTTGAACGCAAGGCATAGCCATCCACGGTTTATTTCATGACAGTGAACAAGGACAAGAATAAGGAGATGAATATGACAAATTGATCCTAGTGCATGGTTGGGGATGGCGATTGAGTCAAGGAAATGAACAGTTACATGTAAGTTTGTGGGAACAAGACAAGGAGTGAAAAGAAGCTTCCTATAGCATTTACTATAATGGTTCAGGAAAGCTGTTAGGCAGAGGAGGACATTACGAGGACTGAGGCTAGCCCCACAACGATTCCACGTTCCCATCTTCTCAGGGAGAATGGCAAATGGCAAAGCTAGTGAAAGAACACTTAATATTTTCTTCAGCTCCAGTAGGGTCTACAGTTAGGTAATATTATTTTTATCTAGCTGCCAAAAATTTTATCTTCTTTATCTTCTTTTCTTTTTTAAAATAAAAACTTATGGGCAATATAATTAGACACTCATTTATAATTCTTCTAAGTACTAGTCTGCTCTTTAGTTTTTAAATCAGTCCTTTTTTTATTAAGAAATGGAATCTTTTCTTAGATGAGCAATTAAGGCACGGTGAAAGGTGGCATTTGAAGTCTACTATATGTACTCTATTCAAGTGAATTCCGGATTAAGTCAGGGTAGGAGACATTTCCCCATTCAAAGATGGTCTTGCTGTATGAACAGCACACCAAGGGACAATAGCTGAAATATTGTTGCTTTTGGTTCTGCCAGTTGAGGCTTGAACTCAGGGCCTGAGCACTGGCCTTAGACTTTTCTTTTTTTTTTTTTTTTTTTGGCTATGTAATCTTTTCTTTTTTTTTCCACTTTTTTTTATTGTAATTAGTAAAAGGGTTACATGATATTTGCCAGATAGAAGGTGCATTAATTCACATACATTGATACCCTTTCACATGTCTTGGTACCCATTACCCTCCCCCCCACACCCCCCACCTGTCTTGGTTTTCCCCCCTTCCCTATCACATTTCAAATAACCAAATACAAATAAATTCAATATATCAGATAACAAAGTGAGATACTGTAACAATATGAGATAACCAAGGGACAGCAAAGGAGATGAGAGACAACATAGTACATTAAGGCAACAATCATTCATTATATGGCTTTTGTTTCTATATCCTGGAGGTCCTTTCAATTAGCTTCATACTATATGGCCTTATGTATCAAGATTTTGCTCTATTGCAGATCTCTGCTAGTAGAGCTGGCCTTGGACTTTTCTTAAGTTTAGAGCTCTACCACTAGAGCCACAGCACCACTTCCAGCTTTTTTCTATATATGTGGTACTGAGGAATCAAACCCAGGTCTTTGTGCATGCTAGGCAAGCACTCTACCACTAGACCAAACTCCCCACCCCAAAATATTTTTTGTTTGCTTTTTTATTTGCAGTCATGGGGCTTGTGTGACCTAGGTGCTGTCTCTGGGCTCTTTTGCTCAAGGCCTGTCCACTACCACTTTAATCCACGGTGCCACTTCTGGTGTTTTGCCTGGTTTATTGCAGATAAGAGTCTCATAGGCCTTCCTGTGTACTGTGGTGAATTCGAACCACAGTCCTCAGGTCTCCGCCTCCTGAGTAGCTAGGATAACAGATGTGAGCCACCAGTGCACAGCTTCAGAGCTGAAATTCTGGCAGGGGAATGAATGGAGCTGAATTCCCCAATGCCCCTGTACTTGTGAGCCTCATTACTTCATTGGGCAGGTATGTTGTGCCAAATAATCACAAAACAGTCTGTACCATCGCTCAGGTCTATGCAATATTAACTGAAAGTTCTGTGAAACGAAACCAGCTTGATTCACGGGCGCCCGTGTAAGCGCGTGCCCCACAGAGGCCAAGGACAGCCAGGCAGACAGTGTCCTGTGTGATAAACAAATGATGTGCGCAGAGCTCTATACTGGATTTGTAGCATTGGTCACCATGTGCTGAGGGGAAATTCCAACGCTTTCTAGTTTCTTGTGGCCCAGGACAAGTCACTATGGGCTATGAAGTCTTTTAGACAAACATGAATTTGAAGGGTGTTACTGCTTTTAATATCAGCTTTTTCATATGGAGTCTTTAAGGTGAAATAAAATTCACTTGAACGAAAACAGTGCTTTTAAAAACTGAGAACTCCCCCCCCCTCCCTTCTTGGTCTCTCTCTCTTTCTCTTTGTCTCCCTCCCTCCCTCTTCCCCCCCCCCCTCTATGTGTGTGTATCTATCTAGATAGATAGATAGATGTATATCCAACTCATCGAATTTATTATGACTCATCTTCTCAGACTTGTAGCAAGAGATTTGAGAAAGTAATTTACATATCTATATTATATCACAAAGCAAAAGCAAGTCTTGCAGAATTCTGGTTCTTTCATTTATGTCAAGAGTGTAATTTCATCATAATGGAGTATTTTTATTTGCACAGTATATTTCCTAAAATTCCTACAACTTTTGATTTTTCTTCTCCAATTCAGTGGACAGGAATCACAGTAGACCTGTGATTCTAGCTTCATGTTAATATTTGAGACTTGTAAGCTTTCTGTTTGTGATGTTGCAATTACATGGATTAGAAGGTATTACATGATTGCAAATCATCTTATGTAAGTGAATGTTTTTAGATGAATTTTCATTGTGTATTTTATCTTGCAATCCTGAAATGCAGAATTACATCAGATGCCTCATCATCTGGAAAGAGAATTTTTCATTGTTAATCCTCCTTGTAAATTACAAAATGATTTCTTTTTCTCTTTCTGTGAAAGCTGCTTGGATGATTGACTTTTGTACTTGACAAGCTGGGTTTTGTTTCTACCCTTTAGTGAATACTCAGAACATCACTGAGTGTCATTCAATGATAATTCAAATGAAAATGTATCGTGTCTCCTATAGATTTTTCCCTTCCTGTGACCTCATTTCATAGTAATGGATTATTCTGCCCTTTGGCAATTAGATATATTTTGGGCTGCAAGCAAACTTGTCACTAAGTGAGTAAATATTACTAATAAACTACCATTTATTTACATCAACTTGTCTTTGTGACAGCTGATGACTTTGCTAATTCAAGTACTTCACAATATGTCTTGCTTCTTGCCTGTATTTACATCAGGAAAAAGCAAATTTATTTTTTATATTTTATTATCGTTAATGAGTTGTACAGAGGGTTTCAACTCAGTATGTCAATTTATGAGTAAAATGCATCTTAATTAATGTTACCCTTCCATCATCACCCCCACCCACCACCCATCTCAACCCTTAATGAAGAAAGAGAAAGAAATTATGCGGGGGAAGGAACTATTTTAGATGTTTCAAAAGACTGACAGAATTTAAGTTAAAGGAATGAATCCAGACTGTTTGATGTCTTGAAGATCCCGGTTCTGTATTTATTTGCATCGTTCACTGATACTCATATATGTATTATTTGACAGTTGCATAATTCATCCGGCTAAAGGAAATGCAGTAATCCTTTGCCCCAGGTACTAGAACATCTAATTGAAATGCACTACAAGGAAAAGTCAAGTTTATTACCCTTGACTACAACTTGTGTGACATTTTGGTTTATAGCATTTGGAGTCTTTCACCTCCCAAGAACAATGAACTTCAAAAACATAATACAAGCGGGAAAATTGCTTTTTTAAAAAAAATGTAATTTTATACATGATACCTTGGAAACACTGTTAAATGAGAAAGTTTGGTGAAGAGATGAAACTAATATTTCATTCACCTTATATTGATTCATGGTTAAGCCCAATGTAAAGTTCAGATGTTTAGGGGAAAGAGAAAATACAAATTGATTGAAAGAAATACGTCAGAATAACTCTTCAAAGTTTAACTCGGGCATGGTCATTTACGAGTCTTTGTCTGTGTGTGTGTGTGTGTGTGTGTGTGTGTGTGTGTGTGTGTGTGTGTGTGACTTGATGATTCTTCTTTTCCGTTGTGGACTTTGGATAGTTTTTGTCCTCTTCCCATTCCAAGTGAAACATGTTTTACAAGGAAACCGGACAAATGCATAACTTCTTTTGTTGATGCCACTTACTATTCATGTAAGGATAATTGTTGTTTTCCCCCAGAACAACTGTAATTGACTAAATCCTGCAGTAAACCGGAGGTGGTGTAGTAGGGCTGTACAATAATGGAGACATTCTGCCATTGTTGGCCAGTTACCAGTGGGTCTTTGATAACACAGCAGTGGTGGTATACAGCCCTAAATCTTCCTTTGATTTTTAACCACCAATACTTTACATTCGTCGTGTCTTTCCTCCACTGTTACTACTGGGGGGCACATTTGATGCAGATGATTTTGGGGTTGTCCTTGCAACTATCTGCCCATTTTTAGCATGAATTTCTTCCTCTTGGGCCCATTAATTTCCAGCCCAGATAAGCTCAGAATGAGCCATCTCAGATAAACATGTAATCTAAGTAAGAGCAGCATGTTTGTCCTATGGGTAGACACTATTGAAAAACTCCCATACTCCCCATGGTTCCCGCCTACCTCTCCTCTGCCTTCCGGACACCTCTCTTTCAAATCCCTTTTCCATATTCAAATTAGGATCCAGAACTAAAAATCATCCCTGTAATACTTCTAATTTCCAAGGCAATCCACCAGATCTGTGTCTTCCATAGGGTCCAAGTCCAGGGTTGGTTCTGTAACAAATGGGGATTTTTTTTTTTACTTTCTCTCTTCTCTCTTTCTCCTGCAAATCAAAAGACAGAAACAACAATCCCAAATCTAACTCTTAAGACCATGAATACAATGATGAACTCCAGCTGTGGCACCAAAATTAAGGAACACAGGGGTTAAGAAAACTTCAGCCTATGGCTGGAAAACCCCAGACAGTTCCTATAAATTAATTATCTATAAAAGGGGGGGGTGGGTAGGGAAAGATGTTCAAGAAACTTGTTGGTTTATTTCAGGCCATGTGAATGTTCTGCCTTCTCCCCGTTATTTTAGATTTGTTATGTGGAATTGAAAAATAAATTTTGAAAATATGCAAGCCTAAAAACTGTTAAACAGAATTGAGAATTGTCCGCTAAAAATCATTCTCGTGCTCTAACCATATCTTATAAGAATATAGCTCATGGTGCTGTGACCTTCAGAGGATGAACTGCCCAAACCTTCTACTGCATCAAAGACCAAAGAAATGTGAAAAATGAGCCAAAGAACTGAGAAATCTCATCATTCTTTTTTTTTTTTTTTGTGCCAGTCCTGAGCTTAAGCTCAGGGCCTGAGCACTGTCCTTCCATTTTCTCAAGGCTAGACCTCTCCCACTTGAGCCTCAGCACCACTTCTGCCTTTTTTCTATGTATATGGTACTGAGGAATCGAACCCGGGTCTTCATGCATGTTAGGCAAGCACTTTAACCACTAGGCCAAACTCCAGGCCCCAAATCTGGTCATTCTTAGAGTATACAACCTCAAAAAAAAAAAAATAACCAAGTCATTGTCAAGCTCACAAATCACTTTATGGAGTATGGTCTGGTCATGCAGAATTGAATTCTCCTTTCAGGCCAATTGTTCAGGCAGAAAAACTGCCTATGATTACCTCATAATTAAAAAGATAAAAAGTGTTGAGCTGTATAGCTTGAAAATAGATAATACTGTTTCTATCTCCCCAATTCAGCATTTTTTTTTCTCTTCTTCACAAAAACACTACTTGACTATTTCTGCAAAGGATAGCGTACCTGGATGTCATGGTAGGGAGAGGGAAAAAAGACACATTTTGTAGGACTTAGAAGATTCCGAGCAGAGCGTCATATGTGGTTCAGAAATGACACACCTGGGAACCCCACTAGAGTCCTTGCAAGCCCCCTGTTACATCCAGGACCTTGCGTGACAATGCTCTCTCTCCTCTCCTAGGCCAAATACACCCAGGGGACAGCAGGCTTGGGAAGGGAGAAAAGCTACCTTACAAATGCACTCCGAGGTAGGCCTTCATTTTGATAAAGAAATGAACCTAGCCCTACAGATAAAGTACTCCAACACAAGGCTGCTGCTTCTCACCTGGAGGCCATCTTGCACAGAGCCTGAGACTCAGCCCATGAGGCGGCTGCTTAGAGCCATCCTGAAGCAGCGTCTCCCGTGCCAGGGGATTCGATTCCATCTGGAAGAGGGCAGAGTTCTCCAGGGCACATGTTCTCTCGGTAATCACCACACCTCCTGGTGACTTTCTTTTTTTTTTTTCAAGTGATTTTATTTTATTTTTTATTGTTGAGGGAATGTGTAGACCTGGGGACATTCTGAGCAGGGGCATTAAGCTGAGACGTGGATGACAGTGTGCCAGGAATGATCAGATGTCTGTAGAGCGGGTCAGGATGAGACGTCTACAGTGAGGTTGGGAGAGAGATCCCTTCCCTTAGAAATGGGAGACTCTCCACTCTCCACAGATGATAAACTACCAACGGTGTGTACACTCGGGGTGGGGGGTAACCAGACAGGAAAACCCAGCTCTGGAGACTCCTGGAAAGGATTTGGCTTTCATTCCCTTTGAAAACACGGGTTAACAACGATAATGCCCTCCTAACTTTCTCTGGAGCGTTGCTAGGGTGACACTGTAATTCAAAGGACAGAATATCAATAAAGCCAGGATGTACAGGAATGTAAACAAGCTTTTTAAAAAATGGTCCAAGTGTTTGTTAAATAGACCACAACGGGACAGCTCCATTAACATCACAGAAAGCTGTGTACTTAGTATGTCCAATTATCCAAATAGCTCAAAAACATAATCAATCCCTCCGTCGTATTCAGCGTTCGAGCTCTGATATCCGATTGTGAATTCTCTGGGTTTGTTCAGATCTCTGCCAAATGTCGATCTAGAAACGTATTAGCGTCTGCCAATGATGAATAAACATAAGATTGTACCCCTGCTATTCTTAGGCTCATTGAGCTGGGCTAGATCCACCCTACCCCATGGATGTTCCTGAACATCAAAGAAGTGTGCTCTTTTCTTTATTAGAGTCAGCATAGAAGAATGACTCTAACCTTGAATGCTTGGCCTTTAGCGCTCCTCCCTCTCTCTCTCTGTCTCTCTGTCTCTCTGTCTCTCTGTCTCTGTCTGTCTCTGTCTCTCTCTGTCTCTCTCTCTGTCTCTCTGTCTCTCTCTGTGTCTCTCTGTCTCTGTCTCTCTCTATCTCTCTCTGTGTCTCTCTCTGTCTCTCTGTCTCTCTCTCTCTGTCTCTCTCTCTCTCTCTCTTTCTCTCTCCCTCCCTACACAGACTTACGCATTTTAAAAGAACAAGTCTGATTGTTTTCTTGTCCTTCCATTTGCTTAACAGGGAAATGCCTGTGAGATTCTAAAGATATTGGTTCCGAAAATGTCTCAGAGCAGAGGGCACGAAGCAATACCTGGGAAAAGAGATTCGTGAGGGCGGAAGCCAGGCGGATGCCCAGGGCTTCCCAGGCACACGAAAAACATGTCTGGGGCGCTTTCTTTGCTTGTGTGGTGTGCCCTGTGGTATGCCGAGAGCCCTGCTAATTACTCCCTTCTGGAGATGTGGCGTGGGATGCAATTGCTCTGAGAGCCTGCAGGAAAGGACAGGTAACTTCGCTGCAGTGGACCCGGGAATACCATTCATTTCCTAGAAACGGTGTGGGGAGTTTCTGCGAGTTTTGCAGTTCCTCCAGCTGGGGCGATCTGTCCATCTGTAGGGAGCCACACCCATCTTTCCTTCTTTCCTGGCAAGCCTGAGTGTGTGTACGTGTATACATGTGTGTGAGTACACATTAGTATGCATGCGTGTGTAGGCATGTGCAATTGTGTGTGTGTGTGTGTTTGCATGTTTGTAGGGTGGCAAAGGATACTCGTGGAATCTCAGAAATGGAGGTCAGGGATACTGGCAAACTCACCTCACCTCAAAGGGGACAGGCCCTCAGAGCTAAGCATGACACACCCCATTGTATCTTCAGTACTGAGGGGAAACTATGGACTCTTACAGGCATGAAATGTGTCTTAAATCAGGTCTAGGTTTCTAAGATTTGTTTCCGGGGTGCTTCCCTTTCTATCCCTGGGTCATATTAAGTGGATGAATAACTGAGTGAATGAGTGAATGAATGAGTGAGTGAATGAACACGTGAATGGATGGGTTAGGTGAGTGGTTGAATAGAAAAGGGGGACGCATAAAATCAGCTATTCTAAGACCATTTTCTAGCCCATTCCATTCCCAGCGGCATTTTTATTCTAAGTCAGAATTGCTATTTATTATCCAAATTACAGCCTAATCAAGCCACCAACCAAGATGCTGACATGATAAGCTCTCATTTTAAGGCTATGCTTGACCAGGGATCTGAAGACATCTATTCTTTGCAAATATTTCTCACCCTTGCCTGGTTGTTTGGTAGCAGGGTCATTTATATTCTGTCCCATTGTCCTGAGCACATGTTTCTCCTATTTTATCATCTATCTCATTGCCGTAATGCTTCTTATAACTGCATTATTCTCCAAGGCTGTTGATGAACCTGATGTGACTCTCACTTTAAAAGCCTTCTGAAGGGTCTGCTCTTCGTGTTCTTTCTAGGCAATAGGATTTGATCGTGATCTCCCAGCTAGAAAACAAATGCATTTTCTTTCAGTCAGCCTTACCAACTTATTTTTCAATCAAGTGCCTTGTGTTTGGGTTTGTGATTTTCAAAATAATCAAGGATATCAGGACTTGAGAAAATGTTCTTCCTTTCAAGTGACCCCTCCAGCAAAAGCTATCCACACATTATGGAGTATTTATGCCTCTTTCAATGCGTGCCATTCCTGCGTTTGCTTCAGCAAGGGGCCCTGTGGATTTTAGGTAAAACATTATGTGAGTTGCATGTGATTTTTTTTCCCTTGCCGGGCTTCAGAAGTGGTTTTGTCTCTGCCTGTTCTGATTGCATTATGAACCAGATATGGTCAATGAATTCAGCAACATCATATACTTCTTGAATCATTACTCTTTACAAAATATGAAGGGAAAAAGTCAGGCAAGCTGTACTAGTTAAAATAACATAAAATAATAGCCGAAAACATTTTTTTTTGAAAATGTTAAACCTTCAGTTACAAACAGCAGTAAATACACATGAACACATACACATACAATTTCCCCTGGCAATAAATCAATCAACCAGAAATAATGTAAATCACTTGAAGTTTGCACCATGTAGTAAAAATCGCTAGGATCAAATTTCAAGGGACTAAATATGAATATTTAGAAAATATGAACTAATTGCATGGAAGATAAATTCTGAAAAAAATAATAGTATAAAGGAACTTTCAGGGTTAAATTCCATGGCCACATTATGGCATGCTTAGACAGAGTACAGGTGAATCTCCACAGGAAAAGCTGTGCGCACTGTTTAAAGAACAAAACTATAGCATCACCACACACTTGTTCTGAAGCTCAGAAACTGGACCTTGTCCTGTCTGAGACATCTTGACCTGTTTTTTCTTGAGTCCAGGGGAGGTGGGCACGATTCCACCTTGCCACTGTCCAGAGATAGACTTCCCAGAAACTCTCAGGCAGCTACATATACTTCAGTGGAGATGCGAACTCCAGCTCCCACAGCCACTGGTATCACCTGGGAACCAGTGGCATTGTCACCTCAGCCCCACCAGGTGCAATGAGTTCATTATTTTTCATTCACTCCTTCATGGGTGTGGCCTGAGACTGTACTTATCCAACAAGCCCCTGGAAGAGGCAATAATAATAGGGTATTATTATTATCCACAGCCTGACCTCACCTGGGCTTTGTGGTCAAGGCCCACCAGCCTTTTCTGTGCAGGATAGCATGGATGGTTTAGGATCTGCTGGCCAACGCCTGCCTGCTCTGGCAGGCCAGGGGTTAGGGAGCTGTGGATTGTCCAGGAACAGATGAACGCGTTTCCCTTCAAGTTCATTTTCGGACACTGGAATTTGAATTTCATAAATGTTTATGCACCCTGAAATAGTCTTCTACTTTTTTTTAACTTTGTAAAAATATGAAAGCTATTCTTAGCTCTGCAGCCCACGTTAGTGGATATTTTTTTTTCTAGAAGGAAGTTGTATTCATTTGTAGCCTCAGTGTCCAAGATTTACAGTGAAGACAGTTCCCAAAGTTAGATCACTCCCAAAGAAATATATATATATGTGTGTGTGTGTGTGTGTGTGTGTGTGTGTGTGAATGTATGTATAAGTATTAATAGTCTATAAAGAATCAGGATATGTAATTATTTGTTACATTACAGAATATACTTTTATGCAGACAATGTAGCATATGAACATAAAGCAAGACACTGGAACATCTATAGTATTATTCCTGTTGGATGATGATGATGATGATGATGATGATGATGATGATGATGATGACATCATCTTGACTAAAGCAAGGAATAATTGAAGTTTCAGCCTTAGTGAAAATCCAAGAGGATATATGTCAGGTTATCTGTCATGGTAAGGGATTTGCAGTATGGAAAAAGGAGGGAGGAAAGAGAGAGGAACAGTTGTCAGGAAACCCAAGATACAAAAAAAACGACTGTTGAATAGCTGAATAAGAAGTTAATGCGAGCCTTCCATCAAGGAGAAGATGGTTCAAAACCAGGCTCTCACATTTGTTATCCTAGGTACTCAGGTGGCTGAGATCTGAGGATCACAGTTCAAAGCTAGCCTAGGCAGGAAAGTCTGTGGGACTTTATCTCCAATTACACACCAAGAAGCTTAAAATGAAAACCCTTGAGCAAAAAATCTCAAGACCCCTGAGTTCAAGATCCAGACTCAGGTCAGCTGCAGGTGTGGCCTAGAGTTCATCTAGGACGCACAAAGCCCTAGGTTTGATTCCTCCGTACCACATACATGGAAAAAGAAAACACAGACGTGGTGCTGTGGCTCAAGTGGTAGAGCAATAGCCTTGAGCTAAAGAGCTCAAGGACAGTGCCCAGGCCCACAACAGAAAAAAAAAAAAGAAAAAGAAAAAGATCCAGACTCAGGTCTGCTATCAAAAACAAATATAAACAACTACAAACATGCCACTGGCTCATGACTGTGATCCTAATTGTTCAGTGGCATGAGATCTGAGGATCATAGTTCAAAATCAGCCAGGCCAGGAAAGGAAAGTCTGTGAGACTCTTATCTCCAATTAACCACCAGAAAATGGGAAGTGGTGCTGTGGTTCAAAGTGTTAGCCTTGAGCTGAAGAGCCCAGGGACAGTGCCCAGGCCCAGAGTTCAAGCCCTACAACCAGAACAGGTCAAACAAATAGGCTGTGGGATAAACTTTTAAGTTTTTCCCGTACTCAACTGACTCAATGTTTTCTCGATACTGTATCAATGATACTTGGACAGAAAGTGCCCAGCTAGACATCTGCTTCTACTGAGCTTAAATGTCTTGGCAGGGAGAACGGATCTCATGATGTGTCTCTTGAGAAGTTAAAGATGAATGCCATAGCAAGAGCATAAATAAGGAAAGCCACAGTTTCAGGAGTCCCTTTCCTGAGGACATTCCCAATTTGAAGTATAGGGAGAAAGTTTCATCCATGGAGGAAACATGGTCACAGCAAAATATCCTATTGAAGATACAGACAGTTCCTTGTAGATTTCCACTATGAGTCATCTAAGGGCTTATGCCATCGCCAAAATCCCAAGAGCTCTCGAACCTGAGAGGCAAATGAGATGTTCGCACGAATCCTCATCCCACACAACACCAAGCACTCGCTCTCAGTAAATGCCCAGTGGATGGCACATGCCCGAAAAGCAAGGAGCTATTCACATTATCTCTAATTGCATACCAGGTTGCTTTGAAAACCACCCACAAAAATATCACACTGGAATTACAAAGGAACACTCCTCATTATCCTTATTATCTTCCTCTTATGGAATTAAAGAAATAAGCAGTGTGCACAGTAATTTACAATTTTTTTTTCTTAGCGTTATAAACACATCAAAAACACGCTTTGCTGAATCAAGGCAAGTTCAAGAAACAAAGGCAATTGGCAGGCTCTCAGGTATTCCCATTTGTAATTCCGCTGTAGTGTGTGACTACCAGTAGATTCTTTGGAGAGGCAGGCCCTCTCCCTGAAAGTAAATATTGGGCCGAGATATCAACTTCTTAAGCCTCAAATAACTCGCTATAAAATATGCATCATACTGCTTCACATGCCAAGGAATTTGAAAGATGACCTATAAATTCTTAACTTAGGCGAAGCACCCAACAGGCAACAGAAATTAGCTATTCTGCCTATGTTTCTCATTGTTCAGAATAGTCTTTCTTGGTGAAACTGGCTTGGAAGTTCATGGGTTTCCAGAGGAAGGAAGTATTGGTGCAATACCATCTCATTTGATGCCAAAGGTATAGCCTTGAAAAGGTCTTATCATTCAAAACTTACATAATTTTAGATTAATTTTGCCATTGTTTCTCTGAAAGTCATTGGAGGGAACTCTCAAGGTGCTTAAATCTGTAACGGATATAGTTTGAGGAAGGGAGGAGGTGATTCTGAGATTGGTTATGGAACCTTCATGTTCTATCACTCGATTTGCCTGGATATAGAAGACAGTTCAAGAAGTAGCTAGAATAGCGATGCTTTGGGTTTTCTTAGTGTCATCTCCAGTGATTCAGCAAGCCCGTCTTTTACCAGCATGACCATTGGTCTGTGTCCTGGTATGTGTTTGACCTTCAGAGCTGTCCTCAGACCTAAAGTCTTCCACCAGTCATTTTGCCTGACTCACTTTCACTGAAAGCGGAGGAACGCTTCTCTGACTTGATGAGAACAGAATGAAGCCAGATTCAGAGAGAATGCCAAAATAACTTCGCCCCATCATCCGCCACCCCAGTTACCAGTTTTTACTATCTGGAAACAAGCAGGTTAAGCTACCTCAAGCTGACAAACAGATAAATAATAGACATTTTCCTTTACCGGCCAGCCTGGAACTCATAATTTATACAACCTGCTTGGCCTAAACTTTTATAATCATGTAATGATTGCCAATTTGTAAAAATTGGTTGGACATTAACCTATTTCTGAATCATATATTTAAACCCAATATTCAAGTTCCGCATCTCAAATAGCTGTATCAGAAAGCCTCTTATGAGTGTATTGAAAGGTCTAAAGCAATTCATACTAGAAAGGCTTACCTGGAAGCCGTACTTTCTGGAAGTTTCTGTGGAAGACCAGGTATCCCTATTGCTTTAGCGCTCTGGGGCAGCAACCAGGCAGGCTTGGCGTATTGGCTATGAAGCATCATTCTTCCCACTCGAAAGCTTTCCCAAGCCAGGTGCAGAGCCCATCTCATCAGAGCAGCCCCAGTTCATCTTTATGGACAGTTATCTGATTCCTGTGTCCTTCCCAAACATGGCGTCAACATAACACGAATGCAGCAGCAACTCATCCATACGTGAGGCTATGGCCACAATACAGGACTCAGAGGATGGGGTTTTCCTAGCATCTAGTTCCTCCTTCTCTCTGTGGTGGGCACGTGAGGATGTGTAGGGAGCTTCCCTCTGGTGGCTGAGCTGCTCTCGGCTTCTTCAAGGGGAAAGAATGAAATCCCAAGTTTTGTTAAGTGGTCTGTCTCCAGTGGATCTCTACCCAGAGTCCCCAGTGTGGGGTCTCTGCTGGAGAGAAGTGGGGTTACAGGTTTGAAATGACAGAAATTTGCACGAATAGCTGCCTGTTTGGGTAAACATAAACATAACGACCGAGGGCTTGTTTACTGGAAACCTGGTTCAAACGACTCTCGGGAACCTTTCCACCTTGTTGGTAAATACCTTAAGTCATCTTCACACAGAAATTAAATTTGGACCTGTTTCAAATCTGATATTTGTATCTCCAATTATCCACCAAAAAGTCAGACGTGTAGCTGTGGCTCATGTGGTAGAGTAGACAGTATCCAGATCCTGAGTTTAAACCCCAGGATTGGCAAGAAGAGAAAAATAAAAGAATAAAAGAACGAGATTGAAAGGACGTTATGCCATTCCCATAGAAAAGATCTTATTCTTTACCTTCACCAAGAGAGATTTTTTTAATGTGCTCTCTATTAAAAGTTTTAAGCGGTAGAGAAACTGACCTCAAATTTGCTTCTGTGAGTGTCTCCCAGAATTTCACCTTGACAAACCCTATACTTAACCACCTCTTAAAAACAGTGACATCTGTGGAGACTCTGAGACAAACCAAACACTTGCTAGGTACTGGCAAGAATTACTGTGGGAGAGAGAGAGAGGGTAAGGTGACACTTGTACATAATGGGTAATTCATAACTGTCATTAGCTTCAGTCCCAAATTAGCAATTATCAGATAAATGCTTGAGTGTGAGTGGTTGTGTCCACACACAGGTATTTATCTAAGACAGGTGCTGAGGGTCCCCTAGGCACAGGGTTTTATCTTTTTAATTGCCTGGTCAATGTTGAAGAACCATCTCAATAGGCTCTAAATTGCAAGTGTTTGTCTTTATTTTTCACTGTTCATATTATGCCTCTTGTTTTATTTTTGTTGTCTTAATTTTCCCTAAAGACTTCTTTGTGGTTTTAGGGCTGGTTGCCAGGCTTCTGGCAAGCCTATGTTTTTAAATATTTTTGTCATTGGTGTTCTTATTTTCTTACAATGCACATGCAGAAGACGTTTGCGGGAAGAAATATCCATCTCTAGAGGTCATGTTGTTTCACTTTGCAAGAACAAGCTCAAGCGGAAGGCAGAAGTTCTCCTCAGTCCTCTAGGATTCACTCCCTGGGCAAGCCCTCGTGCCTCCCAGGAAAACAGTGGACGAACCACACCAGGGAATTAGAAGACAACCCACATCTAAATGGCAACCTCCCGCAGAGATCTTTGGAAATCTGAGCTTGCCCACATCTGGGAATGATGGCAGGCTGCCCCGAGTTAGAGCCCCTCTGAGAATCTTGTGGGTGATTGTGTGACTTCTTGTCTCATCGTCCAGTTTTTAGTTTTGTTCTTCACTCTGGTATTTTCCCCTGCCCGACCAACCCTTTCCAAACACACACCCACACCCACACGCACACACATACCCCCCCCCCAAGTCATACCAAGGCCAGGGGCGGAGAAGTGAAAGGTCACCTTCACAATGGGTTTTCCAGGAATATTTAGATGTAATGAATAAAATTGCAAATTCTATTGAGGCTTTTAGAACTAATGAAAATTATCAATGTGTTACACAGCTGCGTTTCAGTTTTGTTTGCCTGAGCCTGGAACAGAATAGATTTTATAAATAGAACTTAAATGTGACCACAGAGTATGCATACTAATCAGTTCATTTTAAGATATTGTTTTGCAATACTTTTAAGATGCACGCATGCTGGGAAAAATTACTTGTCAGGGGAACAATGTAGTGGAATTTCTTACCAAAGTTGCTAATGGAGTGACTTTTTTCCTTTCTTTGTTTTTCTTTTATATTTCTTTTGTTTTAACCTGAAGTATCTATCATCCTTTCCTTGGAGGTAAAACGTTTAATTAGGGAAGGTCTGGCGAGAAGGAAGGTCGGACTCCAGGAAATTTTATTGGAAATACACCCCATTTGTGAGGAAGCAACCTTTATTTGGGGAATGTTGAAAAAAAATAAAGGTAATCACAATCCATTGGCTGACACCTGCTGAGTTGTGTCATCTGTCTAACGGTTTCTGCGCTCAGGTGAATGAGCAGGGGCTCTCTTCCCTGGCTCTAAAGCGATTGGAGCCACGTAGGGTGAAATGCTAAGTGGTTTCCCACCGAACTGTGTTCTCCATCAACCACTGGGTTTCCCGAAGTAGGCAACCCTAGCCGAATACTTCTGATATCCAAATAGTCTCCTTCTTCTCTTTTTCTCCTTCTCCGCTGCCAGAATGAGCTTTGTTTCACTTGTGTGGAGGCAGAAATCCCAAGGATGGGTTTTGATGTGGGATGAAGTCCGGATCCTCTTTTAGAAGAGGGAAAGTGACCGACACGAAAGCTTCCTCTCTCCCATCATTAGCAGGAATGGATGTGAAATTGTTCATCTTCCAGTGTGCTTGAAAAGCCCAGGGTGGTCTCTGAAAAGGTGAGTCCCAGGCCTGGCCCACTGCACCTTCTCAGGGTGATCTGAAGGGCTGGGCACCGAGGGCAGCCATTAATTACAAAGACCGTGGAGGAATCTTTCATATTGCTATGACATGGACTGGAAATAACCTTCAAAATTAAAATCCCTGCAAGTCCCAGCTCTTCTCTGCCACTCAAACACTCATAAATGTCACTCGTGCTCCACCACCCAAGCTGTCACAAAACTGTCAACAAAGGAGAGAAAACAGATGAATGATTATTAATCCCTCTCCAAATCAAACGCAGAGATACTTACCCAACACACTTTGCTGAGTAAGTCGTTGTACCCTTCCAGAGTTTGGCATCTAAGGCCTCGGAAACAAATACGGTCGACAGGTGCTTGGTTTTGATTTTTTTGGTTTAGCAGCAAAAGACTTTATCGGTTGCATTTCTAAAGCTTTAAAACCAAAGGAGGAGCCTAAGGAAGAAGTAGAATGACAATGGGGAAGAGGATGAGTAAGAAGAAGGGAAGAACGGGAGAGAGCCATCACAGGGCAGCCCGCAGGTCTAAAATGTTTACTGTCTGGCTCTTCACCAAAATATACCACCTTGTTGCTGTGCAATTAATTAATCGATGAATCCATCCATCAATTAATCAAACAAACAGTCTCGGCTGGGGCGGGGGAGGATACACAATCCTTAAAACAAGCCCCCATGGATAGCCCAGGGAGTAGAATGTTATCATGTAGTAGAAAGTAGCAGGTGGCCTGAGGCTGTCTGTCCAGGATCTGTAGCATTTGAGGAGGGTGGGCATCTTGGAGAGAATCTACTCCAGGATTTCCAAGGCACAATTCCCATGCGAGCATGGGCAGAATGATCTCAAGTATTTCTGGAAGAGCAGGATTCTGTGTTAATAACACTGGCGTATCAGACACATGATCTCCTAGCTTTCATTGCTTGAGTCGAGACTAAAGTATTAAGTAAACAGGAGTATAAATGGTATTAGATTTATTAAATTATAGTGAAGCTTTTGGCTGCCTTATGCAGTGTCTTTCCTTTTGGGTATTCACTTGTGAAGAGGGAGCTAACATTATATCCATGTCTTAACACAAAATCAAAAAGAAGCACACTTCCAGATCCTCTGATACAAGGCAATATAGACTCTGTATTTGAATTTTAAAAAAGAAATGTAATATTACTTTAAAAGACATATAGCATAGAAAAATGAAAGGTTTTAATCGTCTTTATTTAACTCAACAATTTGACATACATCTCTTCATATCCAATTATCTACTAATACTTAGTATTTGCTAAGATGACAAACCACAGTGACATGGCTTTGAGCAATTACCAGGTGGAATAAAGGATAAACAAATCCAACAGTGGTACTCACTAGATCCTATGTGGAAAATTCACAGTATATCTTGTGGGTGGGGACAGGAAGGAAAAACTGAGAGTGAGAAAAGAGGTGATATGGTTCTAAGAGAAATGCACTTAAATGAACTCTGTGCTGTACTGTAACCCCCTCTGTATCTCATTTCCGCAGTAATCTTAAAATACATTTAAAAAACTAAAGAACCTGGCGCTATTAGCTGAAATAGAGGAGAATGCAAACAGTGTAACTCCTCAAAAAGGCTACATGAAAATTCAACAAAATAAACACCAGGAAATGAGTGGTGGCGATGGGTGCAGTGTGATCAGAGGGAGAAAAAGGCACGGGGGGGGGGGAACAGGCCAAAGTTCAATGGGTAGCCTACAAAATTCAGAAGAGTGAGGGAAGCGGTGGCTGGGGTGGGCGAAAGCTGTATTCCGTTCATAAACTGCTTTGTGAAACGGCGACTACAAGATACTGAAATGAAAAAACAAAAAATTCAAAGCTGCTTTCTCCTGTCCCCATTGGGCCAGGTGAGGCCCAGTGTCTGGTGATTACTGTTGTCATTTGAACATGCCTCCTCCAAAAGTGAGACTTTGCCGAGGGGGCAGTGTAGACATAAGGCCTTGGCCTATCTGGTGGAGATTGAGGGCTCTGTAACAGACTTCAGCTCAATTGTTCTTTAACCTTGTTCTATAGGAGGATGCCGTGTCACTGTGGTCACTAAGATTCAGACCTGCCTGCACAATGAACACGGCGGGGACTCTGACCTTAGCCCTGACCACTTCTAGGACTGTGTGAGGAACATTTCTTTCTTTTAGAAATTAACAATGCTGGGGTCTTCTGCTGTCGCCAAATGAAAAGACCAAGGCCGTTACTGAGTTTTAACACCTGCACATCACGGTGGAGTGATACACAGGGCATCAATCAAATCAACCTCCAAGCTCACCACAAGCATCGCTGCCACCCTGCCCGGCTGCTCCCCACGAGCAGCTCGGGGGCTGAGGTCGTGTGGACTCCGGTCTGCCCTCGGGCCTGCCAGTGACTGAACACACGCTCACCTCCCTCAGCAGAGGCTCCCAGCCATTGTGTCTTTATTTCAAAGTGGACAGCCGCCCAGGATCAAGGCAGTTGTTTCAGAGAGGAACTAGGGCGTCCAGCAAAGACCATCCTGGGTTTCTCTTCCTGGTGACTGTGTTAGTCAGACTTTTGCTGCTACAATCAACGGCAGGGGTGGGAGGTGTAAGTGGGCAGAGGCAATGGTGTTAGTGACAGAGGATGAGGTGGTACCAATGGCTCCTTCTCTTTTTTTTGTTTTTTGAGGGGCGGGGTAAACTTTGTCCTGTGATGATGGATGGACACGTGGGAACTGGCCGGTCATTTCTTCTCAGAGCAGGAGTAAAAGGTCTATCATTTCTTCTCCCTGTAGGAACTCACATCCTGCTAGTGACCCCACCGCCCCTTCTCATGCCTCCTGAACCCTTGAGAGAGACTCACACCACAGCTCAGAAGCACTGGTCATTGAACACAACATGGTGCCAGGAATTGTATTCTGATCAAAGTCAGGTTCAGAATTTCAGTCATTGTTTCAGATGACCAGAATCTTCACCCACGCCCACCTCATGCCCACTGACGCCCCTCCTCCACATTTTAATATCTGCTCTGTTCCTTTTTTTTTTTTTTTTTTTTGCCAGTCCTGGGCTTGAGCTCAGGGCCTGAGCACTGTCCTTGGGTTTTCTCAAAGCTGGAGCTCTACCACTTGAGCCTCAGCACCACTTCCGGCTTTTTTCTATGTATGTGGTACTGAGGAATCGAACCCAGGTCTTCATGCATGCTAGGCAAGCACTTTAACCACTAGGCCAAACTCCCGGCCCTCTGTTCCTTTTTTGAAAAAACTTTATTTTATTGACAAGGTGGAGAGCAGGGAGGTTACCATTACATAAGTGAGACAATGAGTACATTTGTTTTTAAGTATTATTAACTCCTCCTTTTCTTCCACTTGCCCCTCCCCCCTATACCCCTCTCCCCCTGCCCGTCCAAGGTACATTTACTCTATTCTTATGAATCGATTTAGGTGCTTTATTTAATAGTCTGTTTGTCTTACAGTCTTTTCCCAGAGACTGCATTATAGCCTTGCATATTATGTGAAGCATATTTTTTTCCCACCAAAATTCTGTTCCACTTACTCTTAGGAAGATGATATTTATTTATTTAAAAAAAAATTTTGTGAAGGACACATTGCATGCTAAAATGCCATTTGGAAATGGTACGTTAAAACAGTTTAACGGGTTCTTTTCTCTCCCTATTTTTTTTTATTAAGTATAAAACTTGTTAGAGATCTTTGTGTCTATGCATTATGTCTTCCTAAGAAGATAGTGTAATTTGGGAAAACACTAATCTGACTATAAATTTCAGTGTTGATTGCATTGACAAGCATTTGAAGACTGGCAGACTCTTAGGATGAAACATTGCAGTTATAAATTTCCCCCCTTTATTCTCTCAGCTGCTACATTAATATATCATAAGGATAGGTTTGAATTGCTTAAATTGCCATTTGTGATCAATTCTATTAGATTCTGCTTCCTACTTGCACGCTTCTATTTCTCTCTGCCGGTTGGAGGAGATTTCAGGAGCCACATTTTATCCACACACCTAACACTCAGTGGATCGTCATCTCACCTCTTTCTCTGGAGGTGATTAGAAGACTACAGCACCAAAGCATTAGCATGTGAGATTGGTCTGAATGTTATGCAGAATACTAAATATCTATGAGGTTGGGGGCCAGGGGGTGGGCGTGAGGGAAGAGCCCGGCATGAGTAGATATGGGGAAATGAGTGATATCCATCGAGTAAAAGCCCAACTCTGACATAGCTAAAAAAGCTATTTGGGGACTGAGAGGCAAAGAATGATTGGAGCTTTGCTAGACAAGTGTTAGTCACGTGGGGACATCCCTTTATTCCTAAGTGCCAAGCATAGCACGCAAATCATTTAGGTATTTCTTTAGGCTTTTAGGACCAGTGCATAAGGGATTTGGACTTCACATAGCCTGTGTGTGTGTGTGTGTGTGTGTGTATGCTGGTACTGGGGCTTGAACAGCCTCTCTGCCTTTAACTCTAATGAAACCAGTTCACTTCAAACCTTCCAGGAGTAGACATGCATTTTACATATTCCAACAGATGCGATACATGAGCATACTAATACACGCTGGAGTAATTTTTAGACTCTGAGCACGCAAGTGGCAGTTGGTGTAGATTTTTACTTATTATCAATGGATCTGTTTCTCTGTTTCAGCTGTATTGCCAGAATAGCTATTAATCTCAATATTTCTAATGTTTTTTTATTCTTGGCTACTTTTCTGATATATTAGTTCTTAGTAAGAGGGAAAAAAATGACTTGGTAATCGTAGACATGGATTCCACTGTCTCTTCACAGCTCACTGGGTTCCATAATAGATAATGGCATAATTACTTTTTGAGTTAAAAAAAAAAACAACTGGAATGCCTGCAGGTGTACGTACACTTATTTGGTTTGGAACTTATTTTTTTAGCATAATTCATTTACTATATTTGGTGTGACAGGTCCAAATGAAATCAAGCTTCTAGAGGAGATTTTTTTTAATACAGGCTCATAACCCAGGTATTAAGAATAGTTCTTTTTTTTTCTCCTTCACCCAACGGCAATAAAGGCAGTTTTTCTTCTCAAATCTACTAGCCTCATCCATAAGGCATATGTATTCTCTTTTCCTCAAGATTTAGTCATTTTCTGTGCTGGTTTCTGAGCTCGGAAAAGGAAGTAGAGAAGGGTTCTACTGTAACCATTCATTCACTCTGCGAGGAGGTAACAAGGCCCTGCATCACACCAGACCAGTCTCTGCACTGTCACATCATTGGGGAGGTGACACCAAGGATCCCAAATCCCTTCAGATCTGGCCCTCTATGGCAGAAGAAGGAGAAGGAGAAGGAGAAGGAGAAGAAGGAGAAGGAGGAGAAGGAGAAGGAGAGGGAGAGGGAGAGAGAGAGGGAGAGGGAAAGGGAGAGGGGCGGGAAGGAAGAGAAGAAGAAGGAGAAGGAGAAGTAGAAGGAGGAGAAGGAGAAGAGGAGGAGGAGAAGAGGAGGAAGAGGAGGACGAGGAGGAGGAGGAGGAGGAGGAGGAGGAGGAGGAGGAGGCAGTAGCAGCCTCACACAGGGCCTTTCTGATACTTGCACCTTCTTGCATGGTTGCCATGACGCTGGCTGCCTGTGGCCCAGGTCTTTTCAGACCACACCCACTGCAGAGTGGGCTAAATTATATCTTATGCATGTTCACTTTGGAAAGGAGAAATGAGGAGACTTCCACATCCCAGGGGCAAAGCAGCCCTGGCATGCTTGTTGCCACCCCTCCTTGTCTTCTGCTTTGTCGAGTTCAGAGCAATCGGGGGTCACTTGCAGGTGATCCTGAGTGGTTTCTGTTTAAAATGATGGGAAACCTTGTTCAAGAAGGCGGGGGAGGGGAGGCCATTCCATCCGACCTCATCGCAGGGCTGGGGGAGAATTGCTACGAGGAAGGACAGCCATAGGGTTAGGCCAGGTCTGTCACCAGTGGGGCTTGCCTGTCCTCCTTCCTTCCTTCCCTCCCTCCCTCCCTCCCTCCCTCCCTCCTTCCTTCCTTCCTTCCTTCCTTCCTTTCTTTTTTTTCTTTCCTTCCTTCCTTCCTGCCTTCTTTCTTTCCTTCTTTCTTTCTTTCTTCCTTTCTTTCTTCCTTCCTTTCTTTCTTTCTTTCTTTCTTTCAACATGGCCTCTCAACTCAAAACAAAATGGAGAGCTGCATCATCATCAGGAAAAAAACTGGTGACAGGCTGGGTCATATGGAAGGATGCAGAAGTTGTGCCTTACAAAGGGCGATTGCATGTGACAAGAGCATTGTCATAGGCTGCTCAGGAAGTGCCAGTGCCAGCTGAACCTGGTAGTCTGCTGCTTTGTTGGCTTCTCTCCTGTCTTTATCAAGGCTACTGTGGGAAGGGAAGTTCTTTACTGACACTTTCCACGGAAGCAGCCTGAGGCTCCACACCCCACCATGAGCTGAGCGTGAGTCACATCCAGAGGCCCTCGCTTCTAGAGTCGTCTCCCACCCCGCACATACATACCTTTGGACTTTTTCTCGGCATAGCTATTGGATGGTAGGCACAGGGGTGGAAGTGGGGTAAGGATTCATCTCTTCAAATAGGGATCAGATTTATAAATAGTTCCCGCCTTCGCTCATGAAATTACTCAATGTTTTTAGCCAAAGAGTGCAAGTTAGTGGCAATCTTTGCTAGCAGGGCAAACACCTGGATCCACGCCAAACCCTCCAGCTAGCAAGCCAGTGTGAAATCAAAGCAACTCGTGTTGACAACTTTGACAGAAGGTGCCACATACAAATGAGAGTGAGTTCAAAAATGAACTGCCACATGATTAGTTTGAAAGCGATGTTCTTAGCGTCGTTTCTCCTTTTTCCTCTCTGGCTGAGCTTTCTTATCCTTCCTCTCACAGCTACCCAGCACCACACTGCAGACTGAAAAATCTCTACCAGGCAAGATTCCAGAAGGCCACACCAGCCAAACAGGCGTTTTGCTCTTTTGAAGTTTCTAGTGGACCTTGGCTGTGTATATGGCTTTCGGAACAGTCAAGCCATGGATGTCAGATTGCTCAGTTGTAAATTAGATAAATATAAGGAGGAGAAGAAATTAGGACTGGTGATCTCATTGTAGGCTAAAAAAAAAAACAATACATTATTAAACTAGTAAACCTAGGTACTTGAATACCTGTACCTTACTCCGAGATAACTCATTAACATGTCATTGCATATTCCTTCATATGTAACCTCTTGCTCACACACAGGCTGGGATTCGCAGTTGCTATTCAGAGATGGCTTTTTCAGCGTAATGATTGCATCAACTCTCTTGTCAAGAATCTAGGACATATAGCTCTTTCTTTCTTTGTTGGTGTCAGTCCTGAGGTCAGAAGTCAGAGCCTGGGCATTGTCCCTGAGATTCTTTGCTCAAGGTTGGTGCTCTACCACTTGAGCCATAAACCCACTTTTTGGTAGTTCATTGGAGTTTAGAAGCATCTCATGGACTTTGCTGCCCAGACTGGCTTTGAACTGTGGTTCTCAGATCCCAGTCTGCTGAGTTGCTATGATTGCAAGCATAAATTACCAGCACCAAGCTATCTCTTTCTTTTTAGCCATTGCATAATAGTCCATCGTCTGCATACTTCAGCTATTTTATTAATAATTTATCTGTGCTCCCAATTATACAGTATCTCAAATAAAGCTCTAGCAAAAGCTATCCCTAGAGGCCACATCTTTGAGCATTCATGTGTCTATTTCGGGAGGATAAATTCTTTAGAAAGGAATGTTTGAGGCCAGGGCCCATGAGCCTTCCCAACAATGCCTTAAGATTCGGGGTCGCCTAGTCAACCACCTCACTCCAAAGCTGGTGTCAGAGTCAGAATTTCTTCCCTACGTGATGGCTTGAAAATTAACAAACGTCCACAAGGGCGCTTCTGATGGGTCTTTTTCAACATCTCCAACCTCCAGGCATGAACTGATTCCATTCTTGCTCATTTTTATGGGTGATAATGTGTTCCTCCCACCAGCAGTTGTTTTTAATTTCACTGCAGATACCACAAACACTTAGAGGAATGGCAATCTAGGTTACCTGAAAATGTCTTTGCTGGCTTGTCTAGAAACTTGGGGACTAGAGAACAGGATCGGAGGCAGGAGCTTTATCATGGTTATATAAAGGTAGAATCTCAACCTCTCCTCAACGTCTTCTCCTCGGTTTGCCTATTTTAAAGGAAGGGTACAGTTGGGGTTTTTTTTTGCTAGTTTTTTTTTTGTTGTTATTGTTGTTCTTTTGGGTCATGAACTCAGCCACTGTCCTTTCAGCTCAAGGTTACCGCCCTACCCCTTGAGTCACAGCCCCACTTCCTGTTTTCTAGAGATTAATTGGAGAAAAGAGTCTCAGGTCCTTTTGTGCCTGGGCTGGCTTTGAACTTTGATCCTCAGATTTCAGCCTCCTGTGTAGTAGGATGGCAGGCGTGCGTCACTGCGCCCAGCTCACTGAGGTTTTGTAGGTGCTGTTTTGTGCGTTATCCCTTAGGGTTTTGTGGATGGTCCCTAGGCTTTTTGATGGAGTGCACACACCCCATTTCTTGCCCTTTTCCAAATGGAATGCATTTACTGTAGACAAATATTGTGGGAGGCTCAGCAGTCATAAACAAGTATCTTAATACTCTGCGATTAGCACTCAATAATGACCAATGTTTAGACCTCCTCATTTCTGTCAAAAATCCATTTCAGCAGACACAGAAATGGTCTAAATTATTTGATATGCTTTAGCTATGAAAAAGACCTCATGCGGTGCTCCACATTTAAGTCAGTGACCCTCGCTAGAAGAGCAGCAATTAGCTGAGCTATCTGTTCCATTCACACCCCATCCCTCTCCTCCACCCTCCTCCAGGGAAAAGAGAGGACTCGGTGCCAGTAACACAAAGAACAGTCATTTTAAACCCAAACTACTCTCATTTTCATTTTGAAGCACACAGCCTTCTCCCACCCTTCCCCTGAGTTGTTTTTCCTGGATTCTGTCCTGCCTCTCAAAGCCCCCACAAGACAGAGCAGAGCTGTCATGACCACTGCTGGGGCCCCTTCTCAGCCTGACACCAGTGGGTGGTTCGCAGTGAGAATTTCTCAGGTAATCCTGAGATAGGTGACTATGGCAGAACCGCCCACTAACTAAACCCAGCAGCATAAGGATTCATATGCCTAGGGCACTTGCTGGGCGGGGAGGGGGGACATTAGGTTTTTTTTGTAACTCTGAAGTCCTAGGTGGAATCTGGAAGTCCATGTTTCTACTGATAGCTCAGGATATCTAGGGGTTGTTGTTGGTCTCCTGGAGAGCCACATTCCATGATGAATCTTCATGAAGAGCATTAAGTGCCCAGGCCAGGCTGCCACTAATTAGTTCTCAAATGACATTAGTACTAATAGTGTAATATGTTACATTTGGGTTACCTTTTACCCAGAAATAAGGAGTGCAAAATAGTCTCCAGAATCTGCCAAATAAGCTTCTTATGGCAAAGACACAGTTCAGAGGTAGTGATTACAGGATCTTGAGCTGTTTGTGTCTATGAGCAACATCAGAGCCTCGGGATATACCAAGAGATACAAAAGGATGTCACTGGGAAATCTCTGCATTCATAAAATTTTGTAATGGTGCTTACCAGTCTTTGGGGAAAAAAAGAAAGGAAATGAAACAGTAGACTACATCTCCAGGTTCCTCATCCCATCCGTAGTTAGTTTTCCCATCTCTGGGGTAACTCAAGTCTCAAGAATAACACCTACTTAAATCACAAGGGTTGATATACGGGACCCCTTGGAGGACTTAGAAGGGCAAAGACCTGCCATTGGCATAAGCACACAGTCCTGTGTCTATATGTACGTTACTAAATACCTGTCCATGAAGCTGACTTTATCCAACACTTGTCTTCACTTCTACGTGTCGTGGAATGTATGAGGAGGACATGCAGCAAAGATGCTCAGCAAACTTGGCTCATGTTGAGGCTACCAGGGAGGAAGTGGTGTCCGTTCACCATCATCTCTCTACCTATGTCTACACTAAATCAAGTAACTCAACAGGATTGTAGAAGCCATGTCGGTAGTATTAATTGAAGTATATATCTGCTGTTCACCAATTCTCTCTGTAGCCAGTCCTTGACTCAGGAAGGTAAATAGTTCACAAGAGACTTCAGCATTTGGGATGTCTTCATATCTATAGCTATAGATAGAGATATACATGTATATATTATATGCTATATATTTTGTATATGTATATAGACTTCCATGCTTTTTGTTATTGAGGTAAATGTTCTGTGCTGAGAGGCCTGCCTGTGACCTTGTATCCTCTCTTAAATCCCAAGCTGGATATCCTTGTCCTCTGTTAAGTCTCCACCCAGACCATTTGTGTGTGTGTGTGTGTGTGTGTGTGTGTGTGTGTGTGTGTGTGTGTGTGTTTCTGTGTAGTATAACCATGTGTATGGATATGGGAGGGGGAAATAGGGAGAGAGTGAAAGAAGGGCTGTAATTGCCCCCCCCAACAATGTACTCATTTCCTGACTTATGAAACAGTAATCCTTCTGTCCTTCACCTTAATATAACAATTTAAAAAATATGCCCGAGAGTTGTCCCAGGCCCAAATGTACTAGTCAAATGTTCTCTTTTGAGGTCAGCAGACATATTCCTCACCCCAGTTCCCAGAGAACAAAGGAGAAGACAAGAGCTGATGAGTTAAAGGAGAGGAGGCTACCTGGCTACCCGCCTTGGTCCACTTTCTCCCACACATTGAAACTGCCCCAGTCTACTTTGATGAGAAATCTCTCTGTAATAAAGCCTGTGATGGAAATCTCTCCACCTTTGGCATATTTGAAGGAACAAGAATGGTATTGCTAGCCACGATGGTAATGGCGACTCCCCTCACCAGATGTGAGATAGGATGCTCCTCACACACTTCATGGATTGAATGCTCACTATTACAGATCCAGCTTTCGGAGGTGGCCCTGACTGACACATGAGGTAGCAGTGAGGACAGCACCAAGAAAGGTAAGACATTTGTGAAATGACTTTCAGTTCTGTTCGTCTGGAGTTGGTTTTGCGGGGCGGCAGGGTGTCTGGAGGCCCCCTGAATGGCTTTTCAGAAGGCAGATGTTTCCTTGGGAGGAGGAGAAAGAATGTGCATTGACCATCAAGTACCAGTCACTTGCCAGGATCCATCCAAGACTGCTTACAGTCAGCTCACCTCGTTTGCAGATCCAGTCCAAAAACAATTGCAAATGAATTTAACTACAAAAAAAAAAACCATATGTCTTGCTCAATAGCAAAATTGATTTATTTCACAATGTGTATTTGACAGGTGGGGTGTATATAGAAACTGCGACGAGAAACATGATAGGAAATACAAACGCTGGCCCTCTTCTTATAAAGGCTTGTGGTTTTAGTGATGAAATGAATGAATCATAAGGTAACATGTATTCAGTGATAATCAAAAGAAAATCTCCCCCAAATCCCTTAAAATGGACCATGTGCACTGTTAGAATTGTCTCCCAATGGTTCCGCTAAATCCCTTCAAAGGTACATCAGACTATCATGCTGAATTATTATCTGCTCTTCACATCTTTTCCTAAGTTAAAAAGAAGAAAAAAATCTCTTTCTTTAGCCTGGTGACTATCTATGCTAGGCACCAAACAATTATTTGGTGGTTGAATATGCATGAAGACATAATCATATGATTTTCTATATTTGGCACATGATGTTTTTGCTCTGTATGAATATATATTACCTAAGTGTAGATTATCTGGGAGGTGTAGCTGTGGTAGAGGAGAAATGTGCCTGATAGGCAGAACACCCGAGGTTTCATCTTCACAGTAACCAGTACAAGGTATTTATTTCGTATATTCATAGAGTTTATACCTTGGGTATAAGGTCACCATCGTTAGTAGACAGTGACGTTGACACCTTTGGAAAAAAATAATTTACCAGTGCTGGTATTTTTGCGTTAACAAGTAAACAAATACTTTTCAGGCATTCATGTACTATAAGCTTGGACTATCAAAATCCAAACAATACTGATCACTAAATGTTTGCCATGTACATACCCATTTATTCCTCTTGCAAAGGAATCTACTTTACATACATTACTTTGTTTTTAACCTTACAACAACATTATGAAATAAGGGTGGGTGTTAGCTCTATTCTGTACACAAAGTAATCTGACTTTGTTTACCAGGTTGTTAAATGGTAAAAGCAGACTCTAGAATCATATTCTTCCTATCTTGCTCACTCAGCAACAGCTTGTTTGTTAATAAATTTTTATTGACTAGTGCTATATCCATAATTTAAAGATAGTCTATTGTTGCTTTGAGTTCAAAGCATGGACTTGAATAGTTACGACAGGGTCTATATGACTTAGAAACTTATAGGACATTGTCTGATCCTTTAAAGAAAAAGGTGCTGCTTCCATGCTATATACCAAGTGAATAGGAATTAAATTAATTATATCATACTACAATTTTAAAATATATGTTGTACAAAATAGAAGGCATCTGATTGGCCAATTATTCATATTGTATTTTCCAATTGGAATATTGGTAAACATTCATCATAATTTTTAATGTGTTCTATCTTTTTGATAGATATGAATCCAATATGAGTCAGATAGATAAGGTAACTATACCATTAGCTCTTTATATATCATATAAAGTCCAAATAGGTGTATTCCAAATGGAATTGGAATGGAATTGGTATTGGAAATGTGTGCTTACTCAGATTAATGTTCTAGACTATATTAATAAATAGACTATGGAATTTTTATAGCTTTAGAACCTAATGAAGGTTCAGAAGACTTCTTTTTTGGATAATAACTTCAAACGATGTTTGTTTTTAATTACGTGTTCCAACGAAGTTTCATTTTGGAAGTTGAAGAGAAACATACATGGTAAAACTGCTAATAAATTGGAGAGGTGCTAGGTCCTCTTTTAAGGAGGAGTTTTTCAACATTATTGTGAATCATAATTATGTCATTATATGTTATAAATATATTACATGTATTTACACTACATAATTAGACCTAATTCTAATTATGTAGATTCATGGTAATCAGCTAAAATTTGCTTTAAAAACTAAGATAATTCCTCTAACAGATGCTACCTTAATAGAATATTAAGTTTGAGGAAAAAAAGTCACAAAAATAAGAAAATTAATAAGTAATGATTAAAACTTAACATGCAAGTAGAATGACATATCTTGTCATAACTCTCCCAAATCTTCATTACAAGGAAAACTGTTTGTCAGGTTTGACAATTTTGTAAATAATGTTTGGGTGAAAATACCTCTTAAATTGAAAAAGAAAGCAATCCAACAAAAAGACTTCAAAGTTTTAAAGATTTGTTTTGGTAAAACATAAATACTCTCTTTTCAGAGCTCTTCTATAAAAACCTTTTTTAAAAAAAATAAAGAGAAAAAAAAGAAATGCTCTAGTTACAAAGAGGTAAATAAAAGCAGTATTTCCCACTGGAATCTTGCTCTCTAGATGTTAAATCTAACATCATTGCTGTAAATTGCTAGTTGTAGTCTTTGATTGACATGTTTACCCAGATAATGTAACAGTTTTTGTGAAAGAAATCTACTTAGTGTCTGGATGACATGAAACATGTTTCTCGTGGAAGGAAAAGCCCCAGAGTGTTCTTTAAATGGGAGTCTTTTCTCTCCAAATCTTTCGAGCTGATAACGAATCGTGTAATTTGGTTTACTCCCTCATTTACCCAACATTAGTAGTTCAATTGCAGTGTGCATCTAAATATACTTCTGAAATTCCCTGGGTGGCTCTGTCCTTGACTTTATTTCAGATTAATTTTCAGCTCTGAGTTGCAAAGAAGTCCCTTTGTATAACGCATGCTGTCTGAACCAGGAAGGTTCTTTTCTATGGGATTTGAACCTCGTTCTGCTTTGTCAACGTGGCTCCCGTTGTTCAAATGGAAGTCGTGTATTACTTCTAGTAGCAAATGTGATTTCTGTTTCATAAAGTCTATCCCTGCCTTTGAGGGTGTCATAATTGTCAGTTTACTGCGTGAGTGATGAAAAGATATTGCCAAAGCACCTTGAGCTTGTGTAGTGGACTTAATCCTTCCATGGCCTTGCCAGGATACCAGAGGAGAAAGGACATAACCTTTTCTCAGAAAATTGATCAGAATGGGCAAAAGCTAGCCTGAATGGTGACCTTGGGAGGCTTCCCCCAGTGACCTTGAGAGGGCTCCTCCAGGAGAGCTGAGGCTCGGTGTCCTGAATTCAAGCCCATCATAGCCGATAGGTCTCGAACTGGTCAAACTGCAAATTCCTTACAGAATTTTGGTGGCCATTATCTTTAGAAGCTCTACTTCCCATCTGCTTTGCAAGGCCATATTCATAAGAAGCCAGGCTTACCTGAACTACTGGTGAGTTAGCTAACTCTGAAGCCTTTAAACTCTTCTCTAGGGAAATATCACCTTTACAATCTGAAGACCACCATCAAGGAATCTTAATCACTGCCTGAGGGAAGATTTTCCTTGCCTGGAGGGTAGAACCGTACATTTAACTAGATGGTCAGTTTGTCTCCATCTTTAGTTTATTCTTACCAGAGGAATTCATTCAATTCTGAAACAAAGGGAAGGAAATCAACAGTTTCATGTCAATCTTTTCTGTTGAAGAGCCTTTGTGATGAAGCCAGGTTTGATCATTTACCTTTGTGTATTCTGTATCTTTCTGGGTGCACTCTGCTGAGCTCAGTACCATACCGTCCTGGCTAGAAGGATTAAACCCTAGAGTGTGACTCATATGTTAATATCATGATCCCCTTGCTTCCACCTACCAAGTGCTGGGATTACAAATGTGAGCCCACATAATGCATTATTTCCCTTTGAATGCTGGCTAATTGCCTAGCATGAAAACTGCTAGAGCTAGCCAGGTTACAGAGATAAATTTTAAGAGGAGGGATAATGGTAGAGGTAGAAAATCACTTTACGTGTTACTACAATGATCACTATGTACTTAGTATTGATCTAAAGCAATTCTTTTAAAAAAAATAATTGGGTATCTCATAGCATTGTGAGAGAAATAATGATAAGCATCCCATTGGATGGGGATGTCTCCCAGATGGCCTTTCAGCGGTCAGCCTCATGCCCAGCCATTTCCGGTTCATTCATTCCAGGACCATTATTGTATGTACAACTCTACTTCAGCCTTGAAGAAGGTCGAAGCTGGATCACCAGAGTCCACAGTGCATCCTAAACTATGGTTAGAAACTAAATACACCAGAAACTAGTAGCAACTAGTACATCCCGTCTAGGTGCAAGGCAACAAGGGTCAACCCCTAGAGTTTAACTCCCCCCTGACAAAGACGTAAGCTTAATGCAGAAGTGGCAGGGAGTCCTGGGAAATCAAGGGTTCGTGACTGTGCGGTTGTTTTTAAACTCATTCTACCATTTACCTTGTGAGGCCAGACCAAGAGGCACGCGCAGATGCTGAAGACAAAGACTGGGACTGCACTCAGCCGTGATTGGGAGAGTCTAACCCAGAACCTAGGGGAAACGCTTAGCATGTAAAAATGACCTCGACTTCACTCTCTTCTCTGATTTATTCGCATTCCACAAGACCATCATACCAGAGTCTCTGTGGGTACCAAACACAGTCTACACTCCAAATCAGAAGACAAAGAAGGAATAGGTCTGCATGTGTGGAATGGGTCCATCCCCTTTCTCCCCTGGGCCTGTTCAAGTAGACATTGCTAATCCATCACTGAGCTCTCTCCTGCTGAGCCTGGAGTCAGCCTCCGCATCCTTCTCATTGCAGGACTTTTCATCAGCCACCACCCGTCAGTTAGACTTGGCAGGGATTTAGGAAGCACTTGCCATTGCTGGATGGCATCCTTGCTCTAGGACTTTAACCAGAAGGTGTTACCTCTTGTTCTCTGCCTTCTACCTGCCTTTTCAAAATATCATGGAAAGCCATTTTTTTTTAACCTACATCGTAGAGTCCATTAATCTCATGCATTTCAAATGTTGGCATAAACAGTGGCATTCTGGTGGATACAAACCTCTCGGATGCCAATTTCTGTATCCCCTTTCTACTTTTTTAGAATGAAGCAGAACCTTTGCAGGCAGTTCTCTGAGATGCAGAGTTATCAAGAGAACTCAGAATACCCTTGACGAATGCGACATTTCTCAGATAGGGCTATTTGCCTACCAGGAGATATTGTGGGCGGTCACAAATGTGGGTAGGAGGTCCTGGTGTGTAGAGGTCAGTGTTACTGGTGAGAATGGTAACATGACCAGAATCCAATCCCCACGATGTAGAATAACCTACCTGCAAAATGTCAATCTTGTTCAAGTCGACCAACCGTACCGTGAGCTGTGAAGAGCCGTAGTGTGCTCTGTTAGATCATGAGGAATCGTTTGACATTGAAATGTGTATGCTCGTATTTTGTTTTGTCAGGGCAAGGAAACTATCTTCTACCAAGAGCACAATGCCGCTCCTATTTGAATCCTATCTTTGGTTCAGTGTCAACAGTTGGATAGATAAGATGGTCCCAGAAAACAGACAGTGCATGCTGGGGCGTGTGCAGATTCAAAGCTCTGCTGTGAGCTGAGTTGCTTTCTGCCCTTCACAAAGGCCCAGAGTGCAAGTTTGTCGGAGTTTCATAGTATATTGAATCTCACACTGAGGAACTGCTCTTGTAATACAAGATGGATTTCAAGGGTTCTCCATTTTTTGTTGTTGTTGTTAAGTGTTAAGTTTAGTCTAGGGAGATTTTGTTCCCCTTACAAAAATTTGCATCTGTCTGCCCCACAGGCCGGCTGTTCATTTATGAAACGTTGTGTTAACATTTTGCTGAAGGGATAAGGAAGCAAAGGTTTTCACTTACATCCACTTCCAAACCCTTTGCTTTCTAAGGATTAAACCCATTACTTTCTCTCCCCAACCCTCCCTCCACCACTGTCACCCAGAGATAGCAAGAGCATTTTAGACAAGACACGGTGGCTGGGAACATTTCATATTAACTCCAATATATAAGCCTTAATAAGCCAATTTCCCATTCAGTTTAATCTATTTTCAGCAGATCAAAATAATTAAAAATGCTAACAGTTATGGTAATTTTCAATACACTTGGAGAGAGGCAATTTAGATAGCACCTTCCCAACCAATCTATATTTGTATAAATTCTGATCAAGAATATTTGTTCAATTTTGTACAAATCAAACATGAATAATTTCTTCCATATTACTCTTTCTATTGTTGTGTTTCTGCCTGTATCTAGTTATCCATTTGCCGCTGGCATGCTGCTCTGGGAAGATTTGATTAAAATCAATAAGATATTGGGAAGGTGGCAATTAGCGGTCTTTCACCTATGATAGCAGTGTCTGTTAAGCTTCCTTTGTGTTAATCACAATATTTTAGCAGGACTTTCCACTGCAACGTTGCAATTTAATGAAATGGAAGCTTTAAGAAATATCCTTTATTTGTGGACCCTGGAAGCATGCTGCACGGTGTGTGTGTGTGTGTGTGTGTGTGTGTGTGTGTGTGTGTGTATGTGTGTGTATGTGTGTGTGTGTGTGTGTGTGTTTTGATAGGAAAGCCCAGAATTTCTATTTCTGTAATACATCAGAACCCTCATCTCCTTTGAGAATTTCCAAACTTTAAGATCTCAAAAAAATGTGTACAGTTTCTTCTGCATAAACTGCCAAGTCCGTTCAATGGAGCATAAGAAAAGATATCCCAGCAAATATCAATGTATAGATTTGTTTAACTATTTCAAAGTGACTTGATAGTTTGTTTGTAGTAATTGATATGGGAGAGTTATTTATTTACCTTGGCTACATGATATTGAGTTGTAAGTGCCCGGGCTAGATACCCAACCTTGACTAATGCCTTCAGAGAGCAAGTAGTGATTGTGAACAGTCATGCATTAGAACGAGGTCATCCACTCTTCTTTTCTGCATTGGTTACCATTTGCTTCTCTGTCCCAAAGACTCACTAAATAGAGCAGTTTTGTCACTCTGCCCTTAGTAAAGACAAACACATAAAGACATCCAGCTGTATACACACACACACACACACACACACACACACACACACACACACACAACCAGCATGCTTGTTATTCAGTGCTGCGTTAGAAGATCCACTTTTATCCATTATTTCTACATAAAGACATTTGCTATGATAGTAGGCGTTTAGGCGAGTAAGTGAGTAGTGTTCATTTTAGACCTGTAACAAAGATCCTACGTCATAAATCCGTTAGTAATTCTCTCCTTAGAGAATTAGCATAAAAGGTACTAGAATGGAAATATTCAGGTAATTAGTGGACATTTAGAAAACACTTTGATTTCTTTGGGCACTGGCCTGCTGATTTCCTAATTTTGAAAAACTTTACATGTTCTTCTGCTGTGAGTCTCAAACTAAAGAAATCCAGGCTAATGCAAACAAAATATGGAAGTAGTTCTTTCCAAATGGAATAATGGTCTGAAGAGCCAAAAGAAGTGGAAGAATTATATAACATTACTATAAGGAAAGAGAATGTATGGTTTCAGTGAGTCAGATTTTTTTCACATTCTCTAATTGTAAAGCAATGGAGACACAGATTACAATAAATGAAATGACTTCAAATATTCAAAACTCTTAGCCTCTTATGTCTTTACATAATTTTATCAGCACACCAAGAACATTTCTGGTACTTGGTGTCATTTTCATGCATCTAATAAGTTTAGTTGACTCTTTTTTAATAATAATGGGTTTCTTTTTAGACTCAAAAGAAAGTTAGAAGAATTGTTTTTTCTGGCTCACATCAGACATTCTTATTGTAAAACCTCTTTATAGAATTCTCATACTGTAATAAATGTTACTTAGATGTCACCTGCAAGATAACACAGAGATTATTTTAATGAAAGTAATGAATTCATTTTTACCCCCTTAAGAAGTTGAAATACATAACTACTCTAAAATATATGTTATGGAAATATCCTGCCAGTGACAAAAAAATGAAAGCCTTTTCACAGATAGCTTACTGTTAATTTACATCTTGAATATGTAGTAGATTCAGGATGACTTCAGGGTAGCAATGAGTTTTTGATGTCACTGAAGAAAGAAAGCAGAAATGGCTACGATATCCCCTGCTCATGCAAGTTGCTTTCATTGATTATCAGGGAGCTATGAATATTTTTTTCTGTATTTTTTTCTAGTATTTGGTTCCAAACTACCTCTAATTTTTATAATTGGGACTGGTATAAATTAGTAGGTAATCTAGTTAGACACTGTACCAATCACAATCTACAAGTAGTTGTAAAACAAAAATAAATACTCAAACATATGTTTGTCCTTGCAGGGGTTTAAATGTGCAAGAGTTTGAAGTTACAGAAAAGCTCAGAAGACCTGGGCATTCCTGGGCTTGTGAGGCACCACGATAAAGGCAGGGGACAGCGGGGGAGACCGTGAGAGTAGAGGAGGCTTTGTGAGGGCAGAAGAGGTGCTACCCGCAGGTTGATTTAACCAGCATTTTTCTGTGAGCATTGGTTCATTTATGGGGGAAAAAAATAATCAAGAGTGGCCAAGTACAGTGCTTCATATGTGTGGTCCCAGTACATTTGCAAGGAGGGAAGATGGGGCCCACACATGGGGTGGTACATGTGCACGTGGTAGGGTCTGCCCTTGATTTCTAACCCACGTGGAGGGACCAGGAGAGGACTGTGGGTGTAGATCAGCTTGGGGAAAATGAAAGACCCCATCTGGAAAAATAAGTAAGCAAAAGGCGGTTGAAGGGATGGATCATGCAGCAGAGTATCTGCCTGGAAGGGGTGATGCCTTGAGTTCAAACTCCAGTCGAGCCAGAAGAAAAGACAGGAAGGGAGGGAGGGATGGAGGGAGGGAAGGGGAGGAAAGAAAAGGCCTTTAGTTCAAGTCTCAGAAAGGGAAAGAAGGAGAAAAGAGAGAGAGGCGTGGGGAGAGAGAGAGGAGGAGAATGGCAGGGAAGGGAGGGAAGAGGAGGGAAGAAAAGGGCAGCTGTGCTGAGCATAATGGATGTCTAGAAAGCCATTGGTGTTCTTGAGAGCATCTTGATGGACCATGATATTATTGAACTGCCAAGAGAAGTGTGACAAGAGAAGATGGACATTCTAAGAAAGGAACAGCATGTCCGAGGACACCGTGGGATTCAGAAAGAACGATCATGAAATGGTACCATGTGCTGGGAGTGGGAGAGAAGAAGAGACAAGACCCCGATTTCCATGCTGAGAAATGGAGAATTTTGCCATTTAGGCTTACAGAGGACCATTCATCTGAGTACTTGACAAGATCTCTTTGTGGTCTCACCTAACCAGAAATACTGAGGAAATGGTTTCCTAAGAAGTGTAGAGCAGCATCTGTGAGGTGGTCTCTGGCAAAGCTGCAGCAGGAACATCACATATCCAACACCGTCAAAGCATCTAGCGTGGAGACAGCCACGCATTAGCATTTATCAAATGAATAAATAGATGAAGACTTACAGAAAGATTTCCAAAGGCTGACATGAGTTCACAGAACAAAGATAAAATAAGTTGCTTGTTGTTTCACAGAAAAGAGTTCAATGCCAAATCAGAAAAACATGCAGCTTTGCCTTTTCCATTTCTGCCTTTATTTCTTTCTCTGTCTGTCTCACACAGACATGTAAGAGTACACACATACACACACACCTGCACATGAATGCATACCAAGTTATTTTCTTCCTTAAATTGTGAGAAGTTTAAGTAATAAATTAGTTGGAACCACGCTGTCCTAGTTTGCAGGCTGTTAACTCATCGCTGTAATAACTACAAAGCCTTTACGGTAATGGCATACGAGTAGGAATTTGTGAGAGGAAATTTTTGGCAGTTCATTAGTAAATTTGGGTTGTGCCTCAGCCTTGGGGAACAGAAGGTATCCCAGAAGGCACAGCAATCAACAGATGAACTAACCCTCCCCTCAATAATGTGAAATGCTATTTTAAAAGAATTAAACAATGAGAAATAAAGCCTGGGAAATGAAATAATCGCTCATTAAAAGCAATGCTTTTGAGTTATGGAGGATGGGACAGAACGCATTCTAATCACTGCGATATACATAAGGAACACGCTTGCTTCAGAGGACTTCTACTGCATGTCTCCTCAGGCCCTGTCATGCTGCCTTAGACATGTGGGCAAAGTCTAGATCCAACTCCAGTCCTCCTTCGTGCCCTGCCACCCATCCCATTCCTAGCATGTCTCATGGCTCCGTAATCTCTGTGGCAAGCACAAATGAAAGAATGAGTTAAGAATATTTGGTCCAGGATGTAGAGACATAGGGGTTTTTACTCCACCCAGTGAACGTGACCTGGAGAGGCTAACGTTAGTTTGTGGCAGAAGTGTTGAGCAAGGCAAAATGAGAAAGAAGCTTGGAGGCTCCTTCAGGTCTGCTTTGCTCACTTGGGAGTTTGAGGTGTATGGTGTTTATGGAGAAAAGGAAGAAAATCACAGGAGGAGGTTTGCTTTGGTCCTGAGCTTCCCTAAAAGAAGTTGGCTGCAGTACTTTGGCCCTTTTGTGTCAGCAGAGAACGAGGCTGAGCTTCCTATTGGTGTGAGCAGATGAAATCCCACAGGCTGGCCAGAAGTGCAGAGGCTTTCATTTCTCCACCCCTTGTTGTCCAGCCATGAAGGCTTAGGGCCCAGCGCGCTGCCCTTTCGCCGTACTGCTGCTCCAGAAGAGGTTGCAGGTGAGACACTTTGTCCCAGGAGTGCACCCAGAGGACTGGAAATCAATAGAAATGCCTGGCAACTTTTCCCATCGTTTCTGGAGTTCTGTCCCCTTTCACTCCCTGGGCACAGAATTCTGGCCCTTCATCCCCTGTGACATGGAGTCACAGGGATCCAGGGCAGATATTTCCAAGCAGAAAAGCTGGTCAGCACTGGGGGGGAGGTTGATGGCAAAGGAAGAAGGGGCGGAAGGCTGCGGCATGAACCAGCTTGGGCAGGACAAGGAGAACCGAAGAGCAAGGAAAAGATGTACACAAGCATGACACGCGCTGTAAAAGGAGGATGTTTTAATCTCCTCTGAATGAAGAAAGAGATGGGGAAACAAGAGGAGCGAAACACCAAGTCATAAAAAGCAACAACTGGAAACAGGGCAGTGAAAAAGGACAGGAGTGCAGAACTAAGTCGTTAGAAAAAGAGCAGGACATGGAGATTTAGAGGATGGATGGATGGATGGATGGATGGATGGATGGATGGATGGGTGGGTGGATGGATGGATGGATGGATGGATGGGTGAGTGGATGGATGGGTAGATGGGTGAGTAGGTGGGTGGGTGGATGGATGGATGGATGGATGGATGGATGGATGGATGGATGGATGGGTGGAGGGGTGGGTGGGTGGATGGATGGATGGATGGATGGATGGATGAGTGGATGGATGGATGGATGGATGGATGGATGGGTGAGTGGATGGATGGGTGGAGGGGTGGGTGGATGGATGGATGGATGGATGGATGGGTAGAGGAGTGGAGGGGTGGATGGTGGATGAATGGGATTTCAGCAGAAACATCAGAAAATTTACAGAGATGGGAAATACAAAAGGAACGTCAGAGGATGGAGGTATTGGAAAATAAAGATACTGATACCTGAGTGTGGAAAATATCTAGAAAAGGAAGGGCAAAGTAAAAGGAAAACGGGATATACAAAAAAAGTTAAACTGAATTGTCTAGAACCATAAAGAGTTAAAAGTTGTTGTATTAAATGGGGTAAAATTAGGGAAGAGATACTATATCACAGTATTAATCTTAGACATGATAAAATTCAAGAACAAAGTGGGAAAATATAATAATTCCAAAGAAGTTAGGCATGATGCCAGTTTTGTGATCCTAGAGGGGGGTGGGGACTGGAGCTCAGATAGGGTCACAAGTTCAGGGCCAGACTGGACACTGCCACCAGACACTGTCTCAAAGGAAGAGTTCCAGGCTGGAAGAATGGCAACACTGGGTCTGCAGAAGTAAAAATGTAACCTAACAGCACATCTAGAGGAAAGGCCCCTGCAGTTCAAGGAAGATTCTGTAAGTAATGTGAAGAAAAATTAAAAAAACACATGAAGCATTTAAATAGCTTAATCAAATTGGTTAAGAAAAGCTAAAGTACAATGAAGAAAAAAATGTATTTCCATAACAACTCAGGACAATCTAGAACTAAAAATATACACCAAAGATAAGTTGTCCGATTTTGAACATTATTAAGAGAGAAGAGATGTTAGGTATTATTTTAAAATAATAGCAGAAAGCATGAGTTCAAATGCAAGATGCCTAGTTTTTAATATCTGAGGAGAATGACTTGTTTATATATACAAACCCAGACGACACAAGAGAACATGGGAGAACACAAAAAAAAAACAGAAAAAAACGAAGATTATAAAGTTAGATGTCCACCTCCATCCATAATCGTTTTAACAAACGCCAATGAAGTTCAGGCTGTTTTAACCATAGAAATGAGAAAAAAAAGACTCAGCAAAATACTCTTTACAGGAAGAGACATTGACTGCAAACGATTCAGAAAGTATTACAAGTAAAAGATGAAAAACAAGACCAGGTCCGTAGGAGCTGAAGGAAGATGAGATGTGACTCTGTATCCGTCAGATGTTCAGCTTGAAGAGAGAGGTCCGGTGCAGAGATGAGTAGAGCTGTCCCCAGTGTTGGGTTGGGTTTTCTAGAAAATCCCCCAGCTGGAGTCAACCCCGTCCTCCTCTTCTCCCAAGAGCAGAGGCTGCTTCCAAGACCAGCATCCTCAGAGCCACTGTCTCTCTTCAGTGGCATGTGTTCCCTGGCCAAGAGCTTAGAGAAGAATTCAGATCTGCTGCTTACTCCATGGGTCTCGTGGTAGAGTGATGGGGGTGGTGGATCATTTTTCTTGTTGAGTTTCGACTTCCCTCTCAGCCCACACTTTGCTTGCAAGTTCATAGGAGGCGGATAGTGTTGCAGCAGAATTGGTCACGTTTACCCTCATGAGCCCATTAGAAAAATCACGCAGACAGAACGTGGAATGATATTCTCACAGCAGACAAGAATATATGTAATAGGTGACCATACCCTTGGGTGATTTCATTTTTTTTTAAATGTCTGAAAATGAGGACTTCAAGGAAACAGCCTTCTATTCAAGGTTTGATATGAATACAGCAAACGGTTCGCTGAAAAGCAAAACTTGAATGACTTTCACTTTACGACTGGAAACAAAAGAAAGAAGTGTTTTCAGATTCAACTCAGAGAGTTGGCTAGAGCTACTAAGGAGAAGAAAGCCATCAGCAAGTTAAGAGGGTTTTCAGTTTGTGCAGTTGGTATTGTCATGAACAGACCAAATACCAGAAGTAATAACATCCAGTGAGTTTTGTTTATTAAATATTGGAGGACATTTTCTCAGCAGCATGGATATCATAGAAAATAAACAAGATTCTATTCACCAGAGCTATAAGAATTAGAAATTATCTAGGCATTAACCTAACCAAGGCTGTCTTTACAACCACAAAGGACATTCAGAATTTGAATAAAGCCCAAAGGAGTTGATAAAGAACAATGGTGGTATGGCAGGCTCAGGTGACAGAAATTTCTATTATGTCAGTGATCCTCTAATAAGTCAGGTCAGGACAATTGTAGTTAAAATTGAAGAACTTAAAATAGCTGAGTCAATAAAAGAAATAGGAGAGGAAGAGAAGGTGCTTGTTCCCTCAGATAGAATGACCTGCTTCAAATATTGTATTACTTGACTCAGAACATGGAATGAAGGAAAAGGAGAATCCAGAGGCAGTGTAACTAGAGAAAATAATGGCGGGAATATGAATGGGTGGGTGAGAGGAGGTGATGTAGGTGATGGTGTTGAGAAACTCCCCGGATACACAAAGGGGTTTCAGGAGGACTTTGAATAAATCAAACCCAGGAACAGGAAGAACACATGTATAGATGAGAAACTGAGAGAGGACATTTCTTGACCACGTCTTAATTACTGGAATCCGCAATGAGCAAATGAGCATTACTGCAGCAACTCTGAAGAAAAGAGGAAAAGGATAAACATAGGCAATTTCCACAAGTGGGATCTGCAAAGGCCAACATCTCAAGAGTTTCCGAACAGTGCTAATAATTAAGCTAATACGGAAACTTTCGCTTTATACCTTATAAATTAGTGAAAAAACCCACCAGGCTCAAATTTCCAAATCGTGTTTAGGTATAAGTTGTTAGTATTCTTCTGAATCATACGAGTTTGTATTTAGAGTTGGTGTGTGATATTCACTATCTCTCTCCCTCCCTCCCTGCCTCCCCCCCTCCTTCCCTCCTTCCCTCCTTCCTTCTTTCTTTCCTTCCCTCCCTCCTTCCTTCCTTCCTTCCTTCTATCCTGTTTGTGGACACACTTGAGGTGATTTGGGGTTGGAGACCATGTTCAAGGATGACCTACGTGGCAGAGTAGATTGCATCTGTGAATATAGACTGTAAACAGAAGGTCACTGGAAGCTGTGGGCGGTGGGGGGGGGGGAAGTGTGAGTGAGCAAAGTAAAGGAGGGAACCCAGCAGATAGAGATGAGCTCCGTTTCATTTCATTAGCAGGTATTCCAGACTACTTATTACCAGTAGTATCTGTTTGAAGTACACAAGATGGTCTCTACCCTTCAAGAAGTTCTCTTCGTGTGAGCTTAAAACAGGAGCAGGAACACACGACACGTGTTCCTACAGAAGTGGAGTTTTCAAAAATGTTTATAATGAGATAGAGTCTCGTCAAGAAATAGTTGGTTTTGTTTTGTTAGTTCCTTTTAGACCTGATAGAAATTCTATGTGTGTTGTCTCTGCCACTCTACTTGAGTAGAACAGAGATCAGTGAATTGTATGATATTATATGATATGATATGCTATTTATTTAAGACTACAAGCCACAGTGCGGTTACATTACTTGGTGTGGGCTTGCTAGGACCAGAAAGCCATGGATAATAAACAAATAAGCATGGTTCTATTCCCTGAAAATGGCATAAAAGTGACACCAAGCTTTCTTTCAATTTTCAAATACTTTACCTGGATCACTAAATATTAAGTTTGATTTGTTTTCTGCCCTTTAAAAAGTGATTCCTGTTGGTTTATCATGGCTTCCTCTGTTTGGCCCACAAGCTTGAGAACTCGAGCTCACTCCTTCCAGATTGGAATGTTTCTTTACAAATATTTCCCAGGGTACCTTGTGGAAATGGCCATTTCTAACTTATAGGTATGAGAGAGGAGGGGATATTCTATGTACTGGTATTATAGTTGGGTATGAAGACCATAAAAGTTCAGGCTGTAAATGCAGAAAAAACATTCTGCCTTTTGCTGAAGGAAGGACTATAGAGCTGACCACTGCAAAAGGAACACAGATCAGGATCGAATAAATGGAGTGTTGACTATTTTCTCTTTACAACTTGTTTGCTTGTTGTTGTTTCTTAATGGCGCTAGAACTGAAATCCAGGGATTTGGGCTTCTGCCCCATGAGCATCGTCTTGATTGCTTTATACTTTTCAGGCTCTTTTTTCTTTAGATACAGTCTTGCTTTTGTCCAGGGTAGCCATTGGACTGTGATTCTTCTGAGGATGCAGCAGAGATGAACCACTGTACTTGGCTTGGTAGGAAGTCTCACTGACTTGTGGTTCTCACAGCCTTTGAGCCACCATTCCCTCAATCATTCTCTCCTGAATAAATAGAATTCTAGACATAGGATACCCTGCCTAGGTTAATTGCTTGAATTTGTAAAATTAAGATTTTGTTTGTAGAATAACACTTTTTTTTAAATGACATCTGAAAGGGTCAAAAACAAATTTGGCAAAATCATTGGAGAAGAGTTACTTTTAGACGCTCTTAATCGTCTATTTCCTGAATATAATAGGCCTTTTGCACACTAAGCATGTATTATTCCAGAATCAGAGAAAAGAAATCTTTGTTCTGTAGAAGTTGAAGAAACATGTAACAATCTAGAGATCTTTCATCACCTTTTCCTCGTGTTTGCATCCATTCTGCGATTGCTCCAACCAGCCTAACCCCTCAAAGTAGAGGGGATGTAGAGGGATTTGGATTGTGGGGTGACTAAAAAATTCTCACCAAATCCTGAAGTCTGGAAAGGAAAACCAGTTTTCGTCTAACACCCAGATAGTCTCACAGCACCAAATATTAAATATTCACATGTCCTTTTGAGAATGGCAGGGCAACCTGTGTTTATTCACACTGAGAGAGATACATGGATGTAAATAGTCGGGGAATTAAACTTTAAGAATGAAGTCCAGTGATTCTGATGAACCCTCATCCTCTCTGGAGGTTGGATATGTTTTGCGCTGGTGATGTCTTTGGCCCAGTGTATTTATTCGGCTTGTACCGGTGAGTTTCTCTTCTCTGGCCTTTCTTGATCATCGTGGCACAGTATGCTAAAATCTGCACTCTAGAGAGGCCGGAGTCCTTGTCTTTCTGCCTGGGAAGCCAGTGTCCTGATTTGGTCCTGTATATTACAGACCCTGCTTTAGGTGATATCTTTATTAATTTCACTGCCATTAGTACCTAGGTCTTTCTCTTAAGAGAATCCAGTGGAAGGGACTGGAAGCCTGACAGCGTTAGCTCCGAGTGGCTGCAACAGTTGCCTGTGGATGTACAGCACATCTATAATGGCCCTTAATAATAAATAGAAGTTAAAGTCTTTCTTGGCCCAGCTCTCTTTCCAACTAAGCCTCCCTGTTGATTTTGTGAAGGGATAAACACACAGCCACTTGACAGACAACGAGATTTGTTAGGACATCTCACTTTATTTCAAGTGAGAATTTTTCTGTAGCTGTTTGGATCCAACATTGCATCCAGTATAAATCAAGCAAGAACTGTACTAAACTAGAGCATATCTAGCCCTGGTAGAATGTGTCAAAATACCATTTGGAACTGTCTATTTAAATCTACATTCCAGGATTTTCCACAACAAAGAAGAACTAAATACAAGCATTCTTGAGCATAAGGCTTCCTGGAACCTGAGGCTTTCATTTTTCTGACTGAAAAAAAAATATTTCTCTTTGTATTCTCATTACTATTCTGAGCCTATCTTTTGATCTTTTAAGATAAATGTTATATTTTTTCGAGAAATTGCCGTTGAAGTTGCTACTGTGTTTTGACTTTGATATGCTTCTTTATTCACATTTTTTCTTTTATTCCCCTACTACATGCTACATTTCAGTCTTTGAGAAATAACCTTTTCCTTTATAGAATTCCAATTACAGATTTTTTAATAAAAAGGGGTGTGGTCGGGCATATTTGTTATTATAAATGGAGTAAAAAAAATCCATTAGTAAATTAAGCTGAAATTACTTTTCTCACAAAAAGAGAGATTTATACATCAAGAAAACCTTGGGTTACCATAGCAATAGGTGACATCTACAGATTGGAAAGAGAAGACTATATTCGATTTTCTAGAAAGCACTTCATTAGAAGCAAGATAGCTGAGATCTCTTCAGGGTGAAATATGACAATAAAAGTTGATCTTCATTCAACAAACATTTCCCATTCCCAACTAAAAATAATACAAGGTAATTTGGATACTTACTTTTTTTATCATAAACAGGCACAACACGTGTCTCGCTGGCACCCTTTGATACTTGTTCAGAGGAGCTAGGGAGGGTTACATTTTTATCTGAGAATATTTGTTAAAGATATCCTGGTTGAAGCAAACATAAAAATGTGGTGGGGTGAACAATAGATAGCGGGAGTGAAATTGGGAAATGGGAGGCATTGGTCTAAAAAGCAAGAAGAGGACATAGAGAGGACAAAGTCAGCCAAATCTGAGGTGGACAGACCGTAGGAATCCACACAAAGTTTCACACACTGCTCTACGTGTGGTTGCATGATTTCTGGTCCTTTTGGCTCATCAAAAATACACCAAATAGATAGACCTGCTGCACTAGACATCTGTTGTTTTTGCCTGCCCAGCATCCGTTCCCCCTTCTTTTGGTAAGAGCATTTTACATTTCCTTTGAAAAGAAGAAAATGCCACATTGCCCAATGTGTAGCGTCTTGGTGCAGAACCCACTCAAGATGTCTGGATCTCTTCTGGGCGGCATGGACAAGGCGCAGGCCAGCCGGGACGTGCTCTGGCTACTTGGCTCTTCTGTGCATGATGGAAGGAAAGTCAAAGCTGGCACTGCAAGTGACCTGGCCCAGAGAACCAGAGCAGCTCAGCCACCGTCTTCTTAGAGCCCGAATTGCTCAGGTTTTGCTTCTATTTGCTATTAGGTATTTATCTTTTATTTCTTCATATTTTTTATTGTAATTCATAGAAGGGTTCCATGATATTTGCCAGACAGATGGTGCATTAATTCCCATACATGGATACACTTTCACATGTCTTGGTCCCCATTTCCCTCCTCCCACCCCCACCCCTCATCTTGTTTTCCCCCATTCCCTATCCAATTTCAAATAACCAAATACAAATATATCTGATATATCAGGTAACAAAGTGAGATACTGTAACAATATGAGATAACCAAGGGACAGCAAAAGAGATGAGAGATAACCTAGTACCTTAAGAACAACAATCATTCATTATATGGCTTATGTTTCTATATCCTAGAGATCCTTTCATTTAGCGTCCTACTATATGGCCTTTTGTATCAAGGTTCTGCTCTATTGCAAATCTCTGCTAGGAGAGCCCAAGTTTCTACTGATTATTATGTATTTATCTTAATGAGCTCAAGAAAAGCCCGAATTAATTTCTGGTACATATAGCCATCCCCTAATTGATATTCATGCTGAAGAGGGCTTGAGGCATGTCAGGTTGCTAGTGCCCCTCTCACGATTTTCCACAGCCAGGACGGGCTCCTCTCAGAGGCACCAGCTCTTTCCAGAGATTGCATTCTGTGTGGGGCCCCAGCCAGTTGTCCTAGTTAAGTCATTCACTATGAGCCTCAGAAACAGGGAGGGAGAAAATGCCAGGCCAAATTTCTGTGTGCATATTCCAGCTTGATTAATCCTGTGAAGAAGCAGAACGCCCTAGGATTCTGGATTCCGATGTCACCGCGGCTAGGAACACTCCATGGGCCAAACATAACAGTCTGAGACTCCAAAATCTGAAGAAGCTCGGAGGTGAAGGGAAGCTTAATTTAATCATCTAAGTATTCTTTTATACAAATCAGATTTGCTTTACCCTTGTATTTGCAGTGAGCTTCAGGAACCTAAAATTATCCTCACTACAAACATGTGGCCCCAACTTGTACCACTTGCTGGCAAAATGGATCAGTCAATGTGGTACACCTCTGTAGTGTGGAATATTGCTCAGCATTTAAAAAGGAAGTTCTGGACACAAGCCATATTGTGGCGGACCTTTGAGGATATCTTTTCAGGGTGAAATAAACCAGGCATGGAAAAAAAAAACAGGCACTGAAGGAAGATTTGTACTTAGTACAGTCATCAGAGTGAGACATGGTGTCCAGGGCTGCAAGAGAAAAATAGTCGCTTACTAAGCAAGACCTCCATCCTCACGAGGTTCAAAGTGTTCTGAAGATGGATGATAGCATTACGAACACATTTACCACCACTGAACTCTACACCCCTCACCATGGCTAAGGCGGAAGATTTCCTTATGTTTATTTTACCACACAAAGAGAAAGTGGGAAAGAGTAACAACAACAAACAGTGGATTTTGTGAAAGTTTTAGGGCTGTGCTATGATTTTCACCTCCTGTGCAGCGCCCTAAGGCCCATTTCTCTTTTCAATCTCATTTTGTACAGAATTCATCTCTGGCAATTTCTTTAACAAGCAAGAGAGAGGACTTTGTTCAGATGATTAAAAAAAAAAAATCAGGGTGTCTGAGGCCATGTTCCATTGCTCCTATCTGTCATTCTAGCTGTTCAAGAGGCTGACATCTGAGTATCACAATTCAGAGGCAAGCCAGGTGAAAGTCTCTGCAAGATTCCGTCTTCAGGGCGCAAAGTAGGGCTGGAGGTATGGCTCAGGTGGTAGGATACCAACTGAGTAAGCAAGTGTGAGGCCCTGAATTCATGTTTCCAAAACCAGCAGCATTTCTACCTTAAATAAGGTAGGAATGGATAAGTCAAAGGTGGTTTTTACATTTTCTGATCTAAACTAAGTCTTTACCTTGTGTGCTCTACATTGTACTGTACATGTGTGTACAGTAAAGCATACATATTATAGCATGTGGAGAAGAGCCTTCATGTCCAGAGATGGTTTGCCCAATTCAAGAAGATTATTACTCTTTCTTTTCTTGATAGGATACCAGCTGCTTAGAGCCTTACCTGCTCTTCTAGGACTTGTCATGGATACTCATGCTGTGAATGAATGCTAGAAGGTAGACATGGCAAGTCCCTTGTTATTTCTGTGCTTTCCCTGGTGTACATATCGTGTCCTGGCATCTACATCACCAAGGAGACCTCACCATCATCAACCATCTTCCTTTTATAGCAGAAGTGACCATCCCCCAAGTCAATCACCCAGCTACCAAGAGGTAGAGACAGGATGTCAGCACAGGAAGTTTCCCTCTGAAGCCTGTCAGCTACACTTGCACCCTCCCTTAGCCCCTCCTGGGCTCTGCTGTGGAGCTATTCCTTCCAGGGTGAATCCAAACAGCTATGGAAAGCAGTCTTCTCAGTGTCTTTCACAGAAATACCAAGCTAGATAGGTTAAAGTCGATGCTTATTGACCAGCAGGGGACCATTTCTTTTCCTGAATGAAATAGTAGCTAATTGAAAGGTCCACTGGCAAGCTCCTCCAGCCCTGCTCCTCCTCCCCCATGGCTGGCTCATCCATTTGTTCTGATACTGGCAGAGAATCCCAGGAGCCTGAATACCCAAATTCCCAGGACTCCCCACTGGGAGAACTGGATGGAGACAATGGAATTTGAGAGTAGTGGAACTGCCTTTCTCTTTATCTTGTGAATTGCTTGGAATCTAAAACCTGCTTTTTTCATTCTTGGGTCCCCAGAGCCAGACACCCTTGCCTGGGCTTAGTGGCCCAGGCAGGGTGAATTCTTTACTTGACCTTCTCTGCAAGAGCATTTAAAAAAAAAAAAAACAAAAAAAAAAAAAACAGCCCTCTGAACACTTGGTATCCTCCCCTTTCCTTGATTTCAATTATTTACATCAGAATTACTTAATCATGTGGCAGATAATTAAGGAATGCATTATTTATACTAAATAAATTAGCCTGACAACACTTCCCCTCGCCTTCCCCTTGGCTATGGGAGCTGAGTCTCAGATATCTTCCCACCAGTCTGGGGATCTTTCTGGGTACAGCTGGCATAGTACTGTGATTCTCTGTTCACAAGGGGGCTCGGCTGGTGTGGCCAGAGCACCCCGGGTCTTCATTTCTCCTCTCCATCTACCCTGCTTCCAATCCAGATACCTCCATCACCATGGGGGAAAAAAAATCCCCTAGCTGCTTGTGCCTCGATTTCTTCCTCTGCATTTCCTTCACAGTCAGGGCAAAACACAGGCTGTGGACAAAACCAAGGCAGCTGAGTGGCTGTGCATTATCCATGAATACGCCAGGCTCAGGCTCCTCCTCCCTTCCTGTGGGGAGAGGCTACATTGACCAGCCATCAACTGGTAATTGCCTGTTTCCAAAACTATGGGACTTGATAATGCGGAAGGAGAGAGCCCTGGATTGCTAGAGTGAGAAGCGTTTTGTCATTGTGATTTGTTCCCCTTGTCTCTCCACAAAAGAGGAAATAGGCTCTGAATGCATAAGTCATGTTCTTGAGCTTACTAAACTATTAATACTCATGATGAACGATTATTAATCATAACTAACCCTTAATGAGCTCTAGTACCAGGCAGAGCGGTACAGGTAGTCACTGATCACAGGACCTTCAGCATTTGAATATTGGGGAAACTGAGGCAGCAAGTTGTTGTTATTTTAAATCTTAGGCCGGGATGCAAAGAATACCCAGTTAGAACAGAGACTACAGTAGGCCCTGCGATCCTGGCCTCTTCCCTTCCAAGTCAGCTGATCTATAAGGCTGATGTTTCCCACTCTACTATCTGCCCCTCCATACACACACACACTCACACACTCACACACACTTTACAGGTGCAGAGCTCAACTTGGATAAGAGGTCTCTGAGCTACAGCCTCAGGCCCCAGCTCACTCAGTGAAGCTTTCTGACTGGCCTCTGATCTAAATAGATTCATGGCTGTGACAGGATCCATGTATCTGTTTAGACGTTATCTCCTCTCAGCACTTGTGCCTGTAAGGCCTAACCACTGGCAAGAGAGCTTCCCTTTGCCATCCGATGAAATATCTGTGGGACTTCTACATCTAATGGATCCTCGCAAGCACATGGGGGAGGAATGCACATTTGCTCTGTGGACCACAGCTATGGCCTGGGATCTAGGGGGGAGGACTTCTTGTGAGGTGTGTGGCACTCCAGTGTCCCTTCAGCCCCAATCAGGGCTTTGTGATTTCCCACGTGAGATATGACTGTGGGTTCTGGCTCGGCAGTGTTCTTTTTTTGTTTTCCAGTCCTGGGCTTGGGCTCAGGGCCTGAGCACTGTCCTTGGGCTTTCTCAAGGCTAGAGCTCTACCACTTGAGCCTCAGCACCACTTCTGGCTTTTTTCTATGTATGTGGGGTACTGAGGAATTGAACCCGGTTCTTCGTGCATGCTAGGCAAGCACTCTACCCACTAGGCCAAACTCCCAGTCCCAGCAGTGTTCCTTTTATGTCTGATTCTTATAGGGAAGTGGCAGAAGGCTTTGGGGACTGTATGCAGCGTTCTGGTGTTTTAATTCACACAAAGGGAAGAATGCCCTGGCTGAATTTGCTGCACAGACTACACATTTTGTTTTGTTTGTTTTTTTTTCTGAAATCTTCAGAGAGAATTGAACAGGGCGTGCCGTCTATAGATGCTGGTAAGTCTCCAGAGGACCCATCCCATGTCTGATTGACCGGGGAGGGGACCTCAAGGTCAACGTTGCTCTGTGGATTGGGCCCTCTGTTATCTTGGCCAGGCTGGGACTGGAGGGCGGGAATGTGCCTGTAATTTCCCACTTGATCTGAGAATAGGGTTAAAAAGACTTTGTCACACCGCTGGGACTCCCCAAAGTGGATCCTTCCCAGCAGTCTCCCTCTGGGCTCCTGACCAAGAATGCTCTGGGCTGGGCTCAGTTTCCTTTTTTGGGGGGGTTGGGGAGGAGAGTTCTTTTCTGACAAGTCGGGGGAACACAGCCCATTCTGTTTGTAAAGAAAGGCAGAAAGCAACTCCCATGCAAGGATGATAATATACAGTTTTATTAAATCACTTAGAAATTCTTGATTATTGGGAAGCTTTCTAAAGTAAAATAGCCCAACTCTTCAGCTGCCTTAGAAAGCCGTGAGATCTCGGCATCCGTTTAGGTATTCATTTCTCATGGCTCTGTCTAGCTTAGAAGTCTGTGCTCAAGGGGAGGAATTTTATCAAGCCCTTCATATGCAAGGAGACATTTACCTATTGTCGGGCCTGTGGTATGGATGAGACCAGAAGTTAAAGCCCTGAAAGCATCTGTGGGAAATGGTTATTTCCACATTCCATCATCAGTGCAAAGTCCTCAACCAGGAAACTATCTCTGAGATCAGCTATGAAATGTCCTAGCACAGGAGAGCCATACTGAGTCACAGAAAAACATATTTTTAATGTCCTAATGAGTACATTCCAGCACCTTGCAATCTATTATCTTCTGTGTTAAGCAGCTCTTGCATTTCCATTAAAACAAAAAATAATGGACATGCAGTTTTTAAGCAGACTATAAGCACATCACGAAAAGTCACATATTTTCAGGGCAGGGTATGCTTTTAGAAAGAATAGTAAGGGAAAGGAGGAGAGAGCATAAAGAAGACTGGAGGCTGACCTATGAACTTTCCTTTGGAAACATCAACTTCTCAGAAATATTGGATCTACAGAGGAGAAATATGTTTATGTGAAACTTTCAGAAGATAATCTGAAATTTTCAAACTAGCGCGAAGATAAGTTCCCATCTCTATTTCCTTATGGTTTTTATCGGTAATCTAAATCAAGGCTGAATTCTCTGAAGTAAATGTATAGACCTTAAACCAGCGATATCTCTCTAAGGACATCTTTTGGTCTAACTCAAGAGATAGATTTGCCAGATTGTCTCGTCTCAGAGAGATGAAGGGATTCGGAGACTGGTAGGATTTAGAGTCGAAGATTCCAGCTGTATCCACAGGCATGATAACATTGACTTGCTTCTGCTTGATAGGAACAAAATCATTTTCCAAGGTTTGCGCTATATTTGTACTGCCCAGACTATTCTGCTTCTGTCCTGTAAGAGTTATTTGAAGACTCTGATGGTTATTGTTTAGTTTGCAAATTTAATACGATACCTAGAAACGAATACCATAAAAACATGGTATTCAGCCTTATATTGCAGAAAACAAACACACAGACAAAGAGAAGATACTGTTGTTCATGGCAGTAGCAGACTGGTGTTTCTGGGGATTTACAGAACATATAGACTTATACTAGTCAAATGGATAAATAACTGAGAAAGAGGGTTATAGAGTTATATTGATGCCATATCCTTACCCTTCTAAATGTATTGATTTATATCAGAGCAAATCTTTGAGCACTGATGTACCTTAGTGTTCCTTCAACTTGCATAATTTCAGAAATTCATTTTTCTTGTTTTGTTTCCCCTTCATTTCTCAAGGTTACTTTTGCTGCATATAGACTTCTTAGGTTCACAATAGTTTTATTTCTAGCACATCAAGGAGGTTTGGAACTTCCCTTTGGATTCATAGTTTCTGAAAGAGAATTTTTTTTAGTTGCCCCAGTCATCTTTCAAGATCATTTTTCAAGGTGTTTTTATTTTTTGGCAGTTCAGTTAAGACCTTTTTCTAGCCGTGGGTTTCTTAAATTTTATCTTTACTGGGTGTTGCTGACATTTTTGAATATGTCACCGAATTTAGGAAATTTTCAGCCATTATTGCTATTAACATTTAAAAAAATACTGCATATGTTCTGCTTTGACAGCAATGGTTGTTGGATTATTTTCCAACTTCTTTCTCCTTTATTTTTCATGATAGAAAGTTTGTATGGACCTGTCTTCATAACACTGACTACTTTGTTTTCTGAATTCTTCGATTGAGCTCATCAAGTAGTATTTTAATTTCATTTACTGGTGCTCTTCTTTCATTCCACTATTCCCAGCATGAAAAAGTCTCAGTTTCATCCCATGCTGACCTCAGATTTGTGGTGTACAACAGCCTGGCCTACCTCAGCCTCCAAGAGTTGAATTTATAGAGAAGGACCCCCATACCTGCGTTGAATGGATCTGTGGTATCGTCATTTGTGTTTTTGTTGTGGCTGTCGTCGTGTTGGCAGTGCCTTGGAAATCTTTAGCATATCCGCTGAGAAATTCTGTGTTTCATTTGCCTGAACTGTATTTGCAGTTACTTTTTGGAACCCTTCGATGGCTTAGATTCTTTACCTAATGAATCTGACATTTCTGTGCTATGTGCACTCATCAGTACTGCTCTCCACACACGGAGGACAGGCTGGCATAAAGGATTTGATCTCTTCCCGCAAGCCGAGTTCTGGCTGCCAGCTTCACTGAGTCCCTGTGCACTGAGGTTCCATGGAAGCCATGATAGGCATCAAGTTAGAAGCCCAGGGAATCAACATGAGAAAAAAAATTGTAAATCATACATAGATAACATGAATGTTTCATGTAAGATTTTTTTAAAGAGGAAATTAAAGTCAAAGAGGTTTGAGTATCTAAGATGTAAGGCCTTAAAGTGTCAGCTTAAAAAAAAATGTTTTTCCTGAACAGAAAGGTAGGCACAAGAGGTAAAGGTTCTCTGACATACTGCTCGCCTTTCCTGTACATCTCTGCGTTCCTTTCCCATTTTGTCAGGTTGTATTGTCTTTTTCTAGCCAACAGCCTGGTAAGTGATTTCTTATGAGAGATTTGGCTGAGGATTGTTTGTATCTCTCCTGTATGGTGAACAGGAAGGCTCGAAGGCTCGCCGGGCCTCAGCCAGTGGCTGGATTGGAGCACAGTTCTGGTTTACCTTGTCTTCTTCCATTAAATGGCACAAGGAGGAATCATGAGTTTATAACACCTATCCAGGACTTTCTCTTGTCCTCAAAACAGGCGGTTTTTACCTCTATAATTCCTATAGCTGGGAAAGGTCAAAGATACACCAGCCACATCACCATATGAAACAGACATTCATTTAACCACTTATTAAGGAAGTCAATTCCTTTAACGAACTGTAATTGGTAACAGTGGGTGTTTTGTATCCAGGAAACTTTGTACTTTTTGTTCTGAGATGACAATAGTCTACTTTCAAAAAGGATGACTCAGTCTGCAAAACACCACCCCTTCGACTGATTGCTAGAATTAACAATGGGTCCCCCCTCCCTGAGAAGTTTGCATTTGTTCAGGTTTCTAAGTTATTTTTTTTAACTCTTGTGTTACCCTTGTACTAATAATCTGAAGAGTTAAGATTCAGGAAAACTTTCTGTATGCTAAGAATGTGGGGAAGGATGACCTTACCACACAATAGCTACTGGTCTCTGTTCACAGGTCAGGTGACATAGATTTCCTCAGGTGACAGGCGTCTGGCTGTATATTAAATCCAGGGAGATGGAACACTGGTATCTTAATCTGCCTGTTGCACATAAATAAGAACAGCTTTCGATCATAATCTTTGAAGTACCTCTTGTTTTTATTTTTTCCCCTTCATCTCTACTCTTATGATGTGTGCGCTTGAAGCTACTGTCATGAAAGTTCCAGGAAGCTCTTCTGGGACTCTCAAAAAGTAAGCTTTGCAGTCATTGCAAGGCAGAGAGTTTCCTTTCCCTCCCTGACCTCCAGGGGGGCTATCGCTCCACTGTTTCACCATTCCTGAAGTTGTTCCTTTGTAGAAGTGGGGCAGGCCCAGGCCTCAGACTGTGTAAAGCCTGGAACATGACAGGACACACAGACAGACAGACGGACATGCTTCTTAGGTTCTTCTTCATTGCCCATGGACACTGTAAATGATGTCATCAATATCCACATTGTCCTTTGGCAAAATAGAAGGTCCATCGCTTCAGGAGAGACTGATGGTGGCTGGATGGTGCATCTGGCTAGTTCCTGCTGGAGTCTACTCCTCTCTTTGCGCATAACCATCTGATCTTGTATCTTCCAATAGCTTACTGAAACTGACACCCCATCCCCAATGGTACGTCTATGTTCCCCAACTTTATTTTCTGTTATCGTACTGTGTTTGCTTAGTTTGTGTTCCCATACCTTGGCTGAGGTAATGTACAAAAGGAGACAGTTAGTTCTCTGGGCTCTGGAAACTACAAGGCTAAGTTGAAGTGCGTGAGGGCTCCAGTTGGCTTTCAAGATGGTGCACTGAAGAATTCTGAAGGATGGACCTGCGCCCTCGTGTGGCAGAGTGCAGGAGGACAGCAAGGAAGGAATCCTTTCTAGAACTCCTAATCTTTCACAGGGAAGAGCTTCGGGATCTAACAACTACCATGTCATTTCAACGTGAGAATTGTCGGACGTAGTCACGACATAGCAAGTTCTCATCATGGGTTGAAAACATGTACTAAAAACTTTTTGACTGAGAAAATAATTGTGGATGTTTATGAGATACATTATGAGGTTTAGACACAGATACACACTGGGCAATGGATAAGTTAGCGTCGTTAACGTATCTATCACCTTAGATTTTTATCATTCTTTTTTTAGGGTGACTAGATTTCAGATCCTCCCTTGTAGCTATTTTGAGATAGACGATGTTTGTTCTTAATTGTTCTTAATTCTGTGAAAGCACAGACTTGATTTCTCTAAATACAATAGTGCACCCATTGATGAGAAGTTCACTTTGTCCCTCCCTCTCTGCATTCTCTAGTATCTAAAATTCTCCTGTCAACATCTTGAATTAAACTGATTCAGGTTCCATATCTGAGTGAGGATTGTTTACCTTAAGTCCTGGAGTTACTATACCATCAGCCAGATCCAGCTGTCTTGTGACAAATGGTAGCAGGATGATTTCCTTTGGTATGGCTGTGTAGTATTCACCTGGACACATATACTGGGTTTTCTTGTTTTCTTTGGTGGGTGTTTTGGCCCATTCCTTATCATTGCTATGGTGAAGAGCACTGAAATAAACACGAGGATATGCCGTAGCATTTCCTTTGGCGATATCCTGCAGTTGAATAGCTGGACTCTGTGGTATTTCTACTTGTAGTTGAATGAAGAATGTGTGTGCGTGCCTCCTGCCTTCTCCTCAGGGTGTGGATTGGTATTTTCACAGTGATCAGTGATGTGAAACGTTTTGCTTTGATTGTGTATCTGTTGGCCATCTCTAGGTCATCTTTTGAGAAATGTCTGTTGAGGTTTCTAACCATTTTCGTTTTAATTTTTGTTATTGACACAAATTCTGCAATGGGGACTCATTGTGAAATTTGCATCATACATACAATATGGTTTTGTCAAATTCACTCCATCAGTATTACTCAATTCTCTCCTCCTTCTTCCTCATTATGTAACTATCTGTATATGTATATAAATTATTTTGAAGTAAGTCATATGTGTATCCATGCTTAAATTATAAATAATTGTCTTTAATATAAATTTGTTATAACTATAGTTGTGTATGTATATATCATTTATGTCACAATAATTTAGACTATCCTTTTATTAGATTATTTGTGGCTGTCTCGCTCTAACGCTGTCTGGGTTCCTTATAGATTCGAGACATTAGCCACATCAAATGAAGAATCTGTAGATAATTTTCTCCACTCTTTACTTTTCATCCTGTGGTGATTTTTTCCTTTGCACTACCATAGCTTTTGCTCTTGATGTAACGCCATCTGTTACTTCTGACTTTCCTTAACCGTGCTTGTGTCACCTGCACATATCTGGACACAGAAAATCTTTGTGCAGATCTGCTCAGGGACTCACTTGAGTATTAAGTGTGTGTGTGTGTGCATGTGTGTGTGTGTGTACACACACCCATCCTTCCACCACATCTGGAAATGGATCCATCTCTGTTTTACTCTTCACAATTTTCCTAATGAGTAGCTGTTGGGACTCACAGGTGCTAAGCGTTAATTAGCCACCTGCCGAACGGGTAAACCACCTTCAACTTGGGCCAAAGCCTCTTAAAGTAATTTTGGAAATTAGTATCATCAACACAGAAAGCTGACCACAAGTGCCAGTAGGTAGGAGCAGAAGTAAGGGACGTGAGATCACCACCAAGGACAGAGTAAACTTTGGAAACATGTTGTGTGCAGATTGGCCTGGGCTATCCTCAGAGGAGAGTGGGGATTCGTGGGAAAGTGTATTTACAGAAGCCTCTTGTTGATGTGTGCTTTGAACCTATTTAGGGACATTGCAGTTTTCATGCGTTTGTTCAATGGATTTGCAAAACTAAGCTACGATGGGCAAATAGCCCACATAGATTCGTGGGGAAGAATTCGAGATAGGAGGCTAATATGTGTATAGCAAAAGCACAAATGAATAATTGAAGATCGCACTAATACTTTTAGTGTGGGAATAAAATCCTCCAAATCCACAAAACCAGGTATAAAACAAATAGTCATTATCTAATCAGATTTCCGCTGGCTCTGATGTCGCTACTCACTAATCTCTTTGCTAAGAAGGACACCTGATACAGGGGTTTGTGTTGACTGTTGGGCAGGATCAACTTTCCCCTAAGTGTGTGCTTTGTGCCTTGAGATTGCAGCCAACGGCGGTGGGATGAAGCCATCTTCATTACGAAGACATTTAAAAACTCCCCATCCGGAACCAGAAGGCAATCCCTGGAGTTGTGCGGGGTGGGGGATAAGGCAGACCCTGCTCGTTCCAGTACCTTAAGGACTGTTACTGCACTTCACAATTCCATTTTGGAAGATGACTTCGAGGTTTCTTAATGGCAGATCGTAATAAGCCACGTGACTCGTTCATCCTGCTATTGCAAAAGTCTCGGAAAACATTCGATGCAAAACAGAAAATGTTCACCTTTGTCAATGCATCCTATAAAGCAGGGCAAGGAAAATATTGACACAATGGTAACCAAAGAGCAGTCTTTCATCAAAGACCATTGCTGTGTAGGAGAGATTTTAGACACTCAAGTTATGGGGATTGATTACAAGGACTTTCTATCCATGGTAGGAATCATAATCTTTCTCTTTTCAAAACTCCTTAAATAGTTCTTCTACTCAAAAAAGTATGTGGGAGTGTGTGTGTTCACTAAAAGAAAGATCCAAACATTCCTTTTGAAATAATGTCAGTCATGACCACAGTGAGTGTGGGAGAAGTTCATATTTTTAAGGTGCTCCTCCCTTGGAAAATTACTTTGATATGAAAGATGTTTGGAAAAGTTAACATCAATCTTGTATATAAAAAATGGGCTACTTTAAAACAAAGTAATCCAGACTCGTATCTTAGCTCTTAAATATTTGAAAATTACTCGCAAACCTATTTTAAAATGCCCTGAATAATATTTCTTAACGAATCTTTTAAAATATAGTTTGCTAGAATAGTTGACCGACATTAAGGAAGATTGAAGTCTGGGAGCTGAACTTGAACAACAAAATCCTTTTTGTAATTAGTAGGTGAGACATAAATATCCTAATTTAGTACGCACAGCTAGTGATTTGCGAGGTTAACTTTTTTTTAATCAATGATAATGTCTAGAAACACCTGTTATTTCAAAAAAAAAGGGAAAAAGTAAACTTAGAAGCAGCTGAACTCACTGTATACGAGGCAAACAAACTTCATCAATCTCAAAACTAACAAAATGCCCGGTATTGCTAATTTTACATAACATAAATCACTACACGGGCCATAAATCCCTGGTACTAATAGGTTTCCAAAAGTCCATGCTGTTTTACACTCCTCACGAATTATGGAAAAGAAGAAGAAGATGGGCTGTGGGATGGGGTGGAAGAAGTGGGAGGAGGGACTCCCTAGCAAGTGCAAGCCAAACCCCAGCTCCATTTCCCAGCACCTTTTCCTGACAAGGGACAGCTCATGTTTACCTCTGCCCTTCAGATTTCTATGTTTGTGGGGCAACGACTACCTCATGTGCTTTAGTTAGTGTGGTGTTAGATCCTTGTACACTCAAGTAGGAACTTACTGGGCCCACACTACACAGATTTCCATTGGGGGGCTCAGCTTAAGACTTTGGGGGTCCAGATTTTCACCCAAGGGCCTCAGTAGATGGGGGTAGTTTGGGGTGCAAAGTTCAGGGCCAGACCAACTTGTACTTGAGTGTGAAGCCTGCTCCAGGCTCACCACCTACTTCAGCCTTCCAAACGCCAGCTTTTCATTTGCCTGCTGTGCAGGTAAAAATCACCTCCTGTCTACAGTAACAAGTCTGCCGTGTAAAACAGATGCCCCAGGAGGGCACAGGGCATTCTAAAGTTTTAAGAAGCAGCAAGTTATAGGCCATTGTCAAATATTTGAGAAGGGTTTGGCCCAAGCAGTTCAACACTGATCAATATTCATGAACAAGAATGATAGTGCCGGTATTGTTTCTAATTGTGCCCCAAAACGGAAGCTTGGACTCACTTGAAGCGTGTGTCATTAAACTGCACTGTATTACCTCAAGTAGACAGACTCCGTCATGAAAACAAATGTGATCACGTAGATTAACAGTGTACTAACATTGCAAAAATACAGCTTTCAAAAGCAAAATATGGGGCACTGCAGAGGCAAGTTCTACGTGGTAATACTTGCAAAAAGTGTGGGATTACATGGAATCACTACAGCACGTGTTTATACACAGGCGCTCCTATGCAGAAAGGGTAGAAAAGGAAGTCAGAGAAGAAATGCCTGTAACCCGGCAGCATAGACCTCTTCACGAGAGTGGAGGGGAGGCATGAACAGGAACGGGAATTCTCAAGTTTGATTCCATCAGCAGGGCAACAGCATTGTGTATTCCTTTCTTTTTTTTAACTTCTGTTTTACTGCTTTTTATTTCACAATAAAAAAAAAATCAAGGAAATAAAAACATCATTTCCGCAGAAGTAATAAGTGGCCAGCTGTTTTAGAAGGTTGTGTTAGAAGGAAAGGAAGGAGGAGAAGCAAGGAGGGAAATAGGGGAGGAATAAAACCCATTTTTTTTTCCAGCAAAGGGGATTTTCTTGGCACTCTTCCTTCCAAAGGCGTTTCAGAGAGAGGAATCTTCCTCCTGCTCCCCCATCCCCCACTAGCAGAAAAACATTGGATATGGCAAGTTCATATCCCATTAATAGGCTGGCATGGAATGCTTAATTATTCCCCTTTGACACAGGATATATTTTAACATCTTGAACACACAGGTAGCTGTCCTTGTTTTGAAGGCTGAGTGAGAGAAGGAATTGCGTTGTTAGTCTCTATGCCTTTCTTCTTTTTATTTTAATAAGAAACAGAATCATTGTAGGTAGACAATTTGATGTCATATTTTTCTGTGATATTTTCACAGTGCACAGCGGGGTGTCCTACTCTTCAGCTATATGACATAGAAGAGTTCTTTCTTTCTTTCTTTCTTTCTTTCTTTCTTTCTTTCTTTCGTTTTTCTCTTTTTTTCTCTGCACATTAAAGTGTCAGAAACAAGTTCTCCCCGGCTCCAGGTACAAAAATCTACCAATAAACATCCCATCGTTTCCTTTTTCCTTCCCCCTTTGTCATTTAATAAGGAAAAAGGCAGAGCTGTAATATTTGACAATTAGACAGCACACATTTTGGAGATTATGTCTCTCCTACTGGTAATTCTCCGGTGGGTGAGCCCTTCCCACCTCTAACCTCTCCTCTGACCGCCCTTGCAGGGTTTCAGCCCTCAGGCTCCTAGAGGAGTTCCCAGGAGACCCTGGCTGGGCACGGCCACTTCCTTGGCCTGGCCTGGGATTAACAGGAAGGGGCAGGTGCATGTGCCACCTGTGTGTGCCTCTGCCAGGGCGACGGGGTCGGTGGGCGTGGCTTGCTGCCACACCTGGCAGAGCAGGGGGCCCCGGGCTGGTTAGCATACCAGCCATGCAGCCCGTTGCTAGGAAGCTGCCTCCAGAGCATCCCTTGATCTATTTTTAAAATTCCACACTTGTTTCCTCTCTGAAAAGAAGCAAAGAATAATACCACTTGGCTTTCTCCTCTTTTAAGAAGCGAAGTAACCAACAAGGCTAAGACCTGTTGTGAAGTCACAAAGCATTTGCTAATTAAGCTTTCGAATGTTACGGTCTTTGTGCCCATCTACGTTTGGTTTAATTAATTTCCAGATAAGACCAGGGCCTCAGAAGAGGTGGCAGCCAGTGTCTCTGGGGAGTGGAGGTGAAATTGGTTGGGATAGGTGTTTATTTGTTTATTTATTTATTTATTAGTCCATACGGTTGTCTCTGTACTCCTGTCATTCTTGAGCCTTTAACAATAACCCCTTGTGAGGTCCTCAGACTTTCCCACTATAGGGGAATAAAGAAGAAATTTTGAGGGCTATTGAACAGTTTTCACAGCTGATACACAGAAAAACTACTTAGCACAGGTGTTTTCATAACTGTGAAATTCTGAAGATAGTCTGTCTTCTCTGAGGCTTAGATTCAGTGTCTTGTGTGGGATGGAATCTTATGAAACTTGTAAAATATCTGTAATATAAATAAAAGAAAGAGAAGATGCACAAAAGTAGCTTTTGCACAGAACTCCAGAAATGGTTCCTTTTTGGCCACTGGTAGCTAGCAGATTTCTTTGTGTGTGTGTGTGTGTGTGTGTGTGTGTGTGTGTGTGTGTGTGTGTGTGTGTGTGTGTGTGTTTTAAATCTCTACAAGTTAAAATGAATTCAGTTTCAAGTGCTGTTAGTGAATTTTAAAAATGATGTGTTATTTGTATGCAGGTGTGATGGATTCTTGTAGCATAAGAAGGGTCTGGGTCTCTATGTGTTGTGATTTTTCTTTTTCCTCAGCTTTTCAGCCACAGAGAGTTTTTTTTTTCTCCCTCCCTTTTTTATAGTCTACCTGCAACCTCCCACATCAGCTGATCGGCCAGGCTGGCAGCTGTTTACCTTCCTATGACAAGATTAGACGGAAGTCACATTTCCAGAATCCCAAACACCAGTCCAGGACTCTGCTTAGAAAGTCACGAGCCAGGATGGTGGCATACCTTCCTTGCAACTCCCATGTGAGTTTCTGGAACATGCAAGGAGTCTGAGAGGGCTGCTAGTCACAGACTGTGCAAAAACCCTCCTCTTCTCTCTCCACACGTACCTACAGTCGTTGGACACACTGAGACACTGAGAGCACGCGTGCATCCATAGCAGGTTTGACACAGAAGTGACTGGGACTACGGAAGAATTTTCCTTTGCCCCTGGAGTTTAGTTTCCTGATACCATTCCAGGGGCCAATCGTGGGTCTCAATTCTCCATTTTTCTAGAATAGTCGTAGAGAAGCACAGGGAAGCATTGAGTCTCACTCACAACCCATGCTAGGGTATCCTGTTCAGAATCATGAAGAATGCATTGGGAACCCTGGCTTTCCTGCTGCCTAATGGCCATCTAAGAAGATGCTGGAAAAGATCTCCCGGCATCACTGGGCAGTAAACGATTGCTCAGCGGACTGCTAGACATCAAGACTGTTGTGTTGTCATTCTTCCACAAATCCCAGGTGTATGAAACAACAAGTAAACAGGGGTACGCGTGCCTAAAGAGTGTGCATGGCCCTGAGCAAGGCAGAGGCCGGGGGGAGTGCGCATTTCAGAACACCTCAGCTACTCACTCCACGCTCCCCTTGAGTTTGTAAGAGCATACAAATTAGAGCAGTAAAATGAGGTTCATTTCCCTAGACCGAGTAAGAGAATGGGATGGGTCACTATGTGTGTTTGTGTCTTTGTTTTCCCACATCCTAGTTCCCAGGGTACTCTGGACTTCCCAGAGGAAGCAACCCAGGTAGAGAAGCCAGCGCATGCCACATTATAAAAGATGGGGTTGGGTGCTTGGACGGTGGCTCACCTCTGTGTGTTACGGGGTGGGGAGGCAACTATTGCCCCAGGAAGCCTGTGACAGTGACAGAAGGCACAGTGGACACTTAATCTCTTTCCATGCTGCCTCCATCATGATGGGTAGAATGTGAGTAAGAGACTAGCGTGGGCCCTCTCCCACCCAAAAAGAAATCAGGTTTTCAATCAAGGAGCACAGAATTCCGTTACCCTTTTCCACTATTCTTGTTATTGTTGTTGTTGACGAAGAGACACGTGCAGACAAAGAAAGGGAAAAGAACGACAGACCTACAGCATCATCTAGGCAAAGGCCGAGATGTATAACAAGACCTACGGTGAAATCCAGGCAGATAAAGAAGAGAAAATGGATTTCCTTGTGGATTTATGTTTACAGGCCTCGATATGGTTTCTATCGATGGTTTCATTTTTTATCTTTACAGTAGTACCGAAAGGTAAAATTGTGATAGCAACTGATATTCCTGGGGTTTTATTATTATTATTTATTATTTTTATTTATGGCAACTGGGAGCCAAGGATCTGAACGATGGAAACTTCCACAGTGCCATTAACAACTATTCAGTATCATTGTGACCGTCATAAATAGTGGGGTTACTGTTACTGTTATTTACTGCTACTTGTACCATCAAGTTCCCCTGTCTGGCATGTCCTGTTGTTGGTAAGAATCAAGCTGGTCTAGGATGGAGTACATCCGGTAATGAGTCAGTGACAGGACAGAAACTCGGCAGACATCAGCACACATCGTGGCCAGCGGAGGCCAGAGCCTCCATAAACTCTCTCGTAAATCGCACGTGTTCATCTATCCTACAATCCACGTAGCTGTAACTGTTGGCGGACACTGGCATGCCACACTCCTGCCTGAGATAAGTAACTTGATTACCCTTGGCCCTGCAGGAAGCATGCGATACACCTTTCCCTGCCTTTCCTTGACCCCTGTATCCGGGAGCTGGAAGCCAGCCTGGCCACCATGATGCTAGACCCTCAGCCAAAGACTCCAAAACTGAGCAGCCTGGATTTCACAGTGGACGGGGTCTTCCGGTCTTTACCTGATGGGAGATAACATCCTTTCTGTCCTGGTCAGGAAACAAATCCACCCTCAGCCTCACAGCACAGGCATACTTGAGATAATCCAGAGCCAGTGGTGTTACGAAACCCACAGACCTCGCGAATCGAGACGTCCTAGCAGAGTTTCTTTATAAGTCCAGGCAACTTGTTTCCCTTAGGGAAGGACCCCCAGAGAAAGAGGAATGAAGGTTGGAGGGATCACAGATAAGCTTGGCGACCAGGCTCCATTTCCCTTTCTCTACGACACTCACGGAAGAGAAACACTGAACTTTTTCCCTGGGAAGAGAAGAGAAATCTCAGAATCTTTCCCCAAAGATCACGGATGACTTAGAAACCCAGAGGGACCCATGCATATTTCAGAGCTTCCGCAAGCTCAAGATTGCTGTCCAGGGAGAGGGGTGTTTATGAGATGGAGACACAGGGGAGAGCTCGCCCTGGCGCTGAAGGAGGAAGACAGTGGGGTCACCTCTATGTGTGTGGAGTGGGGTACATTCCGTTGCTGGATTCAGTCTTTCATCCCCTAATCTGAGCACCTATTTTAATGCATTACCTTTTTGAAATATGTATATCTGGTTCACACTCCTGGAGTTTCTCATTCAAAGTGAGCTGAGGAATCTATATTTTGAAAAAAAAAAACCTTCCTTAGGAATTCACACACACACACACACACACACACACACACACACACACACACAGACTGGAAACTGCTGCTTTTAATGCCCATTTTAACATTGAGTTTTCTATGTAAGGAAGATAAATGATGTGTAAATAACTATTATACTAGCTTACCAGTTCAGAATTATGTCTAAGAAGCCCCCCTCCTAAACAAAGTAAGGAGAATTAAATAGTAATCTTCTAAATCCTGTCTTATATGTGGAATTAAGATGTGTTGTTTTATTAAGTATCTACTCTTGGAAACTCTTAATGCTTCCTCTTTAAAGAGAAAATAGATGATTGTGGTGAAGGAACTACGTTAGGTAATATTTTGGGGGGGTAGATGTTTTTCAGCTTAAGAAATATTGGGCCCCCCTAATAAACAGGGAAAGGAGAATTTATGGGAATCTTGCTCATTTGTGGTGACACACACATGAGCCCCACAATTCAGCCTGAGCCTGTCAATTCTGCCTTTGATCTTTCATCAGAAGGGAGGTGCTACCTCACCCCCACGGACTGTTAGCATGGCTAATTTTGAATTTCTATTTTTCCTGACGCGACCATAGAATGCCAAGACTCATCATCACATCCTCCACCATTTAGTTTTCCCAAAGAGTGGGCCTGTCTTCCAGAACCCACTAAATTGTCTTCATGCTTTCTTTCCTCCTTCACAGACCAAATACAATTGTGGGGGTTCGAGACAATGAAATCATATATTCTAATACTATGTTGAAGGAATGCTGCAGGAATTTTCATCCTTCCCAACTGGGAATTCCCATACTAAATCGATAGGTAGAACAATATTTTTTTGCAGGAATTTGTCTTCAGATGCATATTCCAGGGCCTCATGAAAGAAAACTTGAATTTATGCTCTTTGTTATCTGTGTCATGGATCTCACTCTCTTCAAAAGTAAAACGCTCTACAGTGGTGGGAGTTCAGAGACAGAGAGATAGAGCCAAGAGAGGTGGGCAGAAACAGAGAAGGTGGAGAACGGGAGAGAGAGAAAGGAGGGTGGGAGGAAGAATGAAAGAGTAAGAGACAGGAGAAGAAATGTGTGAGAGAGATATTCAAGTCCTGCTCTTTCATCTCAGAAATGCCAGGAGATAATTTTTGTTTTATGCTATTTATTTAAGCAGTGGTATTGGTGGGACCATCGAAAGGCCACATGCTTTATGCAGAGATTGACTTATCTTTATTTTCTCACTTTATAGCCCAGGAAACTGGGAGGCAGACTGCTTAGTGATGCTGTGAAAGGTACAAACTCTGCCTGAGTGGGCCTCAAAAATCCCAGCTCAGGGTCAGAGTCAACCAACCCTCTCATCAGACGCACTGTATCTCCTAGTGTTTTGTACATCGGCTTTTCTTACTAGAAGTCTTTCACTGAAATGATTCCGCTGGTCAGAAATAATTTGAAAATGATGGCTGCTCGTAAATTTTATTTGATAAAAGATTTTCAAGTTTAATCCTGACCCTTACAGCATTTTATCTCGAAATTATTTTTGTTACTTATAAATAGATAAAGTTTTTTAAAAATATATAATGAATTTTTCTGTCAGTTTCAACAAATTTGAAGATGTCGGGATTTTAATCCTTTTATCAATAACTTAAGTCAACTCAAAGCACACTTTCTTTGAATTCTTCTCTCACATGACACCACAGTTAATGGAGAGATTTTTGGGGGAATACATTTGAATAAGCTTTTGTCCTTTAATAATAGAGATGTATACCTACTTGAAGCTTGAAGCATATAGTATTACATGAAACCGAGTCTTTTACATATTTCTTTTTTTTTTTTTGTCCATTGTGGGGCTTGAACTCTGGGCCTGGGCGCTGTCCCTGAGCTCTTCAGCCCAAGACTAGCTCTCTACCACTTGAGCTACAATAACACTTTGGCTTTCTGGTGCTTCATTGGAGATAAAAGTCTCAGGGACTTTAGTGCCCAGACTGGCTTTGAACCTCGATCCTCAGATCTCAGCCCCCTGAGTAGCTAAGATTACAGGCGTGAGCCACTGCATCTGGCTTTCACATATTCCTCTCAAAGTCATTGTCAATCCGGTCACATTCATACAGTAAAAGACCAGTCAATTTTAGACACATACAGAAAAAGGGAAAATCATTCATGGAGGTCGAGTTCTATTTTTTGCCGAATTTTCGCCGTTTGCCTGGAGACGTAGACGTGTTTGTAAACTCATCAGTTTAGTCATACTTTTCTTTTTTTAAGCTACACTTTTCTCCCTTGGACTTTTATGAACCTTGTCTAACGTCCAGTTCAGCTTTCCCCACCACCAGAATGTGTCCACCTTTCCACTGTAATTTCTGACGCTCTGCTTGAGACTGTCCCGTGGGTGTGTTCACCTGGCATTGCTACAAAAGTAGGAGACCCTGGTGAAGAGCAGAACAAGACAGCGCCATCCAGCCAACCAGCCAGGAGCGCTAACGACAACAGATCCCCCCAATCAGATGGCCCTTGCACGATTTGCCAGTCCTGGGAAAATGGCATACCCAAATGCAGCTTTCCACAGCGCACCCCTCGTTTGTAAGAACCCCATGTTTGGCTCTTCTGTGGAAAGGAGGCAGCCACCATTTTCTGAGAGGGAGGACACTTAACATATGCATGTAGCATTAAATGCAGAAGTGCCCCACCTGGTTACCTCCACTTACCTCTGGGAGAGGACAGGAGAGGGAAGAGTCCACTTGGCTGTGTCTCTTCCATCTCTCATTCCCCATCTCACTTGAGGAAGTACTGAAACTACATCGCCCACATTTTGAGGGGCACGGGGGAGGGGACTCATTGATTTTTCTGAAAGCTATTTGTTAATTAACATCAAAGGAATGAATTCTGACTCACATAGCCTAGTGAGTGGCATTTTTCCATAGTCCTGGTTGCTATGGTGATGAAGGAAACTCGTTTGTTCTGGGTCACTCCTAAATTTGTGCATGAAAGCGTAAGAGATTATTTCTGTCTAATCAAGTTATATGGAAAAGTTGAAGGGGAGGTGCTGTGTTTTATAGCCATCAACCTTCAACATAATAGAACACAATGGCTAAGTGAAAAAAAAAAAAGGATTATAGCTTCCTTTAAAAAACAGAACAGAGAATTTCTAACTGACCCCAAAGCTTCTTCTGGTAGGATATCATTTTTTTTTCCGTGTGCTAATATGAAGACTGTGGAATCACGTTTTTTATAAGGGAATTAGAGTACATATTGCAAAACTCTACAACCCAACTTTGCATAATGAATAAAGAGTAGACTGTGCATTCATTAAACAATTTTACTTTTGAACTTAAATTCTACAGTGTGTCAAATGCCTCACTAGCTCTGCTTTGCCAGGAAGCCAAGTTTCGTTACAATTAACATAATTGGGAAAGCTGGATTGGAAAAGGAATGGCTCACCTCTTCTTCACCAGATGTCCTGGCCCCTGTGGTATATAGATTTAAGCATCTTTTTCACATCCCTCTGCCTCTCCAACACCTCTGTTATTCCTGAAGCAGATGGTAATTCTGTATGTCATTAGTGGACTTTGTCAAGCCAAGCATTATTTTTTATAAAGGATAGTGCTTTTAGGGTTTTCTTTGTATTAAGTTCTCTGTCTGTCTGTCTGTCTGTCTCTCTCTCTCTCTCTCTCTCTCTCTCTTTCCCCTTCCTCACACTGGTATGGATTTAGTGCTGCATGGTTAGGGGAAAATTCCTCAGTATTTTTAATGCTCCACTTTTCTCTCTAGAACAAGGACAGTAAGAAAGGACATGCACAGAAATTGTTATGGCATTCCTCTGCGTATTATCTGTGAATGCATAGTAATGCCGACCCCATATCTGGCAGCTTCGTGTGGCAAATATGTGTTCATTTGTGCAGTTTCAAGGGTGAGGCAACTGGAGCAGAGTGGCTGGGTGATTTTAACGGAGGGACTCACTCTTCAGATGTAACTGGAGCTATAGACGTCTAGGGCCTAGAGAGTCTGCTTTCAGGTCACCCATTTGTGCGGGGTGGGTGAGGAGCCAGCGTTTCAGCGTTCTATACTGATGGAGTTCCACTACTCACCCGTGATGCTCTGCAGTGCAGGCCGTCTTAGAGGGTCTATAGCAGCAGGGTGAGAGGGCAAAGAACAAGAATGACCACTAGCACACAAGTCCCTCGCGTTTATGGGACATCAGTTCTCTTGTGCCGTCTTCTACTTATAAGAAGAAAGCGATACTTAAAGCAACCCAATAAGCCCGCTCCCCAGAGTAGGAGATTCAAGCACCCAAGAATTTGCAGGTGGTTTGTGAGAATGTGACTACGTGCCCTCCCCAAAGACAGGCAGAGTCTCCTCTCACTGCAGCTCCAGCCCTGAACCTCCATCTTCTTCACCCTCTGGCATGGATCTAGCCTACAGAGTTGGTGAGAGAAAGGTCCTTGTTTCGTGTCGCTCCCTCTGTCTCTGATACTAGAGGCACGCGTCATCCATCTCAAGCCACACCATATGTAATGGTGGGAGCATTTCACGTCAGCTGCTAGAGGCGTTTCTAACCCACACACCAGAATGGAAGAGACAATTGTTGGTTTGTCTAGAGCTTCTGTGAACCCAGGGCTGGACAAGTGTGAGATTTTCCCTGATTAAGTAGACAATACATTGCCTTGTTCTCATCTTCACCACGTGGGCGCTCCTCATTCTTCCATTAATTGTTTTATTTTTCTTTGCCTGATAAGAAGAGTATGGTGGTGACCTAGGAGTTTTCTCAGCCTGCTTTATTTACTAGTAGAATTTATTTTTTTCTATTTAATACTACTGAGGGTTGAACTCAGGCCTCAAACTTACATTTGCTAGACAGGCATTGTATCATAACCAGCACTTTTCTGCCTGAGTTATTTATCAGTCACCTAAAGAGACACGCCTTTTGTCTGGGGCCATGTCAGACGGCTGGCCTATTACCTGTACCTCGTATGTATCTGTGCCTGCAGTCTTCCATTACCCTTACGAAGACATCATTTACTGAGGTCCAAAGTACTCTTTCCATTTTACATTTGTTTCTATCATTTTGATTTCCAGTTTGGCAGTGCCACCAGAGGTATAATCCCCCAAAGACCGTGCTGGTCTGTGTGACTCTTACTGGATAGGAGTCAGTGAGGTAGAGTCACAGTCTAATGTCCTCCAGATCACTCTTTCTTGGGATTCCACTGGCATTCTGGAGGGACGGTGCCCACTGTATGATTGCAGAGATTGAACCCTGGGTTGTCTGCACAAATAAATAACCTTACAGGCAACCCTCTTCTGCATTTCCTGGTGGAGGCCTGCACCTGCTGTTGGTTGAATTGCAGAATCACTTCTTGTCTGACAGTTCTCAGAATGTTCAACATCACCCAGCCCAGACTCCTGTAAGTTGAAGCAGAGCCCTTGGTTGATGGTTGCCATACATTTTTTAGTGGAAGCAGTGAGAAAGGCATGGGCGATACTTGAAAGCACTTACGAAGGCTTGAGCTCCCAGCCTGCTCTCCTGTGAGGCTGGAGAAGCTCACTGGTCAAGTGGGCCTGGGTAATCCAGATCCAGGTTCCCTCTCGGATGTTAGCCGAGTTTAGTTCCTTCCTAGGCTGGGCCCCAGCCTCTCGCTGGGCTTCAGGACTGTCTCCTGGAGCAGATGACCTTCAGTGCCTGTGTGAGATGAAGCTTTCTTCAGCCTGCGCTTGCTGTGACCTCCCGTCATTCTCACCGCATTCTCATCCTTACAGCAGACTCGGACTCATCGAAGCCAGCGGGCTCTCAAGATGAGGGACATTACGTTCAAGCTCTTTAAGGGGTGGGGGTGAAAATGACTTTGTGCTGTCTCGGGGGTTCATAGGGGTTCAGGCCTGTAATCTCGGCTGCCTGGGGAGATTGTGGTTCAAGACTAGCATGAGGAAAGAGTGAGTGAGATCCCATCATAACAGAACACCAGGGCCTGGGGAGAGACACCCATTGCTTCCCTCTATGAAAGGACTGAACAGGCCAGGTACGGTGGCTCACGCCTATAATCCTAGCTGCTCAGGAGGCTGAGATCTGAGAATTGCAGTTCAACACAGGATGAGAACAAAAGGACCTGAGACTCTTATCTCCAATTAACCTGTAGGGGGTGGGGGGGAAAGGAAGTGGGGCTTGGCTCAAAGGGGAGGGTGGTAGCCTTGAACTAAAGAGTTCAGGGACAGCATCCAGGCCCAGAGTTCAAGCCTCATGACCCACCAAAAAAAAAAAAAAAAAGGACTGGACAGGAAAATCAGTCAAGGCCAGCAAGGCAATAGTAGAACTTCACATGAAAAATAAAGTGTAAAGGTCTGGGGCATGGCTCCAGTACACAGGGCCTACCTAGCAAGGAGAAGGCCTCAAGGTCAAACCCCAGGTGTTTAGAGCATGAGTGAAGAAAGGGATGGAACGAGAGACGGAAGAAAGGAAAGAAAGGGCAAAAAAAAAAGACAGGACATTCATGTATTTTTATTGTAAAAGGACCACATCAAGCCTTGCTTACAAGCTCATTTTGATTTGAGAAGTGGAAAAAGATTATCTATCTATCTATCCATCCATCCATCCATCCATCTGTCTGCCTGTCCATCATCCGTCCATCCGTCCATCTGTCTGTCTGTCTATCTATCTATCTATCCATCTTATCTATCTATATCTCTTTGAACATGGGTACAAAAGTTTAGATATTACTGGAGCTTAATTATAATAAATATGTAATAAAAGTATACAATATATTACTATATATCACTGTATGGCTATCATGGCTCAAGGCTCACAATGTGTAGGATTTGAAAGAAGGCTTGCAAGGTCTCTGATCAACTCTGTTATATGAACTATGAAGTGGGACTAAATCGGAGCACAAAGCTGACCCTAACTTCTCCTTTAGCCCCTGGGATCCCGGGGCGAGCCTGCACTTTTTGCTTACTGACTGTGGGTGGCCCACCCAGGAGCTGTCTGAAAGCACGTTGCTCTTGGCAGCACTCGGTGTGGGCGTGTCGACACGTCTAACTCAGGAGTCCTGCCTCAGTGTGGGAGCAGGGCCTGCTATCCTCACAGTAGTCTGGACACAGAAGTCGATTGACAAAAAAGCCTCTGAGGCCTCTGAGAGATGAAGCTGTAGACCTGCTTTCCCATTCCCTTCTTCCCCTGGCCATAGCTAATAACCCCTGCCATGAATAGAAAAGCTCAAAGATCACATAGGAAAATACATAAAGACTGAGCAGAGTACTGACGGAAGAACAATAGAATTCATCACAACAAAGAAAGAATACCTTACCTTCAGATGGGTCTTCATGACATGGAGATTAGACAGTGGTCACACTACTTAGATGCTGGGGAAGGCCATCTCCTTCTCTAGCTGTCTGCATGAATCGGTTGCTTTACAACCTGGCATCTTAGTTTCTCATTCCAGAAACAATGTTTGCAAAGAGTCAAAGAAACCACACGTGCATGTAAATAAGTACCAGCATCTTGCACACAGTGAGAACACCTAATCAAAGCAACAGAATTTTTTTTTAAAAAAGCTAGAGCCATGAGAATTTATTGCCTACTGGGAGAAGCAAAAATACCCATCTGTAAAAACAACTAGAAAATAATTCCAGTCAATCTCTAACAAGAACAAGTGCTTGACAGATGACCTGTGTGTGTGTGTATGTGTGTGTGTGTGTGTGTGTGTGTGTGTGTGTAGATCAAATTCTATTTAGGGCACTTTCTTATACCTGTAAAATGAAACTCACCGAATGAAAAACTTCACTTTTCTCCCTCTTTGATTTGTGAACAATTAATTTCAGGAGTGCATGCATATATTTCCATTCATCTTAACTGTTTATAAGACACTCTGGCAGGGAGATGACATGGTTGTCATGGAAGCAGTCACGAATCTGGATTCAGAACTCAGGAGAGTATTTGCAGCTGACCATGCTTGGTTTTAGAATACAAAAGATTTCCTTTTTATATGTCACTTACGAAAGAACACATCCATCTGCATTTCCATGCTAGCTATTAATTCAGGTTCCTTGAGTAAGTAGAATCCTGTAAGTGTGTAAATAAATACAGGTGTGTGTGGATGTCCATGCATTTATATATATTTGCACATCACATGCATTTGTGTGTCTTATGCCTTGCTCATTCTTGCCCCTTACTGCTTGGCTTAGTGTATAATAAATTTCTCTACTTTACTGGATACAGATACTTGAAGATCGATCCTTTCTCATTTAACTTTGTTTCCACAGTGAGCAAAATGTCTGTACTCCAAGAATCTCCAATTTGGGGAAAGGAAAATTTTTTTTAAATGCTCAAGAAAACAGATAAAAATATAGAAAAGAGTAACTGGACACCCTCAAGTAGTGCGTCTACTTATCTGTGCTTTGTGCTTACTTATTTTTTTTTGAGTTTTAACACAATTTTCAGAAGTATTCACTGTCTTCCTACACCCCAAAGTTTTATTTCAGTTCCATTTAACAGAGACCCATACTGTTCCTGAAGAAAGATGAGATAGGGCACCATGGAAGCTGTGAAATGATTAAGATACCCTGCTCGCTCGTAGAGATTCTGCTACATGGAAAAAATCAAATAAAAAGCTGTGGGTTGTTTGGTGCACTAGAAGGAAGAATGAGATCGTGAGTGTTCTTTGCTCTAAGGGAAAAAGAATTCACAAAGTAGATGACATTTGAACTGCTTTTACAAGATGGATAGGATTTAATTAAAGAAACAGCAAGTTGGATCAAAGTACTTTAGAAATAAAAAATATAGAGAGGTCTTACAGACCTTTAAAACTCTCCATCTTGGACTTAGGCAAAACATGTAGTCTGGAAATGTATCTATGGAACTTAAGAGAATAATGTTGGTATATGAATCTATATACAGGGAAGTGTAGAGACAAATCCAAACAGAGAAATCTAGAGAGAGAGAGTAAAATCCAGAGAGTTTGAGTAGAGAAAAGGAAACAAAGGAAAGCAAACAAAATGAGAAGAAAAGGAGTGGCAGAAGAGGCTCAGAAAATTACCCCAATAATAATAAAATAATGAAAAGAAGGGCCCTGTCATGGAAAAGGAGAATGTTGATATTTTGTTTCAATAAAGACCAAGAGGAAACTGTTGGTAAAGAAAAATTACTAGAAAGGGGGTGTTTTCCCTATGACTGGAGAGAAAAATTTAAAAATTGAACAAATGTAAATGTTAAGGAGAATGAAAAAGAAGTCAAAATGGTTCTCATCAAGGATCTTCATGTCACTGGAATATTATCAATTGGGGAATCTGATTGTAAATAGACTTTGTTTCTCCTTGTTCCTTAACCTGGATCCCCGAACCTGTTCTTTCCTAAACTGGCTTGGAAATGTCAGCCAGTCACTGAGGGTTTTGATTTTCCCCTGCCCTTTTTAACCCATTGTATTCTGCTCATCAAATCATCTCGACCACCATGAGCTTCAAAAGCAATTCAATTTAAGGTAGAAGGTTTCTCGTCCACAGCCCGGGTCTACATTGTGCCAGGATGCTTGCAGTATGGGCGGGAAGCCTGGATTCAGTTCCCCGGCTCCTCTATTCCCACTTTAACCACGGCTTTACTCCTCCAGCATCTCCCTGAGTGGAGAAAAGACTGAGCAGGAAATCGCCCTTTGGTGGTGGCCCCTGTCCTGAGATCAAAGTGCAGAGAGACACAGACTGCAGCTTCTAGAACCCAGGGCAGAAATCCCAGCTGGCTGCCATCTTCCATCTTCTTCCTTGGGTCCTCTGAAGGTCTGTGCTCTGTAGAACCACCTTCTTCTTCCACCCAGTCCTTATAATATTCCCCAGGCCCCTCCCTCCCCCCAGAGCCATGTGCTAGCTCAGGAAACACCCGCTTTTGTTCAGCCATGGATAGAGGAATGACCCTCTCTCTCCTCTCAGCATCAGACCGGGCCACTGAAGACGGGCACTTGTGGATCTGGATGGCCTCAAGCAAGAATGCTATGCCAGATGTCGGTTCTCTCACTCAAGAGATGTGCCTGTTCAAGGTCTCTTTGGGGTCCTTTCTAAGTGGACTTTGTTTTTTCCTTATTGAAAGTTGAGAGACAATAGAATATCTCAACATGTTCACAGTTTCTGCCAGTGGAATCGTTTTCCTGGCCGCTTGCTCCTCCATCACATACAATCGAAAGGTAGCAGGCCTCAGAAGCAGAACTGGGTCTGAGCCATCTCCTTTGCAATGCAGGATAGCTAGTTTAGCATCTCCCTTTAGAAGGAGGGAAAATTTGGCAACTACTCTGCTATTCTCAGCCAAAGACCTATACAGAAAATTCAAGATAACAGGAAGACTTGAATTTAACATCCTGGTACATTAGTAAAATGGGATATTAAATCATTTATTGAGACTGAACGAGGGCATTTAGGGATTTTTTGTGGTTAATAAAAGAGAAAAAAGGGACTTTACTAAGTGGGGCAGATAGTCAATTAGCAGCGAGGGAAAATGTTTGGGGAATAGCAATTGTGATAACATCAATTTGAACTACAAACCATCAATACATTTCTGGGAATGTTGCCGTCAAAGCCAGTAATAGGGAAATTGAGGGGGGGGAGAATAAAGAAGTTCTTCTCCCCCCCTCAAGGATAATGGTCAACAAGATGCTTTGCACACACAAAGAAGAGTCTGTTTGGAAAGTGAATAAAAACCCAACCTTAGGCTTTCATTCAGCACTCCCTGTGTGTCAAGAGTTTGGTAGGACCTTAATGTGGGGGCCTTACATTGCAGTACTCTCCTCTTAGAGGAAACGAGCCTTAGATCCATTGACCTGCAGTGTTATTTCTGCTAGTGTCCTGCAGCTCTAGAGGAGCGCTGAAATCAGATTGGCCTTACGGATTCAGCATTCGGGTATGGGGGCTAATGACTGAAAGACAAGAACTGAGGTTCTGGGGGTGTGGAATGGAGAGGCTGGAGTGGAATGGGGGCTGGATATGTGTACTTACTCTGGTGGAGTCTTTAGGAAGTATATCCCCGGGTGGCTAGCAGAGAGATGAGGAGGCACTGAGAAAGAAGAAAGAAAGGGAACATAGACCCAGGTGGCTTATTGGGTTTAACGGATGGTTTGTCAATGATAAGAAAGCAGGTCAGGTTTACTTGTCAGGTTTTCCTCCTCAGAACTCACTCGGATGTGTATGAGAATTCACGAGGAGAGCACGTATCCCACACTCTCCGCTCACCTTTTCAGAAGGCTAAGAGAATCTCTTTCCTATATTTCCTGGCTACCACCCGTTTCCAAATGCCTGCCTTGCCCCCAGATTCTCACACGTGTAATTCTAGTGGAAGGCTTGAAGTCGCTGTGGACTGCCACGTGGATAGTTTTAAGACAGCATCTCACACCCCAGGTCAGTGGGAGAGAATCGGACCTGTTCTTAGCTCCTTTCTGGCAGGACGTAGAACCCTCAGCCTGCCTCATATCTGCCAAGCTCCTGAACAAAGGAGCACATTCACGGAGGAAGGCATTGAGAACTGCCTGCTTAGTGAGCAACATGCCAGACACCCTCACACTATTCTGTTAGTGAACATGTTTCATCTTTCAAATTAACAAAAAATGATATAAAACTATGCACATATTTTAAATTAACGAATGCAGCAGAATAGGAAGAAACAAAAAATGAAAACCCCCTGAAAAAAATCTCTCAACTAGCCTTTGTTACTGTTTCAGTGACTATTATTTTTCAACTGCTCTCCCTGACAAGGGATTTATAGAGAATTTTGTACCTGAGATCCTAGCATCCTGGCTTGTTGGCAATCTGTTGGTATCATTTAATAACATGCCATAGAGCTCTTTTTATCTCAACGTATTTATATCTACCTCATTATTTTTAATGGCTGTGTGCTATTCCTTTGTGTAGATAAACCATTGTTTGTTCTTCCTTAATACTGATTTTTTTTTCTTGAAGGATGGTGAAATTGTTTCCAGCATGCTGCTTTGGTAAGCAGGCTTTAACGAACACCCTATGCATCTTTATGCACATTCTTCCAATGAATTTTATATCTGGAGATACTCTTGAAATGGGGGTGGGGAATAAATCCAACAATTTCCAATAGGTGTTACCGTCTTCCTTCTTTCCTAATTATTTTCATGCAGAACATACATGGCTCCTTTTGCGCGCTTCCCATTTCCCCTTCACAGCTACTACCTGGCAGCTCTTATCCTCAAACTCTGTCGGTTGCTTGGAAGAAGAGAGCCTACATTGTGGGTCCTGCTTCTGTGTGTAAGTTGCTGAGAAAGACAGAAGCTTTTCCGGTAGTTTAGTGCATTGCTAGATCAGTGGGAGATTGGGGCGTTTTTTTTTTCTTTGTATTGTATGAAAAGAAATGCAGGATGTGGGTTGATATTGTAATGAGGGTGACTGATGCCATCTTTGTCGTATGCTTCTGATTTGGGCACAAAGAAAAAAGGTTAAGTTGTGAGGAACCTGTTTTGGTTCAGTTTCCTGACTTCTGGACTTCCCCAGACACATCTTTCTTCATAGCACTAACTGACCTGGCTAACGTTTAGGAAAGGCCTTTCGGTTCCTTCCCTGGACCCCGGAGGACTCTGCTGTCTCTTCTTGTGTGGTCTCCTCAGTGCTGTGTCTGCGATTCTCATCTTCCCTGTCTTTCTGGAATCCTGACCTTGTACTTGACTGAGGGGTGACCTGGACCACTGTTTTCTCAGGGCTGTGAAACATGAACACTTCTATGTCATGGCTTTACCAAAACAACCAGAGCCCACAGACCTGACAAGATGAAACCATAGCCCAAACAAAGCTTCACTCCCGTTAAGATGTTTTTCTCAAGGGTTTTGTCCCATTGGCTAAAAGCTGACAAGCACAATGTCTGTTTACTCGTGGTTAAAAAAAAATTTAGGAATCCAGACAGAGGATTTCTGAGATTATTCAAGAGTAGTGTATTTGATATCACCCATCATGTGCAATCATGGCTTTCCATGCTTTGATGACAACTAAATTGTTTATAGTAACATATTTAAAACAAATTCTAGGGTCACACCAGCTTAAGAAAAATCTATCATGACAAAATTCTAAGCTAAAATTTGTGAATAACATATATACATATACATATATATACATATATAGTTTCTTTTTTCTTAATGATGTACCAGACCCAGGCTCACTGGGAAAAGACACCAGTATATTACTTTAAAAATCATAGAAAACTTGGTTCAGATTGATTGGCAAACTGTTTGTAAACAGTTATGAGATTTTATTTTTTATTTGTATTTTCCAGGGGAGTGTACATATTCCCAGAGAACTTCACCTTATCAAATTCTGTAAGTCAACACATTGGCAGCATTTGGATTTTAGATCCTAGATAAAGACTTTGCATTTTCAACGAGCACACCCTCTCTCCTTGCATCTCCCGAGAGTTTTGTCTTTGGTAAGCACCCTGATGTGCCGAAGCACCTCTAAGGTTTACTGATTCCACTTCTTTTCAGTTTGGGGGAAAAAACAAAAACAAACACTTCTGCTGCTAGAAAGCATGGGGAAAGCAACCTGGTCTATAGGAGTGAAACCAGGGAGCATTCTGAATGGAGTAGACAGCTATCGTTAAATGGACCCAAAGCTCAGATGAGGAGAGCCGTTCAAAGTTGGTCCAACTCTCCCTCGTCACTATCAAAGCTGCCTTGAGTGGAGAAGGCAGGGAAACTTGGTGTCCCGGGGAGCAGAGGCATCTTCAGAACCACACAGCATTCATGAACTGTGATTCCTGGTTTTATTTCTGTTGGTTGATTGCTGTGAGTTGGTAGGCGACTCAGTCCATATTCTTAAACACAGTGTGGCTATAATATATTACTTCACTATATAATGCTTGATGATTCACATTTACTCATGTACTGTCATTAAGCTGTTGATATCTCCAAATTCTGTTTTCCTATTTTTCACCTATCTCTTCGTCCCTTTTCTCCTCACACCATCATTCATTTACTTCTCCTACTTGAAAGACTTGTTCTTTTTTTTTTAATTACTAGAGATTGAAATCACTGCCTTGTACTTGGCCAGAGGAACCTTACCATTTGAACCACTCCCTTACCTCCTATTGCTTTTGCAATTTTTAAAAGATGTAGCTTTTAATATCTGGGGTGGCTAAAATGCCAGTTGCCCCATTCTGTTCTTTCATAGCTCAGGTGTCAGTCATCGGGCTTGAACTTTGGGCCTGGGTGCTGTGCCTGAGCTCTTCAGCTCAAGGCTGCTGCCCTACCCCTTGAGCCACAGCACCATTTCTGGTTTTCTGGTGGTTAATTAGAGATAAGAGTTTCTAGGACTTTAATGCCCGGCTGGCTTTGAACTTCAATCCTCAGATCTCAGCCTCCTGAGTAGCTAGAATGAGAGGTGTGAGCCACCGTGCCAGGCTCCACATCCAGCTTTTCCTTGGTTGAGATGCAGTCTTGTGACTCTTGCTCAGGGCTTGAGCCTCATCCTCACAATCTGCACCTACTGAGATGCTAGGGTGGAAGGTGTGAGAGGCCCTGTCTGACCTGCTCTGATGAAGCAGATGTCCTGCGGACAAGGTTTACTTTGTGTTGCATATTGTTGGATTCTACCATAAGTATCCGTAGTTCCAATCCATCCATCAACCCGATTGCTTCTTGTTTTGTTTCCAGTTGTTTTCTGCATACCAGACACGTGGTGTTCACTTTGAATTTTAAAGATCCAGGCCTTCTTGTTTGATGGTTTGTCAACATTCTCAGTGAAACTACTTTGAAGAACATGAAAAGTTCAGTGCATCCTCTAGACGCATCATCTACTTTTCAACTTCCACTTAGCATTCTATTTGAAAACGTGAAGCAGGGTAAATGAACTTGCATTAATCTCTGTGTGTGTGTGTGTGTGTGTGTGTGTGTGTGTGTGTGTGTGTGTGTGTGTCTAGATCACATGTCCTCCCCAAACCCAGAGAAAAATCCTAACTGAAGTCAGAGTCAGAGAAAGAAGACTTGAGAAGCCAAATAACTTCTGTGTTAAAAGTCACAATCCTTCAGTAAGGGTCCTTCAATGCACTTGGCCTTTCCCATACACTGTGCCCAGGACCACGTCTTGCTGTAGATATGGCCGCCCCGACACAGTGTACCTCGAGATGACATCTAGCCATAACACGGGAAGACTCTGGTACTTTAGTCCGGTGCAGTCATCGTAAAGGGTGTGCTGTGATGAGTGTAAGTAAACAGCTTCGAGAATTCGCTCTTTCTTTCCGCTCGACACTTTGCTTTCCCAAGAGTTTGTCTGAATTAAGTGAAGTAAAGAAGGAATCCTAATCTGGCCTGGGAGAAGGAGCTGGGAGTGGCTCAGTGTCCTGCAAGCGTGGTGATCTGTAGAATCCGTGGGCAGAGAATGCCCTGCTTTGCCTCTACCCCCTGTGAGGAGGCGCCGGCATTAGCCGGGAAGAAGGGTATGATCCACTTCGGAAACCCATGACACTCTGCAGAAGGACAGAACTCCCAGGACAAAGCATTCCTCTCAGGCCCTGCATGGGGTCTGGTCACCTCCCTGGAAGGGAGCAGAGGAAAGAAGGGGGACTCTGCTGAGTCCCTTCCTCAGCTCTGTGTCGCAGTACAACCTCAGGCAATGCCCTGGATTTTTCTCTCTTCACTTGAGGGGGTGACAGTCATGTCTTCTCTCTCCCCTAAGGCCAGACCCCAAGTTCCATTTAGGTGGCTTAAAACCTGTTCTAGCTTGTCTCCCTGAGTCTGTCTCTTCAACCTGTGTGTGTGTGTGTGTGTGTGTGTGTGTGTGTGCATGCACGCATATGTGCCAGCTTTTCCTCTCTAATACATGGCTTGAGAATATGATACACACTAAAATGTTCTGAAATAACTCTTCTCAGGTCAGGTAATGTGTAGATAAGAAAAGACTATGGCAATGATTATAGGTATGAAGCAGGGTGCCAAGATTAGCTGTCAACAGGAAAATCCCAACTTCAGTAGAGTTAAACACACAGAGAGGAAGCGTGGCTAGCCCCCCTGGAAAAGGCATGGGAATGGCCTGGGAAAGTCTGGTTTCATCATTGATTGCACCCCTCCTCCAGCCCCAAAGTGCGTCAAGATCACGCCCAGGTGTATTCTCACCCAGAAGGAGCAGCAGTTTGTTTTCTGTGGATATCCGATACTTTCTCATCAGGCAACCTTGGTCACGTGCTCATTCCAGGACGTGGGGCTGGTTACGTGCACACTGAAATTGCATTGTGCCTTCCCAAGAGGATGCCTGATAGGGTAGAGATTGAGTGGGGACAGCCTTGTATGATGATCAAAAACCATGGCTCGGGCCGGGAGTTTGGCCTAGTGGTAGAGTGCCTACCTAGCATACATGAAGACCCAGGTTCGATTCCTCGGTACCACATACATAGAAAAAAGCCAGAAGTGGTGCTGAGGCCAAGTGGTAGAGCTCTAGCCTTGAGAAAGTCCAAGGACAGTGCTCAGGCCCTGAGCTCAAGCCCAGGACTGGCAAAAAAAAAAAAAAAAAAAAAAAAACATGGCTCAAGTAGATCCCAGGACTGCTGAGAGGCCGGAAGAGCACGCATGTCCTGTGTATCTGCTATTGACTCGACCCCTGTGCGCTGTGCAAGCAAAGCTTCTAATGTCCAGGATTGATAAGGGGTATGTGAGTTTAGGTAGGTATTGACATTGTAAACCGAAGCAGAAAGAAAGAGGGGAGGGAGGAAGGGAAGAGAGGAAGGGCAGGAGAAAGAAGGCTGTAGCATCTCAGAAGAGATGCAAAGTTGCCTAAAAGAATCGCAGTGAATCTCCCCGATCCACCTTGATAAAATACCCAACAACTAGGAAAAAAACATATAGTAGTAGTTTTGGAGGACCAACAAATGAATCAATAGAAATGCCATGTAAGGAGGCTACTTGCCACTTAGCAAGTGACACTCAAGTATTTTGGTGAAATAATATTTATACCAAAGACTTTCCTTTATTTCTCAAAAAAATGGTTTAAAAAAGATGAAGTGTATATGGTTACCTCTTGCCTTATCTGCCCCCGAGGCAAGTGTTTTCACTCTCCTGGAAGATTTGTAAGTGGAGGGGAAGGCATGGGAAAGGAAGAGGAGCCGAGCCTGGTGGGGTTCCAGTCCCGGCGTCTCCACTCTCCTCCCATCCCGTTCCTTTGCGTGGGGTGGGGTGGAATTAATCAGGTCGTCCTGGGAGTCCTCGTAATGACAGAACCCAGGATGATTTTTGAAAACACTCCTCTGGGTGGTCCTTGTCACCCTCGGCAGCGGGTAGCCAGGGTTCCTCTGCCACACAGGAGGTCACTTTGTGGGCAACAGCTTTCCTGAGCCAGGCTGTGCCAGGTCGGATAGGAAAAGCCTCCGGTGTGCTTTGAACTGTCGCCACTCAACGATGGCAGGAGATGGTTTAAATCAAAGGAACAGCACACACCATGGGGGTTGGTTTATGTTTTTGTTTTCTTTGAAATCCTCGAGGTTTGCATTGCTAGATTTGCTATTCAGAACCTACGCATTTTCCCTCCAGAATTCTCATTTCCTGACAGCAAACGAAAAGACCTCTTTCCTCATTAGTAGAAGAATCAGAGGGAACAATAAAAAAAAAAAAAAAACAGAGGAAAAAGAGGATGGAATCATAGAATATAGGGTAGGATCTTGACGCCACCTTAGCCAGGAGAGAGAAGCGGGGAGGGGAGAGGCCCGGAAAGTAGTGGAAACCACAGGGAACCTGTCATCCTGGGCATTAGAATGGAAACTGGCAGCCGCACCCATCAGCACCAGGGAGGGACGAAGACTGCTGTCTAGAGAAACGGTTGAACACCACGTCCCCTGAACCACACTGTGTTTTACACAGCCCAGAAACCAAGACGCGTCCTGATGTGTGTATGCACTTAAAAGTATGAACACCCCATGACACATACCAGTGACAGGCAATTCCAGTTTCAGTCTCCACGAACAAGGTGTTAGGACAGGACGAGCACCCACGGGCGTTCGTGGGCCCACAGCATCGGGTCTCTGCCCCCAGGAACTCGTGTGTTTATGGCCTGACCTGCATTCAAAAACGTTTTACTACCTTTGATCTAGAAGATACAGGGGTTAGATTCAGGGACAATGGATAAAGCCAAATAACTGGATGTACACTACTATTTTTATGACTTGGTAGGTGTGAAATTGTTCACCAACCCTTCCTTGGTATTTAAGTGCCAATTTAAAATCATTGAGGTGGTCATTTGCCGCAGTCACAGAAGACGTTGAAGAGACAGAATCTAGGTTAGAATAGATAATACGTGGTTCGGTCTAGCTGAAGATTGTACCTTTCTGGTGGAGAGGGTGAGCGATCCTCAACCACGGCTCTTCTTTTCCTATGTGGCTATCATCCTTTGAGTGGGAAAGAGAACTGAGATGATTTCTCTTCATCTAGAAAAAACTAACCTAATGGTCGGTGTATCTCAGATTCTTTGTGTCCTAAAACGCTGGCTTACTGTGAAAGGACTTAGGAAGTGACAGGACATGCGATGTGGATGTGTGTTCATGAACTGTGGATTTTGCACACATTCTTGGTTTCTGGGTTTTAAGTGAGTTAGTTTTAGCATTGGGTGCGAATCGTGGAGGTCTGAATGTGGGAGGCCTCTATGTCACAGCCCCTCACACCATGATTGCACGACCAAGTCAAGAGCTAGCATGTATTACGCTGAAGATCTTTTGCAGGATGACCTCGGAAAGTTCTAGAAGAGACGTGGAAGCAAATAGACATTGTCTGTGTCTTCCCTCAACACGTTTTGAGTGGTGCTTATTGATACAAACAATTTTACCAGTTGGACGTTCTCAGACTTGATATCTCTATAAGGACTTTCGCTTTTATTTTTTGCATTTTTATGCACTCTTTTCATTACAGTTCATGAACACACATAGAAATTGCTTGTTCATGTCAAACGTTCTCAATTCTTAAGGTTTCCTAATTGCTTGTCAATTAAAGCTCTTCGCCTCATAGCTGTACACTGTCATTAGCAGGACAAGAAAAATTTACTTTAAAGTAGGAATCTAAAAGAAAATATGAACTAAATCCTTTCATTCATAAATTTGATCATTATAATGCCTTTCAATTTAAAATTGTTAAAAGAAACTCCTAATGATATATATATATATATATATATATATATATATATATATAAAACACCACGGTTTTTATAAACTAAGATTCATACGTTATTTGCTAATAGACACAAAGCGTATAAAGAGATACATTAGAAGTTTATATTTAGGTTTTTAGGAAACTTTGAGTCCATTAAATGCAAAGTAAAGTTAAGCCTCAGAAATACCAAGCAAATAGAGTTCAGTGGATGATATAGTTCAGTAATCACAAATAATTACAGAAACTTAAAGCTATAATAAACATCAAGTCATAAAGTCATGGAAAGTGAGGATTTTAACCTTGCTAATAATAGTCACGTCCTCTAAAATGTTCGAATATTTGTGTGTGGATTTAGATGTATCAATTATTTGTTTGAGAAAACTGCAAAGGCTTAGCAATAACAAGGAGCATTAAGCGTTCATGGGAAGTGTACAGACACGTGAGTCCAAGCAGGCAAAAGGGAAGGGGTTCACGGCTGGATGAGCTTCGTTTCTGCTGCAGAGGAAAATGTAGGAAAATGAGTGCTGACAGTTCAATTATGAGAGTATAAATCAAGGTATTCGGTGTGACTCTATAAGGAAGTTAGAACATAGAATTGGCAGTGGAGATGCATAATTCACTCTAAGTAAAGCAAAACCAAACAAAAATCTAGTCTGTTTAAATTTGGCATTGGTAAACGATGGTCTATGGGCTAAGTCAGTTGCTAGCATGGAAAGTTTCATTGCCTGAGTAGACACAATGGAGATTTCACATCCTCTCAAGGTAAAATGTTCCTTTTCAGAAAGTTTTTTTTTCCCCCAGTTTTATCTCATATATTCAACTAGGTTTTTTCTTTTTTCTATTTGGACTTGAAGGGAAAGTAGTAGCTTTCTATTTTTCTAAACATTTTCAGACGTTTTGATAGACCAACTAGATTTTAATTTGTTTTTGCTTTACTTAAAGTAGATTCCTTTAGGATCACATTTAGTATAAATAATTATCACAGTGTTTGGAACCATGAAACTATGAGAATTAGCAAGAAATAGCAATGCTGTTTTTACAAGAAGCTAAGGAACTAAGAAATTTGTTCACCAATGAGGAAAATGATCATCTCCATTAAACATTTGGAGGCATTTTATTCTCAGAGGAGAAAAATCAAATGTTCACACATACACACACACATACAATTTCCATCCATGAAATGGGCAGAAATTTAAAAGGTAGGTATTATCATGTACAATAGAAAACATGGATATAAAGATATCAAAACCTTGGCTTTCTGCATTATATACATTTGAGCTATTTCCTGAAACAAGCCAGTTGTAACTATTGTAAATAATACTGCTTTAAATCGCAGAGGTATGTTTCTGAGTACTAACCTAGAGAAAAACTGTCTGTAATAGTTCCAACACACACACACACACACACACACACACACACACACACACACTCACACATTCACATACATGGCATAAATTCAGGAAAACCAAACACATCAAAGATTCTTACCTCTGAAAAATGCTAGAAGTTGTGTGAAGGAGTACTAGATAGCATTTTATGTTTTAAGAAAAATAACATCTCTAAAATCACTTTGTATTATGAATTTGTGCTAAATAAAAAATTAAAAAATAAGAAAAAAGAATATTTAAGGCAACATCAACTAAGATGACTTTTTATACTTTTAAAATAAGAGCAGACAATATTTAGGGGGTCTCCTTGTAGAGTACTGATTTATAGAAAACAGAAAGAATGTAAGCGCACAATGAGAAATGGATTTCCAGGCACAGCTACCAATCTCAAGAATAATTCGTATTTTATTTTGTTTACCTGCCGTCCTGGACAGGAATCCATGTCACTGGGAATGTGACTTGCCTGTAATTCTAAGGGCTTGCACGGGACCATTTTCAACTTTTCTCTGTCTCACTTACACACAGCCAACAAGGCTATCACGTCCGAGCTGCTGAAACAATCCCATCCATCTCCTGTGATGGAATTTTACATGGTCCACACAGTAGCTGCATCCAACAATTCCATTGAGATCCTGCCAAATGTCACAGACTTGCAAGTTCAGCCCCTACGCATTTGTTGCATGGAGCTAAGTATTACCTGAAAATCATCTTCATGTGTATGACAAGAATCGTTTGCTAAACACCAGCAGATTTCTGAAATTATGGCAGCAACCTATTGATGGCGATAGGTCTGGATCTGTGTTATAGCTATTGATAGGGCCTTGCTAGAAATTAAAGCTGAGATCATTTAATGTATTTTTATCAATACACTATAATTATTAATATTATGATAATTATTTATTAAATATACTAGTAAGTGATTATGCACTGATAAAAGGGAGGAAAGTTTTAAATCCACTTATTTGTTTTCCACAATGGAAGATACACTTAACAAAGATATGAGCAAAGCTTGTACTTTTGCTAGGGTTCTCCCTCTCTCAGTGTCAGAGCAGCTGTCTCACGTCTGTGACAAAGACTCACTTGTCTGGAAGCCTTTGGAAAACTCTACTACTCACCCTTAGGAAGCGTGAAAAAGAAAAAGAAAACCCACAATAATGAGTTAGTTAGTCACGGTATGGAAACTCCTGTAATCTCACAGAAGTTGTAAAGGGCTCAGGGATTTCCAGTTTCCTGAACACTGAGGAAGAGAGAGCATAAATGATTTTTCTTCCTGGAAGGTGGACTCTGTAAGAAAATACTTTCAAAAACAAAAGCCATCTAATGAGTGATTGCTGTCCTTAACGTACTATGTTATCTCTCATCTCTTTTGCTGTCCCTTGGTTATCTCATATGGTTACAGTATTTCACCTTGTTATCTGATATATTGTATACATGCTTATTTGGTTATTTGAAATAGGATAGGGAAGGGGGGAAAACAAGATGAGGGGTGGAGGGAGGGAAGGAAAATGGGGACCAAGACATGAGAAAGGGTATCAATGTTTGTGAAGTAATGCACCTTCTATCTGGTGAATATAATGTAACCTTTCTATTAATCACAATAAAAATATATTTTGTTTGAAGATAAGATAGACAGATAGGCAAGCAGACAGATAGACAGATGATAGGTAGGCAAGCAGGCAGATAGATAGATAGATAGATAGATAGATAGATAGATAGATAGATAGATAGCTCTGTATATACATACACACCATGGAATATTATTCAGCCACAAAGAAAGGTGAACTTACGACTTTCTCAGCAAGTAGAAGGGGACTGGAGGTGGTTATTCCAGCATTTGAAAACATAAAACCTCTGTACAATGGAAGCAGTGATAACGGCTTCCGGAGAGGGTCTGAGTTTCATATGTACAAATGGTCCATTAAGCAAAGCGATGTAGCCGGCTACTGATTTTGCCAACTGGTAGAAACATTCTACGTGAAAGACTCTGAGATAAGCCTTATCCCACACTTGCTTTTCGATCGTGTATGTAGAGCAGAACATCAGTTTATCTTAGTCAAAAGACCCAGAGAAGATATGCGTAAGCCTGAGCAAGCTATTTGGTTTTTCGTTGCTGTTGTTTTTCTTTCTGGGTCCCATCTGTTTCACCTTTGAAATGAAGTTGGTAGGAGGCCAGGCCCACTGTAAAATTCAAAAGATTCTGAATCCAGAAATACTAATTGGCTTGCTTGTGTCCTTATTTCCCTACCCCAAATGGAGAACAAAGCAACATGGCTCTTCTCCTGGGAAATGCAAGAATCTTCAAATATCCCCCAGAGAAAACAGGTTCAACACGTCGGGTCATTTTAATTAACCAGCAAATGGAAGGTCCCAGGAGACCACTGAACATTATTGACTCCTCTTCCATTTTCTTTTGTTTATTTGTTTGTTGGTTGCAGATTTCCAGTTTTCTAAATTACGTTTCATGTTTTGGTGAGTGGAAAAAGCTACATTTTATTTTATGCTAGAGTACAGTAAGTGAAAGAGTGTTGAAATAGAGTTTTAGAAGTGACAACTTACAATTGTGGTATTTAAGCACTTTGATTGGAATAGAACCCAATCAGACCAACTTAATTAAATGAGGATTTATTGTCTGGGTACACAGGAGAGGCTCCTGTGACTGGAAAGCTGAGACCTCTTGGGATCCAGTTCAACACATCTTGATTTTTACATTGCTATTCCTTATATATATTCATCCCACTCACCACAAAATTCTGTCCCTATGCACTTGATACCACATCTTGGTAATAGTCATTTCTACCGATTCAAATGCTATGAGACAGAGGCCTTCAACCCAGCTGGGTCCTAAAACAGGAACTCAGCCTTTCTTGAGCACCTGACATCTACAAAGATTTCCATTAGACACCAGAGATATAACATTTGACCTAGACATAAGCCCATGCTCTGTGAAAGGAAGGGCAGAGAAGACAGGAAATACATGAGGCAATTGTAGATACTGGTAAGAATTAGAAATAATTAAGTTTAAAATTAACTTAGAAAAACTAAAGGTTTACATACTTCATGTCCCAATCTTATAATCCCAGCAAGTGGAGGGAGACAGGAGGATGGTTGTCTTGATGAGCAGAGGAATAGTACCAGATCCCACCTAAGGACGGGGGTGGGGGGAGAATGAGAGTGAAAAGGAGATTGGTCTTAACAAAGGCTAGAGCACAAGACCTGCATTTCAAGCGCCTCTATCACAAGAAGAAAAAAAAAAATACAGTAAGTGACAGAGTGTTTGCAAGCACATTTAAATATCACACACTACCGCAATTGGCGATTCTTGATTACTTTCAGACAAATTGTTTGGCCTTTTGTTTTTATTTTCAAAGTCAGTGTGACCATTGTGTATCAGACTTAACCTGCTGATTATGTGACGTTGACTCGGCTTCCACGAGCTTATTTACTTTACGCATTTCTTTCTTTCTTTCTTTTTTTTTTTACTTGCTTCCAATCCAAATGTGTTTATTCGGTATCCAAACTGTGACATCAGTTTCTTCCACTTATATCTTAGGTTAATGAAACCACAGTGGGTCTACCTGCTGCATTAACCGAAAACACAAAGGTGTCCTAGAACTCCTGGCTTGGAAAGCACTCATTCCCACACTATTGGCGCAATTCTAGGGCAGAAGTTTGAAACAACTGAAGTGTGATTGGGAGGCAAATTACTAGCTGCAGTGTTGTGTGGCCAGAGAAGCATAGGGATTCAATAGGAACACAAACACAGCAAGCTCAGCCAGGGAATGGGGGCGCTCGAGGCGCTGCTTTGCAAACAGCACTTAATGATGAAAATAACACATTTTAATGTATAAGTTGTTTCCTCCGAAAGTGCTTATAATCTCCTATTAACTATAGGAATTTTCCGGCTGGAGTAAACCAGTGGTGGTATTATGCTTAGGCTGAGTCTGAGTTCCATAGGAATTCCACCTCTCCAAGTCAGTGCCACATGTGACAGGACCTGATTATGGAAGTAGCGCTTCTTTATCTGATTTTTGTACCAAAGGCATCTTGAATTCCACCTGGTATTTATGTAGCAAAAGTGTGTACGATTTTCTACTGGGAACATACAGCAATTTCAAAATATTTTGTAGCCTGTGTAAGATGCATGCGTCAACGATTATAATACAGTGATAATGATACTAATGTTTATGCAGTACCTACTATGTGCTAACTGCCATGTGAGGTGTGTTATTTGCTCTTTCTAATCCTCCAAAGATGACTTCAAAATAGTTGTTACTGCTGAAGCAGAAGCTCAGAGACTCCAAGTAGCCGGCCCACAGCTCTAGAAAGTAGTAAAATCAAGATTTCAACAGGTTTGTCAGACTCCAAACAAAGTGGTTGTTACACCATGATGATGAGAATTCCCTTAGTGTTCACCAGATTCTTATGAAAAATGATGGGCTCAAAGCTGATAAGGTCAAATCAGTTAGGGAACATTAGGTTAAACTGAGTTAAGCAGTTTTTTTTATCTGAAGGGTTTTCGTAGCTTTTAGTACAATGTTATGTAAAGCAAACCACCAGAAAGGAATATTACATAAATGTCAATCGAGCATATTTAATTGCTGAGGCCACCCCCCCCAACATACACACAGAGAAGGAAGGGGAGAGTAGTATAAAATACTTGATATACTTGAATACACTTGGTAAATTATTCCACCCATTATTGTAATATATTAAAAAGAGAGGAGGAATATAAACATGTTTTCAGATTAAAATATAAAAGATCTAATAGAACAAAACAAGGCACTGAGGCTCTGGGAAAATACAAAAATTAAAAAGGATCACAGGGAAAAAAGAGTAGGAAACTAATAATATAGCTTATTTTTCTGTATAAAAAGTTGGTGTAATCAAATAGATGAATATGCTAGGACTAGAACATTCTCCAATAACTCTGGTGAGGACAGAGGTCCCTGTCTGCTGAGGGGGAGGAGTCAAGGAGAAGGGGAGGAGCAGAGAACTAAAGACCAGACTTGAGGACCCACTGTGAGTACCTTGGGGGAAGTGGTGAGAGGTGGGAGATATGGAGGATACAGAAAACAAACCAGCAACTCTGTCAATTGAGGAATCCAGTGGGGGGGTGCAGAGAGAGAGAGAGAGAGAGAGAGAGAGAGAGAGAGAGAGAGAGAGAGAGAGAGAGAGAGAGAGAAAGAGAGAGAGAGAGAGAAAGAGAGAGAGAGAGAAAGAGAGAGAGAGAGAGAGAGAGAGAGAGAGAAGAGAGAGAGAGAGAGAAAGAGAGCTTCCTTTGAGTGATGAGGGTTGAAACCCTATTAAATGAGGTCAACGTGAATGTGGATATACAGAATATTCTTAGTGTCTTCTCAAATTGCTGCTTGTTCAGGAAGCAGAGGCAGGGAAGATCGTCCTTAAGAGAGGAGAATCTCAGAAGATTTGGAAACTAAAGATGGGGACATAGCAGAAAGAATGACATCGCCCCATTTGTAAGGAAATGGAAAGACTTAGAAAAAATCCTATTAAGTGAAGTAAGCCAGACTCAAAGGAACATAGGCTCAATGGTTTCCCTCATTTGTCATAATCAGTAGAAACCTTGGGCTCTCCTGGCAGAGATTTACAATAGAACAAAACCTAGATACATAAGGCCATATAGTATGAAGCTAAATGAAAGGACCTCTAGGATATAGAAACAAAAGCCATATAATAATGAGTGATTGTTGTCCTTAATGTGCTATGTTATCTCTCATCTCTTTTGCTGTCCCTTGGCTATCTCATATGGTTACAGTATTTCACTTGGTTATCTGATATATTGTATATATGTGTATTTAGTTATTTGAAGTAGGATAGGGAAGGGGGGGAAACAAGGTGATGGGTGGGGGTGGGGGAGGGAAATGGGGACCAAAACATAAGAAAGGGTATCAATGTATGTGAAGTAATGCACCTTCTATCTGGTGAATATACTGTAACCCTTCTATTAATTACAATAAAATATATGAAAAAGGGTGAGGACATAGCCCACAGGTGAAGCTGAGTAGGGCGGACAATTTAGAACCAACATTTCCAAGAAGATGTTAGGGCTTGAAAATGAAAGACATGGGTAGGTTTCAATCTCTGGCTTTCTCTCTCTCTCGCTCTCTCTCTTTCTCATCTAAATCCCTGTCATTAGGTCAGCTGCCATCATTCCTTAGCTGGAGAGTTCATATACAAGGGTCGGTTGCATGATTAAAAAAAGCATGCTCAGGTTAAGGGAGATGGTTACGAACAGGACAAATAGCATTTTACACTGCTCTGCCATGTAATTTTTTTTCCACAAGTAGGATGGTAATTTTAGCAAAATATACTAGCCCACTTAGTTATTCAGTAACTGTTCCCCACCAAGAATCCTAGGAGAGAAACTTGAGCACACAAAGAGAAGCAGCTGAGAGCTGTCAAATAGCCATCATCATGCCGAGAGTTCTGTATGGAACGCGTACGGCTGGAAGGAGAGAAGACCACGTGGATGGCTTTCTGAGGCTCACCGAATGGAAGGTGTGTGTGGTGTGCTGGCCCCTCCCAGCAGTGAGCCTGATGCCTTCTGATTAGATGTCTGGGGTCCCAAAGGACTGAGGGGTGCGGGGGGGGGGGGGTCTTACAAAGAGAGAAAGAGTGAAGTGATCCCTGCGTGATGGACTCAAAAGCTCACAGGCCCATAGAAGGAGGAAATGCCAGCTCTCCAAGGTTCCCCAGGCTATTCTGGAAGAGGGGTGGATAGAAAACGATGATCTCCTGATTCCCCCACAGTCACAGACCAGTGTACGTGGAGAATCTGGGAGGGAAGCTGTTGGGGGGCGGATACAAGGTCAAGTTCACGTCCAGCTGGGAAGCCTGGACATGTACCTTGGATCCACTGGCTTTTAAACAGATTGGCAAAGAGTTGCAGCTTGACAAGAATGAGCAAAAGAGAACTTGAAATTCATGAGAATGCCCCTCTTCAGTTTCAAAGCACACAACCATCCATTATGCGAATCAATTTAGGACCACGTGTGGCATCTCCACAGCCACACAGCGTTGGCTGTCCCCACCCCCAGGTGACATGGTTTCTCTGAAACTGACTCAGCAATGATTTAATGATGATATTATATCATCTTCCCTTCTTTTATTTTCTTTCTTTAACCTCAAGTATGGTTTGGCTCCTTTAGAGGAGAAGGCTGAACTCTACCAGGCAGAACACAGATTGTGAATTTCAAGCCCTCCTGGGCACGGTGGGAGGGGAAGAATTTCCACGGTGGAGATTTCACTGCTCTCTGGAATCCTTGAAGCAGGCCTGTGGCCTGCACGAAACACCCTCCTCTTGCTTTGCATCTTTTTCTTACGTGAATCGCGTGAACATATTTTGGTTTCATAAACGCAGTGCAGCACTAGAGAAAAGTTCCTGACCTGTGCTCCTCTTCTTTCCAGACTTAATTCTGACATGCTGTCAATTGGAATTTTAATGCAGTCAGGGCTCAAACGTTGCAGCCATTTTTACGTAGTATGTTCTCCAAGTCCCTAGGCCTTGATAACGGTAATGAAATGTGCCAAGTCTGATTCTAGACCTGGGAGTCTTGAGTTGTTTATACCAGTGGTTACAGGTCCGTACGTTGTTTAGTGCTTTCTGTGCTTTAATTTTATGGTGCTAGAGTAATTTATTCCTGCTCAATTCCCCGTCAACATGGCACAGAAGCTCAGAAGAAAGAATCTGATCACTGACAGGGTATGGGATTGGGTTTCTCAACGATATTCCATGCTTCTGATCTGTTACCAGGGTTTGTTTCGTTTGCTTTTTTTTTTTATTGTGGTTAAAAAGAGAAATCCCCATCTTCCAACAAGCAGATATCAACGATATCAGTCTTCCAGCACAATCTTACACTCCTTATTGAGACAAAACATCTATTTTATAAGCCAGTGGGTCCTCCCTCTCTCTCTCATGTTGAAGTTATGTGAGAACAGGAGAATGAAAGCCAGTGCAGAGTAATCTATCTTCCTACATAAGTATTGTGGTGGCACTTACCACAGCAGCACTCTCTGGCCACACACAAAAGCATTACGAGCCTAAAACACATACATACACTGGAGTAGAAAGAGAGAAAGAAAAAAAATCCCAAATGCTAAGAAAATAGAAAGTTTAAAACATCAAGAAAATAAAAAAAAATATTCTTTGTCTGTGGAGAACCAGTAGGAGTTGAAAGAAATTCTCAGGAGCGATAATAATAATAATAATAATAATAATAATAATAATAATAATAATAAAAGCTTGCATCCGTTTCTTTATTTAAATGCTTCTCACGGACCGCTCTGGCCTTTGATTTAAGTATGAAATACCACTGAGACTTGCTGTGGTGAATTGAGACTTTCTGTGGAACTCTGGATGGAAAACAAAGGAGAAATGAAAAAATAAAGCATGTATATATAATGATAAATTACAGTTGAACATCAAGAGGGTTGACAATGACCCGTGGGGACAGTCCTCTTATCCTGTGTTCCTGGATCCCCAGAGTATCAGGCCAATGCCTGTCCATTTGAGTTTTCTTGAGTTGTGATGGCTGCAATGGGACGTAATTGGGAAATGTTAATTGGTGCAACTTGAAGAACCAACTAATTTAAAGAGAAAATTTCTGAGCGCCTTTCCTAACTACTGAGGAAACAGACATGTGAGGATAGCCGTTCAAAGCCAGTCTGAGCAGGAAAAGTGTCAAAAAGCCCAAAGTGCAGGCATGGCTCAAGTGGTAGAGCACCAGTCTTGAGCAAAAATACATGAATGCAACGGCCAAATACCAGCAGCATCCACAAAACACACACGCACAGAGAGAGAGGTGTGGGGTGGGAGTGCGGCTGTCATAAACCAAATTTCTCATTGGCTTTGAAAGTTAGGCCTCTTTGTAAGGCCTCAGCCGTACTGTAAACTTAGTAAAGTGATAGTATTTTGTGTTAATAAGCAGGAAAGGATGACTTGCTAGTACAAAAATGAGTACTTCCAACCTTTAATATTTAAAAGGAATTATGAAATGATTATGTGTTATATAAAATATCATCTGCTATAGGAACATTAGCCATAGAAGTTCACATGTGAAAACCAGCCAACTTTCTTTAACACATACAGACTTCAGGTTTATCTTATAATCCAAGCCAAAACATACCGAGTAAAGGACACATTCAACGAGAAAGAGAGAAATGCCTCATTTGTAGGACAGGAATCGCCATGAAGATGTTATTTGTACTGTGAAGTAATTTCTGAGTGAAAATCCTCCCTGTTTCATTTTGTGTTAGACAGCAGGCCAATTCTTGAACTTTGCTTCCTATTCACAAAAGCGAGTGAAACACATTACATATGTAAGTCATTGATTATGTGATATGATATTATACTATACGGAGTATGGTATATAGAATACAATCATAGAATCTTTATGTACTTGTAGAAAGTACTTGCCATTTTGCAAAGCCATTTATGAATGTCATATGTCCCCACCACTGTCCCACAGTCAGTGTTTCCACCCATTCTTCCCTCACCTACCCTCACTCTTCTTATTTTTGTGGGATATGCACTGGATTCCTGACTGAATTAATACCCTTCTCCCGTCTTCCTTGGTCCACTCTTTCCTTGACCACACTCACCCCTGGGAATTAACCACTTCCTGCTGTTCTATTTAGCTGAATTTGGACTTAGCTTCTTTAAGGCATTACACCATTCAAGTTCTCCCAGCACTGCACTCTTTTTTTCCATTATTTTTTCCTTCTTTTACTTGTAACAACATCAAAAAAAGCCACGACTGATAGAAACTACATCTCAGAGTAAAGCCATCTTTCACTCCAGACTTACGTAGACCTTGGCAAATTAAAAGTATTTTAATAAGGCCAGCAGTAATAGTTCAGGAATAAGATTTAAACTGAGCTCTGGTGCCAAGGAGTGCATTAACTTTATTCAAAAATAGTGTATGTAAAATGGCACACACTGACATGAGCTGATTATGATAATGTCTTAGTGCAAATTTTTGAAAATCAGGTACTATAAAAATATACCATTAACTTTATGTTAATAAAATATTTTGCTTGATGCCTTTTAAATTATTCATTTGAAGTAGTCTAAAAATATAAAAGAACTCTTATTATCATTCAATTTACATGATTACTTTTTAAGTTCACTTTTTTTGGTTTAACATAAACAGAGTGTAAAATTCACATCAAGCTTTTGGTATTTAAAACGTGTAATTTTTATGCAAAAATTGGGTGCTGTGTTACATTTTTAAGGTTGTCATTAGTATAAATATAATTTTGACTTCTGATTTGAAACAATTTAACCCTTAGGAGAAATTATCATATTTCCCAGGTTGAGTCATTATGGTGTCTTTGATTATAGAGGAATTCTTTTGTAAAAAAAAAAAAAAAAAAAAGAGAAAAAAAAAAACTTTTTTTAAAGGAATCTGAGCACTGAAATGTTTCCCCAGGGGTTTCTAAACATGCATTTGAAGCAAACACAAAAATCATCAGGGAAAGAGGATTCGCATCCAGCCCCCCTAGAGCTCAGCTTTGATTTTCATTCCACAGCAGCTATTTCTCAAGACTGCACGAGGTTTTCCCTGGGCACACACTCCTGTGTCACCCTATCTTGGTGTCCCGGCTATCCATCAAATGCAGCCTTCAGCTTGGAGCAAAATGCAGGGCTCAGAGTGCTGAAAGCAGGTAAAGGGATTAAGATGGGAAAAATGAACAGTGGCAAAACAAAATCTAAGGACCTTTGAGCCTTAGACACGGCAGGGCCCGAAAGAAGCAGAAGGCCTCTGTCATCTAGATTATTCTAAGAGAAAGAGTGAAGCCATTCAAATCGGAGGGAGAATTTGAGTGACGGGTCAGTCGTCTCCTTTGGAATGTAAACCACATACCAAGCCACTCTGTTTGATATATAAATAATTTTCCATTTTACACGTTAAAGTATATCCATATAATATATATATGTGTATATCTCAGTCCACAGGCAGATAGAAAGCCAGTTCTATAAATAGTTCCTTTAAGTCAAGTATAATTTTCAAGTGCCAGAAGAGGGTGACTTGTTGTTTCTGAAGAATTGTTCTCCCGTCCTTGGGGGAGGGAAGAATGCCTCGCCTCCTTCGTTCGCCTGAGGCCTGATGGTCTAGGTGGTGGCTGGCTCACGTGGCTGGATGGAAGACGACTCTGAGTGCAGGCAGCCTGCCTTGTCGGGACTCTGTGGTCCTGTGTGAGCTTTCTGACCTCTGCATGGCCTAGTTCCACTCTGTCTCCAAGGAACGGAACTGGCTTGATAACTGGAGCGATACGAATGGGATTTTCCAGGAGGTGTTAGTATACATGCACCGATTTTATTGTATATAGAAAACCAGTGGCTCTCCTCCCCATCCATCTTTTCCTCTCTCTTTCCCTTCTCTCTTCTCCCCTTGCCCTCCCTTCCCCTTCTTTGATGTGAATCAATTATATGACTTCTTCCATTTCAATCCAGTTGGCATTCAGTTTCTGTCACTTGCCAGAAGTTCCAGCTGACAGTATTATCTAGTGCACACTGCACAGTGTCCTTTGGGGGACCAATGTATCATTTCATCTCTTGGATCGAAATCTAAAGAACAAATCTCCATAACACCTCATTGGCCAATTGGTCATATAACCCTTTATATCAATGAAATTGAATACTTATTTTTTTTTGCCATGGAGTGTTGGTAGGAAATTTACTCTGGCAGGCAATGATAAACTCTTTCCACTAGTTAACAGTCTCCAATAAAAGCTAGGCTAGTTCAAGAAGAAATGGCTTACTACCTTGTGTATGTAATTGTAACTATTCTGCACATCATCCTGACATTTTTTTTGAAAAGAAAGCTAACTAGCTTAGGAGACAAATCGTACAGTATTTTATCTCACCAATCCTAGAGTAATACACACTCCTTTTTTCTGTGATCTTTTAAATATTTTCTTTTTCAGAGTGTCAGACATATTCCTTTCTGAGTTGTTTTATACAGTATCAAAAAAATCTATGAGATGTAGCAACTGCTTTTTCTGTTACTACAAATGAAAGTGTGGGGGGGGGGAGATACCAAGTTTAAAATAATTATGAATCAGCTGTTGTCTTTAAATGGGATTTGTATAGAGACAGTTGAAAAATTACCCTGCGTGGATCCGGGAATTATTACTCACTCCGTCTATGTATAAATCTGGATTAATGACTTCTCCACCACACTCTGTGCAGGCCACAGGAGCAGGGCACATAAAGAGATTTGTTTAGCCATGCCTAACATTTTATCCCAGCCCCTTTCAAATAAATGCAAGAGCCGTCCCTTTCTTCGCTTCTCCCGGCGGCCTGGATGGAGCGCTCTTTTGACTCTTCTCCACAGGCTTCCTCACAAGAAAAGGCGACCTCCTGTGGAAGAACACATGGGCTCTGCAGCCCACAGAGGGGCCTGGGCACGCGCTGACACCAGAAGCACCTCCCTTAGAAGCAGACAGTGGGGTGGGCCACGGGGCAGATTCCTGGCTCTGTCTACTGGGGAAATAAAGGGAGAGCCGTCCACCAGTCCTGGGGGACAATTACCTAATGAAAAAGCACAGCACAGTGCCTTCTTAAAAGCTTTCCGTGTGCGCCTTTTTGAGACAGTGGTACTCACATGCCGTCCATTGATCATGACCAGCGTTTCTTTCTGTCTGCTCTAGGCAGCTGATTTCTAAAAGGAGGTTAAGCCAATGGCACGTGAGGGGGGGTGGGTGGGGAGTACATTATTTCCCCTTAGGAAACGTGTTGTCCCTGTGACACGTCACCTTGGCGGTGCCCTAACCTTGACAATGGGACACAGTAGCTCAGATTTTTTGGGGGGTGGGGAAAGGAAAGAAAAAAAAATTTTTTTTTTTCAAAATGGGAAAGCAGTATTTCTTCCCAAATACGGCGCTGTTAGGAGTTTGTGTCTGTCAACAATTTGAGGCTGGAATCACTGGTCGGGAGTTAGGGGTGGTGTAAAACTCCAAGGTTGGGTGCCCATCTCACAGTCCTGTCTCTGACTTCATCCACAAAACTAATAACCAGCCTCTCAGATGCCTCCATCTTGCTGGTGATTGAAGTCCAGATGGAGCTTTAAACATCAGGGCCTCAGTGACTCCGCCGGCTGCTGTCTAGTGGACAATCAGGTGTGTTTGTCTCACGTGCCAGCGCTGAGTGGGATAAAAGGAGTCACCAAAGAGCTGACATGCGTGTGTCAAAAGGAAATCTTTTTTGTATGGACAAATGCATGCTTACAAATAATAAGGGTTTCAAGTGTCATACCCAGGCCTTTTCCCCTCAAATACCCTTGGCAAGCACATGGTTGTATGACTCCAGCTAGGGGTGGGTCAGTTTTCAATAGCTCCGCTGCTTGAGGTTTCAGTTCCTGATTTCCACCGTGATCTCCTCGTCATGGATCCACACTCTTTACTGCATTTCCAGAACCATCTTCCATGTGGTTGGGCATTGGCTCACGCCTGTAATCCCAGCTACTCAGGAGAGGCTGAGCTGTACTGGGGTCCCAGAAACCAGCCTGGGCAGGAAAGTCCCTGAGATTCTTATTTCCAGATGCTTAACTGCCAGCAAATCGTGGCTTAAAGTGGAAGAATGCTAACCTTGACAATAATAATAATAATAATTATTATTATTATTATTATTATTATTATTATTATAACCACAGGGACAGCACCCAGGTGCTGAGTCCCTTGAGTTCAAGCTCCATGACCGACCCCCCACCAAAAAAATTGCATATGGCACACATTTCTTTTTTTTCATATATTTTATTGTAATTGTAATTAATAGAAGGGTTACATTATATTCACCAGATAGAAGGTGCATTACTTCACAAACATTAATACCTTTCTCATGGCTTAATCCCTGTTTCCCTCCCTCTATCCCCACACCTCATTTTGTTTTCCCCCTTCCCTATCCTATTTCAAATAATCAAAAATGCATATATACAGTATATCAGATAACAAGGTAAAATACTGTCACAACATGAGATAACCAAGGGACAGCAAAAGAGATGAGACATAACAGTACATTAAGGACAATAATCACTCATTAGATGGCTTTTGTTTCTATATCCTGGAGGTCCTTTCATTTAGCATCATTCTATATGGCCTTTTATATCTAGGTTTTGTTCTATTGTAAATCTCTGCTAGGAGAACCCGAGGTTTCTACTGATTATGACAAATGAGGGAAACCACTGAGCCTGTGTTCCTTTGAGTCTGGCTTACTTCACTTAATATGATTTTTTCTAAGTCTTTCCATTTCCTAACAAATGGGGCGATGTCATTCTTTCTGACAGCAGCATAGAATTCCATTGTGTACAAATACCACATCTTGTTGATCCACTCATCAACTGAGGGACATCTGGGTTGGTTCCATATCTTTGCTATGGTATGGCACACATTTCTTTTCTGCCATTTTGCATTTTCGTTTCAAGTCTTCAACCTGCCAGTTACTACATACCTCCAAGGAGAAGCAACAGGGTGTTATCCTGAGGGGTAGCCATGTCCTCTTGAATCCAACACGTCTCCATGTCGTAGGGCTGTATTTGTTGGTATTTTAGCAATAGAGCAGCGAGAGGCCAGTGTGACAGAGGAAAATGATGATGACTTAAAAGAGGGTCTAGAACTTTCTCTTAAGAGCCAGGCAGTGAATATATTAAGCTTTGCACCCACAAGGCAATGCCTGTTAAGCTATTTAACTATTCTAGTGAAGTACCCATGTAGCCAGAGGAGGTTTCCAAACACCTGGGCATGGTTTCTAATAAACTTTTATTTATGGATGCAGTAATAAGAATTCATATACTGTGTGTGTGTGTAATAAAATACTCTTTATTGTTTTCTACCAGTTAAAAATAGAAAAAAAAACATCTTTGCACATGCACCGTACTGAAAAACCATCTGTGGCCCAGATTTGGCTTGTGGGTTGTGGTTTGCCAACCTCTGGTTAAGAGACAGGTGGGTTTGGAGATGAATCCTGGCTCTGTCCCCTATATGTTATTAGTATATATTATACCTGTACTCCGAAATGAACTTTGGTTTGTTTAAGTTGGTGAATGTGGATATGGGAGAGAGACAGAGAGAGAAAGAAAGGGGGAGAGAGAGACAGAAGATAGACAGACAGACAGAAAGACACACACACACACACACACACACACACACACACACACACAGACTGAGAGAAAGACAAATCTCTCCCTGTAGGACTAGTGACATTTACAAGTTATAATAAGCAAGATTAGCATGTTATCTTGATCCAGTAGGACTTCCAGGATTCTGACTGGTCTGGCACATGAGGTAAAATCTTCCTATGTGATCTCAACATGTCACTCACTGTCTAAGAGTCAATCATAATTACTACAAGCATTGGAAAGACTAGATTTCATCTCTCTTACTAAAGAGGCTAGGGTTTGGGGAGGACAAAAGAATTCTGAGGTCAGGCAGTTCTGCTTCACATCCTACCGGGTGGGAATGGGGAATTATCTGAAATTCTTTGAGTCCTCAACATGATATGTTCAAGTGGATCTAGTAATGATTCCTCCCACATGAGATTATTGTGAAAATGAAATTTTGCATAAAAATGCTTAATGTGCCTGTCCTTCGAGCATCACTCAAAAATAAAAGTTATTATTAGTGATTGTGAAAATATCTTCTGAGTGCCTTCAGCCCAGAAATCCAGCTACCACGACTCAATTTTAAACTCAATGACCCACCTGCCTGTGTCTCCCTCCTAAGTTCCTTTTCCTGTGTCATGGGCTTACCTTCCTCTGTCTGCTTTCCCTGAGTCTTCTCAGTTCCACTTCAATGTCTTTGCTTAACACTTTCTTTTATCTGGAAAGCTCTGCCCTAACTTGCCTTCAGTGAAATGCTGTCAGAATTGCCAGACTCCATTCAAGTACCCCCTTCACAGAGCCTTTCCTCAGAACTCTGCTCCTTGCCAATTTCTCCTGTACTTTAAAATACAAATGACAGGTGTGTAGCAGCTCCTATGACTTTACATCTAATTGTGTATGATCCTATCTCATTCCCTAATTATCTCCTGTCTTTAAGTCTTGTCTTCGGAGACAGATTATGACCAGAGGAAAGAGAAGGAACTGTAAGACCCACTCCTCTGTAAAATTCCACCTGTCATATGAGTACCAGGTACGCAAAGAAACTCAGTTTCCTGAACCCCCAGCCTAGTCTTGATCTTAGTATGTGATAGTGCCTTTGGTTTTGTTTGTTTCTTTGTTTGTCAGTAGTGAGGTTTGAACTTTGGGACCTGAGCACTATCCCTGAGCTCTTCATCTCAAGGCAATCACTCCACCACTTGAGCCACAGCACCACTTCTGGTTTTCTGGTGGTTAATTGGAGATGAGAGTTTCACAGAGTTTCCTGCCTAGGCTGCTTTTGAACACAGATCCTCAAATCTCAACTTCCTGAGGGGTCTAGGATTACAGGTGTGAGCGGCTGGCACCCGGTGCTAGTGTGTTTGTTATACATTCTGCATATTTGTTGCACTATTACTTCTGTTGTGCAAAATCTCTGTAACATGTCAGCTTCCAGTGACATCAACAGGCTTCATTCTTAGAGCCAGGATCGTTGCTGAAATTTTTAAACAAAGCTTTGACGTTAGCTTGAGTCTTCTTAAGGTTTGGGTTTCTTTTCAGACATGTTGTGCAAATTCTGAATTATTCACCAACCAATGCTTGATTTGTTCACTGGAGATCAGATCATTGAGATTCACTGGCTATCTTTTGGCCAGACTGGACATGGTTGTGCAAAGAGACTTCCAGCCTCCAGATGCATTGTCTTCTCTTGCATTCGATAGATGGGAGAGCTGAATTTGGCTTTTCTTCTCATGGCACTTCTTGTTCAAATAATGCATTTGTTTCCCTGGAGAGAGAAAGAGGGGAAAACCAGGTAGTAGGATCTGGAAGAAGCGTCCGATGACATTTTTTTCAGGGCGTTCTCCCTTTTTCTCAGTGCTTCTGGTCAACAAGATTGAGATCAAATTCCCTTCTGCTCTTGTCAGTCCTCCATCCCCACCCCACCCCCCACCATTAGCCACAGGGGCTTACAGGGTAATGTAGGATATTGTTCTGGCCTCTCAATTCAGAAGAGAGAAAAGGCAGAGAGAAAATGCTGTTCTGGTGCCACCTGCTCTGTGGAGACAGGGAAAGAGACTTGCACAAGAGCCTTCTTTCCCATCTCTGTTATTGGTTAGCTTTCTCCTGGCTTTGGAGCAGTCCCAGACACATGGGCTAAGTGCTAAAAGGTATTTGTCAGAACTCTTCATCTCCTGGGGGGTCTTCTGACCTTAGTTTCTTGGCAGGTATGAAGGCACCCCCAGTCCCTGTGGTGTTTCTGCAGGTGTGCTTTGCATGGGGGACTTTTATTTCTACTCCATGAAGTCGCCCTACAGACCCAGTTTGGGTTTTAGAAACAAGAGCGCTGCTTGGCTTTCTAATGATTAGAAACCCTCCTGCCCTTTCACCCGGAGACTTGTTGTTCTGTGCAGTGTTTGCCGGGGGGGGGAGAACTAGAGAGAGCCATGAGGGTCAGCTTTCTTGTGGGTGTGTGCCTGAGGTTCTCCCACCCATCACAGCCCATGCAGAAAGCAGCATCCACTGAGGTCTCACCATAAGCCATGGACTCTCACCTGCAAGCCTCCTTTTCCTTGGACCACCACAGCTATGCACATTGTCACGAGCATGAAGTGCTGGTAGACCCACGCATTTTGAGCTATTTTGTACATGGCAGCGGTGGGGTGGTGGGATGGTTTTGTTGTGGTTTTACTTTCACCGGTCCAAACAATTCAAAAAGAAAAGGTAATCTTGCAAGTCAAAAGGGATGATTGAGTATGGGCCTTGAATGGGCTTTCTGGTCCTTCAGGAGTGAGCTTGGATGTTGGCATCGCTGTGCACTGGGGGGCGGGGAGTTGCCGCTCTGCCAGCCTATTGGCACCAGGTGTCCATCAGGAAAATGAGGATAGTGACGGCGTTACTCACAGCCGATGTGAAGATTGAGGATTACAGCTCACAAATCCTGCCTTGGTCTGCTTTCTGTTACTGTTAACAGGCTTAAAGAATGCGTCAAGCTGGTTTATCTGGACTCGTGATTTCATTCATCTGAAAATCCTGGACTGGTTAGCCCGTTGCTTTGGAGCTGTGGTGAGTTGGGACATGGTGCCAGGCAGTGTGTGGTCAAAGTCCCTGCTCACGTCCGGACAGCTGCTCCAGAAAGCAGTGGGCGGAATAGCCCGGCGTCCCAGGGTCTCTTTGGGGACTGAGCTAGCTGTCTTCCAGGAGGCCCCATCTCCTACAGGCTCCACTCCCTCCCCAAAAGGCAAACGCTGGTGGCCAGCCTTTCAGTCCAAGGTCACGTGCCTGAATCCTCGCCAAGCCCTCTCACAGGACGTCACCTGGCGCCTACAATGACCATGTTTGCAGTATTTCTTCCTCACTAGGAGATCCTGTTTGTATTTCTTAATTCTGTGGACTTTCATCTAATTCCACTCTCGTGCCAAGAAAAATGAACAATCCCTAGCTCAGATTAGCAATGGCAAAAATGGCAAATTTTCCCTAGACTTAAAGGGACGTGATTGGTAGCTTGAGGATTTGAGTCTAGAGCCTCCGTTACAATTCCACTTTCCCTGTCCACAGAGTCCATGGATGACCAAAGAATTCTCCCTTTCATCTACACATGCCCAGTTTCTTCTTCCTTCCCTCACCATCTGTAAAATTCATACCATTAGACCAGTGACCCTTTAAAGAAGTAGACTTTAGGGACACCTGCAGAAAGCACCCCCAAATATCCAAAGCTAGCTCTTACCTGGTGATAACTTTGATTTTGGTAGTATTTTTGAGTTCAGATTCCCAGAATGAGTTATGCAGATGCAAACCCCTGGAAAGGTAATAATATAGAGGCCTGCCAACCAACGAATCATTCTTAACCATCTGTTCCCTGCAATGTTGCATTAATCCAGATGGGGCAAGAAAATCTCAGAATTCATTGGCGTTACTATGTGTGCTTCTTTACCAAGGCCACCAAGGTCGAGTGATGGCTGTGTGACTCTCCAGGCCTTTGCTGCCTGTTTCTCCCTTGACCTTGAGCCTGTGAGATATTCACAGGGAGCTGTCTTGCTCTTTGTAGTTTAAGCAACATGCGTTCCAGTGAAGAGCTTGATGACAGTCTCCCGAACTCCCATGGCAGGTGAACAGTGCAGGCTCTCAAGTGTCTCTTCACAGAATTACCCCCATGCTGCTTTCTTCCTTGCTAGTTCTTTACCTTCTTGTTCAGCATTGGCATTCATGTAACCTGAACCAAAGTCACAAACAGATTCTCAAGTGTTCATAAATGGCAGGTGCACATTTTATGGCATTGGAAGGGAGAAGTGAACGTAAGTTCTCTGGGCAGCTGAATAACTTGCTTCCACTTCCCCCACCAGTGCAGGTGAATACACTGATTAGACATGGGTCCTTTTGAAGTTCAGGAATACATGGAGATCTAAACAAGACACTGCGTGCGTGTGTGTGTGTGTGTGTGTGTGTGTGTGTGTGTGTGTGTGTGTGTGTGACTGTGTGAGGTACTGTATATGGAAGACAAATAAGGAGGAACACAAGCTACCAAGAACATGATGAATGGTTCACATCTACGATCCTAGCTATTCAAGGGCTGATCACAGTTCAAGACCAGCCTCGCCAAAAAGAGTAAGATATGGAATACAATAGGCACGTGAGAGGCAGGGAAGAGAGGACAGCTCTTTCACTAGTGTGTCAAACCTTGAAACTAGCCCAGGATCCAGGGACCCACCCCGCGGCAGTCCTGCTATGACAGTAGGTACTGGGGTACCTGCAGCTAAGGAAAACCCTCATCTTGTCTTGCTTTCAGCCTTGGCTGGGGAGTGTGAATCTTGCTTTTATGTGGGACTGTAACTGGGAATGACTCAGCCTACCTCATTCCACTAAAGTGGAAAGCTAACCTAAGAAACAGTAGAACCTACAAGTTAGAACCTAACTCACGTACTGAGAAAGCTTTAGTTTAAACCCTACTCCAAGCATGCAGGTAAAGCTCACACCTCGGCCATACAGCTGCATGCATGTCATTGGAGAAGAGAGGGGAAAGGAGGAGGAAGAGAGTGGACATTGGAATGAGGTTGTGCTGCAAGTGGTATAACATCTGCTTAGCAAACGTGAAGTTGCAAGTTTAGTCCCTGGTATCAAAGAGAGCGTGCCAAGAGCGTGAAGCAATCAAAGGGAACCGTAAGTAGATGAACATCGTATTCCAGATAAGTGGGGAGCTTTTAAATGAAACGCGATAGAGAGCTAACTACAGCTGGTAGAAGCTCATGGATCACTCACAGAGCTACGGGAGCTGCTGTTTTATGGGTAGTTCAGAGCAACCACTTGTAGACCCAGCCAACACTTAAACTGTTAGAAATGACTGGTTGAATGCTTACGTCCTGTTCTCACCTACTCAAATTGAACCTCTGTTCATCTCGAAGTCAGCCCAGCCATTAGGATACGCATGTGTCAGCTTCCTCGTGGAGCACATATTTAACAGAATGAGTTATTTTCCTTGGCCAGTTGATTGACGTTTTTAAAGATGCCCTGGATGCACGGTACTTTCTGGATGGGTCCATTTTCTATGGAGAGTCGAACAAGGCCATGGCGCAACCCAAGCAGGGTTGTTGAGAACGTGTGTGAGCGAGTGTGAATCTTACTTTGTTAATCTTTCGTTCTCATGATATATCTCACTAGGGTTCTCATCAGCTGGTTCTCTCCCATTCTAACTTTTTGTTGTTGTTTTGGCCAGTTGTGGGGCTTGATCTCGGGGTCTGGGCACTATCTAAGCTTTTTCATTCAAAGCTAGTTTCTCTACTATTTTTCAGCCACCAGATCACATCCGGTTCTCTGGTGGTTCATTGGAGATGGGAGTTTTTACAAACTCTCCATGCGCGGGCTGGCTAAATTGCAGTCCTCAGAGCTCAGTCTCCTGACAGGCACGAGCCACCGGGGCTCAGGTCCATGTTCAACTGCAAAGGGCAAATATTTCTCATTCCCGTACCCTTGTATTTTATGTCCCTGTTTTGAATACTTGAGTCCTCTGGCAGAAATGTTTGTCCAGATCCATATTACCAATTTCTGTGCTGGGTTGCACGTGTGCCCTCCTTACAGCTCTCTGGAGGTGGCACCAGGCTCTCTGCTCTCTGTCCGTGTGGAGACACATAGTAGGTGGTCCAGACATGCAAGAAAGTACAGCTCTTTCTTCTTGTGTTCCTAAGCTGCAGCCATGACTGCTGTGCTCCCTGCCTGGGTCATGCTGGCAAGACCACAGAGGGAGGATTCTGGGTTACAAGATCATTTCCCAGAGAAGGATGAGGTTGCTTGGGAGATTTGTATTTTGAGCATTGATTCCCTGCTATATTTTGTACAAAATTGAAGTTTTTTCTCAAGTCAGACATGGGAACGTCCTTTCCCTCTGTTTTCTAAAGAAAAGTTCAAATTTAAAACAAAACTCATGAAGACAGATAAGGCTCAAGATTTCTTTTCCAGGAAATGGATTCCTGGTGCAGGGATCACGTTCTTCTTACCTGCAGCCAACTAAGCCTGAGACCTGTGGAATTAGCACATGAGTAAGAACACCATGGAATGTCTTACATAAGCCCCTCTCCATGTCATGTATTAGACACAGCTTCAGAGAGATGCCTTGTCCCCAACCATTACCCATCTTAAGATTTGTTTCCCTGAATCATTGTGGGGAGATACAATTGTATCTCTTTTAATGCACAGTGTTTAATATCACTCTCTAGCTAGACCATCTACTCTGAAGAAACGGTAGAGAATGCATTTGGGGGGGGGCAAATTCAGGTCTTGGTTTTGTCATTTCCAGGTCTGTGACCTTTAACAAGTTACTCAAACTCTTTAAATATCCATTTTTCCCTCAAATAGAAAATTGAGATAATGACTTGCACTTGACAGCGTTGTGGATTATGGATTGAATACCCAGCACGAAATATAACACCCTGGATATTCCTAATAGATGCTCCGTATTTTTACTTTAAATGTCAGAGTGCTATATTTAGAAACAATAGATGACTTTCTAAACATTAATTAATGGCAATACATTTTTTCCCTCAAAAACTTTGAGCCCTCTAAATATAATTAGCATGGAATGCTTTGTGCAAAGGTGTAAGTTCATTGGTACTTCTTAGTCCCGCTGCATCTCTTTCCTGGTCTCCAGCCGTTCAACCAATCTCCAAAAATCCCACCCCCTACAAGAATGAGAGTCCTCTGTCAATTGCGGTCAGGGTCACCTCACTGTCCCTCGACGGAATCACCTCAGCGCATCGACCAGCATCAACCTGCAGGACAGCATGATAACTTTGAAGGCCCTAACTGATCTGTAACCAGGAAATAAGCCATAGAAGTTGCCATGACACTCCGGCAGGTAGGAAGATGCACGTTATACGTGTGTGATTTAACTAGCAAGTAGTCCTGTGTGGAAATAGGTTTGGAATCACCCCCGTACTTTACAGAATCACAAGGCCCAGCTCCTGAACAAACCCACTGTACGCACAGAAAATGGGATGCACTCGAGCGTTTCCTTGAGTTGCTATATCTGAAGAAATCATGTCATTTTTTCCATGCAGCTTATCCTTTAATTAAAAATTACCCCCCCAAAACCCCCCACAGTTTTTGAAGGGTAAGAGTTCTATCTAAAACTTCAAATCATTTCCAAGGAAAATTAATGAAAATTATTAATTGTTATAGCTCATTTATAAGAAGCTAGATGGGAACGTTTATGAAAAATTAGGGAAATTATTATCAGATGGAATAATTAAAGATCAATTGTGAAATAATCACATAATTCTAGCTATACGCTGTATCACTCTTCATTAATCAAAGATAATCTGGAATTGCAATACTTAATTAAATGCAAGAAAGTGTTTGTGTGTTCTGGCTCTGAAAGGAGATAATTGGAGAATGCAGAGCCTGCACAGTTGTCAGCTTTGGCTGATGTTTTTCCTTTTTTTTTAAAAAAAAATTATTTTGGAGAATCTAGAAATGTAGTTTACAGGGTGGGGGCTGGTTAATTTACGGACTATTGAAATCTGGCCTAAAATAGATACCGTTTTCAAGAAGAGAATGGTAATTTTCCATTATTTTGGAATAAAAGGGGAGGGGCTATTTCATCCGGAAAATGAACCACCAAGTGTTTGATCTCAAAGGCCCATGAACAAATTCCATCTTACTGTGTGCTCTTCCCTGCCAGCAC